>NC_090935.1:1554123925-1554436916 GCF_040938575.1 Ambystoma mexicanum | reverse complement strand
GGCTAAGGGTCCCCGTACGGGATGACCGAGCAGAAGTTCGAAGGGGCTGAAGCCAACACCCTCCTGTGGTACCTCTCGGTAGGCAAACAGCAAGCATGAAACAAGAAGATCCCATTTTCTTCTCTGAGGCTCCTCCAGAGCCCCAATCATGCTTTTTAACGTCCTGTTAAGACGCCCCCCCAGACCATCGGTCTGGGGGCGGTATGCAGAAGAGAACCTGTAGGTGACCCCACATTCTTTCCACATAGCCTGCCTATACTTCGACATAAAGTTGCTGCCATCATCCGGCACAACTTCTTTAGGGAAGCCAACCCTAGTAAACATGCCGAGTAAAGCTTCTGCAACTGGCTTGGCAGTTACAGTTGTAAATGGGACGGCCTCAGGATACCTGGTGGCATGGTCGACCAGCACCAGGATAAACCTATTGCCTGAGGATGTTTGCGGGTCAAGGGGACCAACCATGTCGATCCCTACCCTTTCAAATGGTACCCCCACAACTGGGAGCGGTACCAACGGAGCTTGGATTGTCGCACCAACCTTACCAGACAACTGGCAGGCGGCACAACTCCTGCAGTGACTTTCTACTTGCTCCCCCATCTTGGGCCAGTAGAAGTGCATGGATAACCTTTGCTTGGTCCTCCTCATACCAAGGTGACCAGCAAGGGGAACGACATGCGCCAACTGCAGGAGGAAGGGCCTAACAGCAAGGGAAACCACCAACCTCCTATGGTCTCCTTCTGTAGACTCTGTGGGCTCACTATAAAGGAGTCCACCTTCCTGGTAAATCCTTTGCAACCCATGAGGTTCACCCTCAAGCTGGGAGCAGGCCTGTCTCCTTAGGCCTTCCAGAGATGGGCACTCACGTTGGCCCTTACTGAAGTCGTCCCTATCAGGACCTCCTTCAACTAACAAGTCTTTTAGTTCAGGATGGTCGTTGGGGTCGAACACTTCAGGCATCGCCACCTCCTCGTCAGGCTCGGGCGATTGACCAACTCCCTCCACCGCAGTGGTAGGCGAGTTCGGGGGAATATTCTCTTTCCCCCGTCGGGACTTGTTGACTCCTTTCGCCTTGGGTTTCCCCTTCGGCTGGGGCGGCGTATTGGACTTGGCCAATGCTGCCCGTGCTTGAGACCGTGTGTAGGGTCTTTCGGCAGTGTCTCCTACGAGCCCTAGAGCTCTGAGATCATTGCCCAACAAGACCTTTCCCGGGACGTTTCTCTGAATGCTCACTGGAATCCTAACTGCTGTACCACTTAAAGTTAGATTAACAGGGATCACGGGAAACATACGGAGGGGGCCGTCAGCCAACTTAGTGGGCATCAGAGTAGCTCTGGCAACTTCCTCTGAGTCTACCAAGGTAGAATCCACTACAGTTCGACTGCACCCACTATCCCTAAGAGCTGGAGTATCTACTCCATTGATCAGCACACTGTCTTTAAAGTAGTGCTTGGTATTATCCGGAATCCTAGCATACGCCTCTGCGACTTTAGGCTCCCAGGAACCCAGGGACACTAAAACTACCTCAGCCTCTATTCCGCTGGGAAATGAGTCTGAGGAGAAGGATGCTCCTGTAATCTCTTCTTCCTCGTAGGAGGAGAAGGCCAGATTAGCGGAGTGGACCCCCAAAGGTCTAACCTTACAACGGGGATCCCCCTTCACATGGTCAGTTGCTCCACAAGAAAAACAAGCCCCATTGGGTCTGTTTACGTAGGGAGGCTTATTATAACCAGAGTTCTGTTTCGGAGGCGAACCTCCACTACCCTGTGAGTTCTCGGATGGCTTACCCTTATTTTTCTTTTTGTGGCCCTTATGGGAAGAAGATTTAGCAGATTCTCCACCCTCCACATCTTTGGACTTTTTCCCTTCCTCCTGCTTACCAGGATGAGTTTTGTCCTTATGGGACACTCGATGTGACACCCATAAATCTGCTGCAATGGCCAGCTTCTTAGGATCTATCTCCTTCGAATCGGCCAAATGCTGCTTAAGCTCCGGGGAAGAAGAAGCAAAAATGTGTTCCAGCATGACCAGATTGATCATGCCTTCGAAGGTAGAAACCTTATAACCTTCAACCCAGCCAGTCAAGTTTTTCAGGGACTCAGCTACATACGACACCCAAGTACCACCTTCCTTTTTCTTATACTCTCTAAACCTTTTCAAATATTGGGTCGGAGTCTTCCCAAACTTTAAAATGAGAGTCTGCTTCAACATTGCAAAATCAGCGCGCTCAGCCTTCGACATTTCCATAATGGCACTGCAACCAGAATGGGGCAGTCTGCTGAGTAACCATGCAATCTTATCCGCATTATCAACCTCTTGAACCTCGCATGCATACTCAAACGCATTTAACCAGTCCATAATGTCATTTCGTTCCTCATACACACTGAGCAGATCTTTTGGAAACCGTGGATGAGAGGAAGCCCCAGAACCATGTCCAGGACCCTTGGACCCATTTGCGAACTGAAGCTTGGCCAGTTCCAACTGGTGATCCCTGTCTTTTTGTTTTTCTGCCTGGTCGATTTTCAGTTTGGCTATGCTGAATTCAAGCTCCTGCTGCCTAAACCGCAGCTCTTGCTTCTTGAATTCAAGCATAGCCTCCCCATCAACACTGGCAGAGGAAACGTTAGACATTACATCCTCCCTGTCCTCGTGGTCGTGATGGATCAGTGCAGCGGCAGAACCGTCGGTTCTGCCAGTGAGAGCAGCCCCACCACCTTCTGCACTGTCCTCGGAAGTTATAGCGTCAAGCTGCGCTTCTTGCCACGCCACGATTCTCTGGATCATTTCCAATTTAGTGCCTTGAGAGGAAACCCCTCTCTCCGCACACATCTTCTTCAATGTTTCAGATTTCGAAGCATTTAAGGTTAATAAAGTATTCGTTTCCATACTGTTGATAGGACTATGGCCTTTTTAACGTTATATTCAATACTTTACTGCGTGTCCTGGTTGGAATAACCTGAAAACGCCTTAGCTCGTGCGCAACACTGGATACCTTCAGTCGTATCCCACCGCTGTACACCAATTTGTTAAGACGGATTTCTGAACTCTGTCCTGGTGGCGCAGAGGTTCAGAAGGCCAACCTAATTACTTGGAACAGGGTAACCTCTGGACAAGCCAGACCAATCAAGGTAGCGATCGCGGCGGTCAAGACTAGGTCTCAAGAGGGGTGAGGGTGACTGAAAGCCCGCAATGAGCACACAAAGCAAGAGCGCTTACAAACTACTCCAAACAGTTGTTTATATCAAAAATAGATACACATTTATTATAAGGCCTTGAAACTAATAACTACAGTAAAAGCAGCAATATACAACGATATTAAACCAACACATACACTATCCACCCAATATATATACAGAATACACAGTTTCACAGCATTAGCAGCACGAAATATGTTATCCACCTGCAGGGGAAGGAAAACAGGCAGTGCGAACCAATGCGTGTGATATGTCCGCCTTCTGAGGCCCCTAACTAGATGGTAGTCCAATCCCTACGAAGAGTGGAGCCTAGCGCTCAAAAGTACCTGCACACGCCGGTGCCAATGGGCAGAAGGTGAAGCTCTTCGGAGGACGTTGAACAGCTCTGTAGGGAGCTCTAATGAAGGAGAACACGGTCCGCGACTCTAGCGCAGCCTCCACTGTGAGGCAGAAGCAGGGCGCGAGTACGGACAAGGGGTGCTGTATTTACAGCGGGGAAAAGCAAGGGGCACTGCAGGAGGGCGACCAGATCCTAGCTAATCTACTCACCGGTCCCCGAAGCAAGCAGGCCCGAGCTTCTCCTCGATAGATACAGCTTCTGGCAGGTTCTGAAGAGCAGGGAACGTCTCGTCGTCGTGCAGAGTAAAAAGACGTCCCGATCGAAGAAACAAGCACAGTTTTGTCGCCACAGCAGGGCAACGGAACGGCCGGGTGTATTCAAGCCAAACGAGCACTGCTCACCTCTAGCTTAGGACTGCTAAGCAAACGAAGCGTGTGAGCATGCCCCGGACTCAGAATACCACCCAACCTGTCGGCGATTACAGAGCAGGCCTCCTTAGTAAGCTGGTCAGTCAACTGGATGGCCCAGAGACACTTCCGAAGGCTTACAGCAGGAGTTGATGAAGGTGCCGGGAATAGCTGGTCCTGCTATTCCAATAGGTCGAAGCGCCAGTACAGGCCTTCTTGTTCGATCTTAGGTGGAAAGGGCTTCACCGGACGACAGCAATGAGGAGCAGAAGTTCTTCAGGGGGTCACCAGCGATTCCTCGGTCCAGCCTCGTGTTCGCAGGATACTTGGCTCCTGTATCCCTGGGTTCGTAAGAACTCAGGAGATCGACATGGTAGTGGTGTTTCCAGCTCCCTCTTATCCACGGTTCCCTTCGCGCCAAAACGGAGGGGAGCCAATGGGAGATCCGCTCATCAACACCCATACCATACGTGGACCAATCACGGACCACAGTGGTCCCAGGCATTCACACCACCCTAGACTCTCTGGCACCCAGGATGTGTATTGGGACCAGACAGCCCAGCCCACATCCTGGGGGCACTCAAACGACATGTAGAAGCCCGCGAAAGCAACCGTGTTTCGCGGGAAACTACATGCCCAAATAAGGAAGGCCCCGGGTCGCCTGACCCGGGGGAAGGTAAAGGGAGCAAGACGGACAGTGGACGAGACAAAGGAGCCTCGTGGTCCGGCCATTTTGGGTAGCCGGGCCACCCTTTTGTGTTCGCGGCAAAAAGGTGCTCAGAACGGCAAAAGGAGCTCAAAATAAACCAAATGATCGCTGCCACCAGCCCAGTCCCTGAATGACTTGCACCGATCCAAAAACCATCCTATAAGAGTGTCTAGGGTCTGTAGAAGGCTAGAGACCCAAGAGAGCTGTAACTTAGCTTACAGTGCCCTCTTGTGTCGTGTTGCACTAAAATGGCGACACGATAAAAGAAACTACGGGAAACAGCGTTCCCCGGTACTGACTGTCTTAAGGGCATGTCAGTTTCCCCGTAAGAAAGGAGCGAAAGCCCAGAGGAGTACAGCAGAAGGCTGCACTTCTCTGGCAAAGTCAAGAAAACAGGTTGAAAACAATAGCAAAAAGTTTAGGGGTTGCCACATGGAAGGAAAGTTCCCTACAATAACGAAATCTTTCCTAACAAAGTCCATCCCATTCCAATCCTTAGACCCTTCCTACAGCATGCAATGTGAATATCTCAATGATTCTAATACCAAACCAGAGACTCTTCCTATAACATGAGATGGGATATCCAACTCCTTCCCATTCCAATTATGAGACCCTTCCTATACTATGAGACTTGATATCTCAATGCTTCTAATACCAAACCTGAGACCCGTAATATAACATGAGATGTGATATCCAAATCCTTCCCCTTCCAAACCTTAGACCCTTCCTTTATCATGAGATGTGATATCCAACTCCTTCCCATTCCAATCCTGAGACCCTTCCGATATCATGAGATGTGATATCTCAAAGCTTCTAATATCAAACTTGAGACCCTCCCTATAGCATGAGATGTGATATCCAAGTCCTTCCCATTCCAATCCTGAGACCCTTCCTATAGCATGAGATGTGATATCTCAATGCTTCTAATACCAAACCTGAGACCCTTCCTATAACATGAGATGGGAATATCCAACTCCTTCCCATTCCAATCTTGAGACCCTTCCGATAGCAGAGATGTGATATCTCAATGCTTATACCACACCTGAGATCCTTCCTATAACATGAGATGTGATATCCAACTCCTTCCCATTCCAATCCTGAGACACTTCCTATAGCATGAGATGTGATATCTCACTGCTTATACCAAACCTGAGACCCTTCCCATAGCAGGAGATGTGATATCCAACTCCTTCCCATTCCAATCCTCAGACCCTTCCTATAGCATGAGATGTGATATCTCAATGCTTCTAATGTCAAACTTGAGACCCTACCTATAGCATGAGATGTGATATCCAAGTCCTTCCCATTCCAATCCTGAGACACTTCCTATAGCATGAGATGTGATATCTCAATGCTTCTAATACCAAACCTGAGACTCTTCCTATAACATGAGATGGGATATCCAACTCCTTCCAATTCCAATCCTGAGACCCTTTTGATAGCAGAGATGTGATATCTCAATGTTTATACCAAACCTGAGACCCTTCCTACGGCATGAGATGTCATATTCAACTCCTTCCCATTCCAATCCTGAGACCCTTCCTATAGCATGAGATGTGATGTCTCAATGCTTCTAATACCAAACCTGAGATCCTTCCTATAACATGAGATGTGATATCCAACTCCTTCCATTCCAATCCTGAGACCCTTCCTATAGCATGAGATGTGATATCTCAATGCTTATACCAAACCTGAGACCCTTCCTATAGCATGAGATGTGATATCCAACTCCTTCCCATTCCAATCCTGAGACCCTTCCTATAGCATGAGATGTGATATCTCAATGCCTCTAATACCAAACCTGAGATCCTTCCTCTAACATGAAATGTGATATCCAACTCCTTCACTTTCCAAACCTGAGAGCCAATCTATAGCATGAGATGTGATATCCAAGTCCTTCCCATTCCAATCCTTAGACCCTTCCTACAGCATGCAATATGATATCTCAATGATTCTAATAAAAAACCTGAGACCCGTCCTATAACATGAGATGGGATATCCAACTCCTTCCCATTCCAATCCTGAGACACGTCTGATAGCAGAGATGTGATATCTCAATGTTTATACCAAACCTGAGACCCTTCCTATAACATGAGATGTGATATCCAACTCCTTCCCGTTCCAAACCTGAGACCCTTCCTTTAGCATGAGATGTGGTATCCAGCTCCTTCCCATTCCAATCCTGAGACACTTCTGATAGCATAAGATGTGATATCTCAATGCTTCTAATATCAAAACTGAGACCCTCCCTATAGCATATGTGATATCTAAGTCCTTCCCATTCCAATCCTGAGACCCTTCCTATAGCATGAGATGTGATATCTCAATGCTTCTACCAAACCTGAGACCCTTCCTTTAGCATGAGATGTGATATCCAACTCCTTCCCATTCCAATCCTGAGACCCTTCCTATAGCATGAGATGTGATATCTCAATACTTCTAATACCAAACCTGAGATCCTTCCGATAACATGAGATGTGATATCTCAATACTTCTAATACCAAACCTGAGATCCATCCTATAACATGAGATGTGATATCCAAATCCTTCCCCTTCCAAACCTGAGACCCTCCCTTTAGCATGAGATGTGATATCCAACTCCTTCCCATTCCAATCCTGAGACCCTTCTGATAGCATAAGATATGATATCTCAATGCTTCTATACCAAACCTGAGATCCTTCTGATAGCATGAGATGTGATATCTCAATGCTTCTAATACCAAACCTGAGATCCTACCTCTAACATGAAATGTGATATCCAACTCTTTCCCCTTGCAAACCTGAGAGCCTTCCTATAGCATGAGATGTGATATCCAAGTCCTTCCCATTCCAATCCTGAGACCCTTCCTATAACATGAGATGTGATATCCAACTCCTTCCCATTCCAACCTGAGACCCTTCCTATAGCATGAGATGGGATATCCAACTCCTTCCAAATCCAATCCCGATACCCTTCCGATAGCATGAGATGTGATATCCCAATGCTTCTACCAAACCTGAGACCCATATTATGGCATGAGATGTGATATCAAACTCCTTCCCATTCTAATCCTGAGACCCTTCCTATACCATGAGACTTGATATCTCAATGCTTCTAATACCAAACCTGAGACCCGTCCTATAACATGAGATGTGATATCCAAATCCTTCCCCTTCCAAACCTTAGACCCTTCCTTTATCATGAGATGTGATATCCAACTCCTTCCCATTCCAATCTTGAGACCCTTCCGATATCATGAAATGTGATATCTCAATGCTTCTATCAAACTTGAGACCCTCCCTATTGCATGAGATGTGATATCCAAGTCCTTCCCATTCCAATCCTGAGACCCTTCCTATAGCATGAGATGTGATATCTCAATGCTTCTAATACCAAACCTGAGACCCTTCCTATAACATGAGATGGGAATATCCAACTCCTTCCCATTCCAATCCTTAGACCCTTCCTACAGCATGCAATATGATATCTCAATGATTTTAATAAAAAACCTGAGACCCGTCCTATAACATGAGATGGGATATCCAACTCCTTCCCATTCCAATCCTGAGACACTTCCGATGGTAGAGATGTGATATCTCAATGTTTATACCAAACCTGAGACCCTTCCTATAACATGAGATGTGATATCCAACTCCTTCCCATTCCAATCCTGAGACCCTTCCGATAGCATGAGATGTGATATCCAACTCCATCCCATTCCAATCCTGAGACCCTTCTGATAGCATAAGATATGATATCTCAATGCTTCTATACCAAACCTGAGATCCTTCTGATAGCATGAGATGTGATATCTCAATGCTTCTAATACCAAACCTGAGATCCTACCTCTAACATGAAATGTGATATCCAACTCTTTCCCCTTGCAAACCTGAGAGCCTTCCTATAGCATGAGATGTGATATCCAAGTCCTTCCCATTCCAATCCTGAGACCCTTCCTATGAGATGTGATATCCAACTCCTTCCCATTCCAACCTGAGACCCTTCCTATAGCATGAGATGGGATATCCAACTCCTTCCAAATCCAATCCTGATACCCTTCCGATAGCATGAGATGTGATATCCCAATGCTTCTACCAAACCTGAGACCCATATTATGGCATGAGATGTGATATCAAACTCCTTCCCATTCTAATCCTGAGACCCTTCCTATACCATGAGACTTGATATCTCAATGCTTCTAATACCAAACCTGAGACCCGTCCTATAACATGAGATGTGATATCCAAATCCTTCCCCTTCCAAACCTTAGACCCTTCCTTTATCATGAGATGTGATATCCAACTCCTTCCCATTCCAATCTTGAGACCCTTCCGATATCATGAAATGTGATATCTCAATGCTTCTATCAAACTTGAGACCCTCCCTATAGCATGAGATGTGATATCCAAGTCCTTCCCATTCCAATCCTGAGACCCTTCCTATAGCATGAGATGTGATATCTCAATGCTTCTAATACCAAACCTGAGACCCTTCCTATAACATGAGATGGGAATATCCAACTCCTTCCCATTCCAATCCTTAGACCCTTCCTACAGCATGCAATATGATATCTCAATGATTTTAATAAAAAACCTGAGACCCGTCCTATAACATGAGATGGGATATCCAACTCCTTCCCATTCCAATCCTGAGACACTTCCGATGGTAGAGATGTGATATCTCAATGTTTATACCAAACCTGAGACCCTTCCTATAACATGAGATGTGATATCCAACTCCTTCCCATTCCAATTCTGAGACCCCTCCTATACCATGAGACTTGATATCTCAATGCTTCTAATACCAAACCTGAGACCCGTCCTATAACATGAGATGTGATATCCAAACCCTTCCCCTTCCAAACCTTAGACCCTTCCTTTATCATGAGATGTGATATCCAACTCCTTCCCTTTCCAATCCTGAGACCCTTCCTATAGCATGAGATGTGATATCTCAATGCTTCTAATACCAAACCTGAGATCCTTTCGATAGCATGAGATGTGATATCTCAATGCTTCTAATACCAAACCTGAGATCCTTCCTATAACATGAGATGTGATATCCAAATCCTTCCCCTTCCGAACCTGAGACCCTCCCTTTAGCATGAGATGTGATATCCAACTCCTTCCCATTCCAATCCTGAGACCCTTCTGATAGCATGAGATGTGATATCTCAATGCCTCTAATACCAAACCTGAGATCCTACCTCTAACATGAAATGTGATATCCATCTCCTTCCCTTTCCAAACCTGAGACCCTGCCTATAGCATGAGATGTGATATTCAAGTCCTTCCCATTCCAATCCTGAGACCCTTCCTATAGCATGTGATGTGATATCTCAATACTTATACCAAACCTGAGACCCTTCCTATGGCATGAGATGTCATATACAACTCCTTCCCATTCCAATCCTGAGACCCTTCCTATAGCATGAGATGTGATATCTCAATGCTTATACCAAACCTGAGACCCTTCCTATAGCATGAGATGTGATATCCAACTTCTTCCCATTCCAATCCTAAGACCCTTCCTATAACATGAGATGTGATGTCTCAATGCTTCTAATACCAAACCTGAGATCTTTCCTATAATATGAGATGTGATATCCAACTCCTTCCCATTCCAATCCTGAGACCCTTCCTATAGCATGAGATGTGATATCTCAATGCTTATACCAAACCTGAGACCCTTCCTATAGCTTGAGATGTGATATCGAACTCCTTCCCATTCCAATCCCGAGACCCTTCCTATAGCATGAGATGTGATATCTCAAGGCCTCTAATACCAAACCTGAGATCCTTCCTCTAACATGAAATGTGATATCCAACTCCTTCCCCTTCCAAACCTGAGAGCCTTCCTATAGCATGAGATATGATATCCAAGTCCTTCCCATTCCAATCCTGAGACCCTTCCTATAACATGAAATGTGAAATCCAACTCCTTCCCATTCCAACCTGAGACCCTTCCTATAGCATGAGATGGGATATCCAACTCCTTCCAAATCCAATACTGATACCCTTCCAATAGCATGAGATGTGATATCCCAATGCTTCTACCAAACCTGAGACCCATACTATGGCATAAGATGTGATATCAAACGCCTTCCCATTCCAATCCTGAGACCCTTCCTATAGCTTGAGATGTGATATCCAACTCCTTCCCATTCCAATTCTGAGACCCTTCCTATACCATGAGACTTGATATCTCAATGCTTCTAATACCAAACCTGAGACCCGTCCTATAACATGAGATGTGATATCCAACTCCTTCCCATTCCAATCCTGAGACCCTTCCGATATCATGAGATTTGTTATCTCAATGCTTCTAATATCAAACTTGAGACCCTCCCTATAGCAAGAGATGTGACATCCAAGTCCTCCCCATTCCAATCCTGAGACCCTTCCTATAGCATGAGATGTGATATCTCAATGCTTCTAATACCAAACCTGAGACCCGTCCTATAACATGAGATGGGATATCCAACTCTTTCCCATTCCAATCCTGAGACCCTTCCGATAGCAGAGATGTGATATCTCAATGCGTATACCAACCTGAGACCCTTCCTATAACATGAGATGTGATATCCAACTCCTTCCCATTCCAAACCTGAGACCCTTCCTATAGCATAATTGATATCCAACTCCTTCCAATTCCAAACATGAGACCCTTCCCATAGCAAGAATGTAATATCCAACTCCTTCCCATTCCAATCCTGAGACCATTCCTATAGCATGAGATGTGATATCTCAATGCTTCTAATACCAAACCTGAGATCCTTCCTATTACATGAGATGTGATATCCAATTCCTTCCCATTCCAAACCAGAGACCCTTCCTACAGCATGCGATGTGATATCTCAATGCTTCTAATACCAACCCTGAGACCAGTCCTATAACATGAGATGGGATATCCAACTCCTTCCCGTTCCAATCCTGAGACACTTCCGATTGCAGAGATTTGATATCTCAATGCTTATACCAAACCTGAGACTCTTCCTATAACACGAGATGTGATATCCAACTCCTTCCCGTTCCAAACCTGAGACCCTTCCTATAGCATGAGATGTGATATCCAACTCCTTCCCGTTCCAAACCTGAGACCCTTCCTATAGCATGAGATGTGATATCCAAATCCTTCCCATCCCAATCCTGAGACACTTCCAATTGCAGAGATGTGATATCTCAATGCTTATACCAAACCTGAGACTCTTCCTATAACACGAGATGTGATATCCAACTCCTTCCCGTTCCAAACCTGAGACCCTTCCTATAGCATGAGATGTGATATCCAACTCCTTCCCATTCCAATCCTGAGACCCTTCCGATAGCATGAGATGTGATATCTCAATGCCTCTAATACCAAACCTGAGATCCTTCCTATAACATGTGATGTGATATTCAAATCCTTCCCCTTCCAAACCTGAGACCCTCCCTTTAGCATGAGATGTGATATACAACTCCTTCCCATTCCAATCCTGAGACCCTTCTGATAGCATGAGATGTGATATCTCAATGCCTCTAATACCAAACCTGAGATCCTACCTCTAACATGAAATGTGATATCCATCTCCTTCCCTTTCCAAACCTGAGACCCTGCCTATAGCATGAGCTGTGATATCCAATTCCTTCCCATTCCAATCCTGAGACCCTTCCTATAGCATGTGATGTGATATCTCAATGCTTATACCAAACCTGAGACCCTTCTTATGGCATGAGATGTCATATACAACTCCTTCCCATTCCAATCCTGGGACCCTTCCTATAGCATGAGATGTGATATCTCAATGCTTATACCAAACCTGAGACCCTTCCTATAGCATGAGATGTGATATCTCAAGGCCTCTAATACCAAACCTGAGATCCTTCCTCTAACATGAGATGTGATATCCAACTCCTTCCCGTTCCAAACCTGAGACACTTCCTATAGCATATGTGATATCCAACTCCTTCCATTCCAAACATGAGACCCTTCCTATAGCAAGAATGTAATATCCAACTCTTACCCATTCCAATCCTGAGACCCTTCCTATAGCAAGAGATGTGATATCCAAATCCTTCCCATTCCAATCCTGAGACCCTTCCTATAACATGAGATGTGATATCCAACTCCTTCCCATTCCAACCTGAGACACTTCCTATAGCATGAGAAGGGATATCCAACTCCTTCGCAATCCAATCCGGAGACCCTTCCGATAGCAGAGATGTGATATCTCAATGCTTATACCAAACCTGAGACCCTTCCTATGGCATGATATGTGATATCCAACTCCTTGCCATTCAAATCCTGAGACCCTTTTATAGCATGGGAAGGGATATCCAACTCCTTCCCAATCCAATCCTGAGACCCTTCCGATAGCAGAGATGTGATATCTCAACGCTTCTACCAAACCTGAGACCCTTCCTTTAGCATGAGATGTGATATCCAAATCCTTCGCATTCCAATCCTGAGACCCTTCCTATAGCATGAGATGTGATATCTCAATGGTTCTAATACCAAACCTGAGATCCTTCCTATAACATGAGATGTGATATCCAATTCCTTCCCATTCCAAACCTGAGACCCTTCCTATAACATGAAATGTGATATCTCAAGGCCTCTAATACCAAACCTGAGATCCTTCCTCTAACATGAAATGTGATATCCAACTCCTTCCCATTCCAAACCTGAGACCCTTCCTATAACATGAAATGTGATATCCAACTCCATCCCATTCCAACCTGAGACCTTTCCTATAGCATGAGATGGGATATCCAACTCCTTCCAAATCCAATACTGATACCATTCCGATAGCATGAGATGTGATATCCCAATGCTTCTACCAAATCTGAGACCCATACTATGGCATGAGATGTGATATCAAACTCCTTCCCATTCCAATCCTGAGACCCTTCCTATAGCTTGAGATGTGATATCCAATTTCTTCCCATTCCAATTCTGAGACCCTTCCTATACCATGAGACTTGATATCTCAATGCTTCTAATACCAAACCTGAGACCCGTCCTATAACATGAGATGTGATATCCAAATCCTTCCCCTTCCAAACCTTAGACCCTTCCTTTATCATGAGATGTGATATCCAACTCCTTCCCATTCCAATCCTGAGACCCTTCCGATATCATGAGATTTGTTATCTCAATGCTTCTAATATCAAACTTGAGACCCTCCCTATAGCATGAGATGTGACATCCAAGTCCTCCCCATTCCAATCCTGAGACCCTTCCTAAAGCATGAGATGTGATATCTCAATGCTTCTAATACCAAACCTGAGACCCTTCCTATAACATGAGATGGGATATCCAACTCAGATGGGATATCCAACTCCTTCCCATTCCAATCCTGAGACCCTTCCGATAGCAGAGATGTGATATCTCAATTCTTATATCAAACCTGAGACCCTTCCTATGGCCTGAGATGTCATATACAACTCCTTCCCATTCCAATCCTGAGACCCTTCCTATAGCATGAGATGTGATATCTCAATCCTTATACCAAATCTGAGACCCTTCCTATAGCATGAGATGTGATATCCAACTCCTTCCCATTCCAATCCTGAGACCCTTCCTATAGCATGAGATGTGATGTCTCAATGCTTCTAATACCAAACCTGAGATCCTTCCTATAACATGAGATGTGATATCCAACTCCTTCCCATTCCAATCCTGAGACCCTTATGATAGCATGAGATGTGATATCTCAATGCCTCTTATACCAAACCTGAGATCCTTCCGATAGCATGAGATGTGATATCTCAATGCTTCTAATACCAAACCTGAGATCCTTCCTATAATATGAGATGTGATTTCCAAATCCTTCCCCTTCCAAACCTGAGACCCTCCCTTTAGCATGAGATGTGATATCCAACTCCTTCCCATTCCAATCCTGAGACCCTTCTGATAGCATGAGATGTGATATCTCAATGCCTCTAATACCAAACCTGAGATCCTACCTCTAACATGAAATGTGATATCCATCTCCTTCCCTTTCCAAACCTGAGACCCTGCCTATAGCATGAGATGTGATATCCAAGTCCTTCCCATTCCAATCCTGAGACCCTTCCTATAGCATGTGATGTGATATCTCAATGTTTATACCAAACCTGAGACCCTTCCTATGGCATGAGATGTCATGTACAACTCCGTCCCATTCCAATCCTGAGACCCTTCCTATAGCATGAGATGTGATATCTCAATGCTTATACCAAACCTGAGACCCTTCCTATAGCATGAGATGTGATATCCAACTTCTTCCCATTCCAATCCAGAGACCCTTCCTATAGCATGAGATGTGATATCTCAATGCTTATACCAAACCTGAGACCCTTCCTATAGCTTGAGATGTGATATCCAACTCCTTCCCATTCCAATCCTGAGACCCTTCCGATAGCATGAGATGTGATATCTCAAGGCCTCTAATACCAAACCTGAGATCCTTCCTCTAACATGAAATGTGATATCCAACTCCTTCCCTTTCCAAACCTGAGAACCTTCCTATAGCATGAGATATGATATCCAACTCCTTCCCATTCCAACCTGAGACCCTTCCTATAGCATGAGATGGGATATCCAACTCCTTCCAAATCCAATACTGATACCCTTCCGATAGCATGAGATGTGATATCCCAATGCTTCTACCAAACCTGAGAACCATACTATGGCATGAGATGTGATATCAAACTCCTTCCCATTCCAATCCTGAGACGCTTCCTATAGCTTGAGATGTGATATCCAACTCCTTCCCATTCCAATTCTGAGACCCTTCTTATACCATGAGACTTGATATCTCAATGCTTCTAATACCAAACCTGAGACCCGTCCTATAACATGAGATGTGATATCCAAATCCTTCCCCTTCCAAACCTTAGACCCTTCCTTTATCATGAGATGTGATATCCAACTCCTTCCCATTCCAATCCTGAGACCCTTCCGATATCATGAGATTTGTTATCTCAATGCTTCTAATATCAAACTTGAGACCCTCCCTATAGCATGAGATGTGACATCCAAGTCCTTCCCATTCCAATCCTGAGACCCTTCCTATAGCATGAGATGTGATATCTCAATGCTTCTAATACCAAACCTGAGAACTCATGCTAAAGGGAGGGTCTCAGGTTTGGAAGGGGAAGGATTTGGATATCACATCTCATGTTATAGGAAGGATCTCAGGATTGGTATTAGAAGCATTGAGATATCACATCTCATGCTATCGGAAGGATCTCAAGTTTGGTATTAGAAGCATTGAGATATCACATCTCATGCTATCGGAAGGATCTCAGGTTTGGCATTAGAAGCATTGAGATATCACATCTCATGCTATAGCAAGGGTCTCAGGTTTGGAACGGGAAGGAGTTGGATATCCCATCTCATGTTATAGGACTGGTCTCAGGTTTGGTATTAGAAGCATTGAGATATCACATTGCATGTTGTAGGAAGGGTCTCAGGTTTGGAATGGGAAGGAATTGGATATCACATCTCATGTCATAGGAAGGATCTCAGGTTTGGTATTAGAAGCATTGAGATATCACATCTCATGCTATAGGAATGGTCTCAGGATTGGAATGGGAAGGAGTTGGATATTACATTCTTGCTATAGGAAGGGTCTCATGTTTGGAATGGGAAGGAGTTGGATATCACATATGGTATAGGAAGGGTCTCAGGTTTGGAACGGGAAGGAGTTGGATATCACATCTCATGTTGTAGGAAGCGTCTCAGGTTTGATATAAGGATTGAGAATTCACATCTCTGCTATCGGAAGTGTCTCAGGATTGGAATGGGAAGAAGTTGGATATCCCATCTCATGTTATAGGATGGGTCTCAGGTTTGTTATTAGAATCATTGAGATATCATATTGCATGCTGTAGGAAGGGTCTAAGGATTGGAATGGGAAGGACTTGGATATCACATCTCATGCTATAGGTAGGCTCTCAGGTTTGGAAAGGGAAGGCGTTGGATATCACATCTCATGCTATAGGAAGGGTCTCAGGATTGGAATGGGAAGGAGTTGGATATCACATCTCATGCTATAGGAAGGGTCTCAGGTTTGGTATAAGCATTGGATATCACATCTCATGCTATAGGAAGGGTCTCAGGATTGGAATGGGAAGGAGTTGGATATCACATCTCATGTTATAGGAAGGATCTCAGGTTTGGTATTAGAAGCATTGAGACATCACATCTCATGCTATAGGAAGGGTCTCAGGATTGGAATGGGAAGGAGTTGTACATGACATCTCATGCCATAGGAAGGGTCTCAGGTTTGGTATAAACATTGAGATATCACATCTCTGCTATAGGAAGGGTCTCAGGATTGGAATGGGAAGGAGTTGGATATCCCATCTCATGTTATAGGAAGGGTCTCATGATTGGAATGGGAAGGACTTGGATATCACATCTCATGCTATAGGAAGGCTCTCAGGTTTGGAAGGGGAAAGAGTTGGATATCACATTTCATGTTAGAGGTAGGATCTCAGGTTTGGTATTAGAGGCATTGAGATATCACATCTCATGCTATCAGAAGGGTCTCAGGATTGGAATGGGAAGGAGTTGGATATCACATCTCATGCTAAAGGGACGGTCTCAGGTTTGGAAGGGGAAGGATTTGGATATCACATCTCATGTTATAGGAAGGATCTCAGGTTTGGTATTAGAAGCATTGAGATATCACATCTCCTGCTATCAGAATGGTCTCAGGATTGGAATGGGAAGGAGTTGGATATCACATCTCATACTAAAGGGAGGGTTCCCTGTTTGGAAGGGGAAGGATTTGGATATCACATCTCATGTTATCGGAAGGATCTCCGGTTTGGTATTAGAAGTATTGAGATATCACATCTCATGCTATAGGAAGGGTCTCAGGATTGGAATGGGAAGGAGTTGGATATCACATCTCATGCTAAAGGAAGGGTCTCAGGTTTGGTAGAAGCGTTGATATATCACATCTCATGCTATAGGAAGGGTCTCAGGATTGGAATGGGAAGGACTTAGATATCACATATCATGCTATAGGGAGGGTCTCAGTTTTGATATTAGAAGCATTGAGATATCACATCTCATGCTATCGGAAGTGTCTCAGGTTTGGAATGGGAAGGAGCTGGATATCACATCTCATGCTAAAGGAAGGGTCTCAGGTTTGGAACGGGAAGGAGTTGGATATCACATCTCATGTTATAGGAAGGGTCTCAGGTTTAGTATAAGCATTGAGATATCACATCTCTGCTATAGGAAGTGTCTCAGGATTGGAATGGGAAGGAGTTGGATATCCCATCTCATGTTATAGGACGGGTCTCAGGTTTGTTATTAGAATCATTGAGATATCATATTGCATGCTGTAGGAAGGGTCTAAGGATTGGAATGGGAAGGACTTGGATATCACATCTCATGCTATAGATAGGCTCTCAGGTTTGGAAAGGGAAGGAGTTGGATATCACATTTCATGTTAGAGGAAGGATCTCAGGTTTGGTATTAGAGGCATTGAGATATCACATCTCATGCTATAGGAAGGGTCTCAGGTTGGAATGGGAAGGAGTTGGATTTCACATCTCATGTTATAGGAAGGGTCTCAGGATTGGAATGGGAAGGACTTGGATATCACATCTCATGCTATAGGAAGGCTCTCAGGTTTGGAAGGGGAAAGAGTTGGATATCACATTTCATGTTAGAGGTAGGATCTCAGGTTTGGTATTAGAGGCAATGAGATATCACATCTCATGCTAAAGGGAGGGTCTCAGGTTTGGAAGGGGAAGGATTTGGATATCACATCTCATGTTATAGGAAGGATCTCAGGTTTGGTATTAGAAGCATTGAGATATCACATCTCATGCTATCGGAAGGATCTCAGGTTTGGTATTAGAAGCATTGAGATATCACATCTCATGCTATCAGAAGGTTCTCAGGATTGGAATGGGAAGGAGTTGGATATCACATCTCATGCTAAAGGGAGGGTCTCAGGTTTGGAAGGGGAAGGATTTGGATATCACATCTCATGTTATCGGAAGGATCTCAGGTTTGGTATTAGAAGTATTGAGATATCACATCTCATGCTATATGAAGGGTCTCAGGATTGGAATGGGAAGGAGTTGGATATCACATCTCATGCTAAAGGAAGGGTCTCAGGTTTGGTAGAAGCATTGAGATATCACATCTCATGCTATAGGAAGGGTCTCAGGATTGGAATGGGAAGGACTTAGATATCACATATCATGCTATAGGGAGGGTCTCAGTTTTGATATTAGAAGCATTGAGATATCACATCTCATGCTATCGGAAGTGTCTCAGGATTGGAATGGGAAGGAGCTGGATATCACATCTCATGCTAAAGGAAGGGTCTCAGGTTTGGAACGGGAAGGAGTTGGATAGCCGATCTCATGTTATAGGAAGGGTCTCAGGTTTGGTATAAGCATTGAGATATCACATCTCTGCTATCGGAAGTGTCTCAGGATTGGAATGGGAAGGAGTTGGATATCCCATCTCATGTTATAGGACGGGTCTCAGGATTGTTATTAGAATCATTGAGATATCATATTGCATGCTGTAGGAAGGGTCTAAGGATTGGAATGGGAAGGACTTGGATATCACATCTCATGCTATGGATAGGCTCTCAGGTTTGGAAAGGGAAGGAGTTGGATATCACATTTCATGTTAGAGGAAGGATCTCAGGTTTGGTATTAGAGGCATTGAGATATCACATCTCATGCTATAGGAAGCGTCTCAGGATTGGAATGGAAGGAGTTGGATATCACATCTCATGTTATAGGAAGGATCTCAGGTTTGGTATTAGAAGCATTGAGACATCACATCTCATGCTATAGGAAGGGTCTCAGGATTGGAATGGGAAGGAGTTGGATATCACATCTCATGCTATAGGAAGGGTCTCTGGTTTTGTATAAGCATTGAGATATCACATCTCATGCTATAGGAAGGGTTTCAGGATTGGAATGGGAAGGAGTTGTATATGACATCTCATGCCGTAGGAAGGGTCTCATTTTTAGTATAAGCATTGAGATATCACATCTCTGCTATCGGAAAGGTCTCAGGATTGGAATGGGAAGGAGTTGGATATCCCATCTCATGTTATAGGAAGAGTCTCAGGTTTGGTATTAAAGCATTGAGATATCACATCTCATGCTATAGGAAGTGTCTCAGGATTGGAATCGGAAGGACTTGGATATCACATCTCATGCTATAGGGAGGGTCTCACGTTTGATATTGGAAGCATTGAGATATCACATCTCATGCTATAGGAAGGGTCTCAGGATTGGAATGGGAAGGAGTTGGATATCACATCTCATGCTATAGGAAAGGTCTCAGGTTTGGTATAAGCAGTGAGATATCACATCTCATGCTATAGGAAGTGTCTCATGATTGGAATGGAAAGGAGTTGGATATCACATCTCATGTTATAGGAAGGATCTCAGGTTTGGTATAAGCATTGAGATATCACATCTCTGCTATCGGAAGGGTCTCAGGATTGGAATGGGAAGGAGTTGGATATTCCCATCTCATGTTATAGGAAGGGTCTCAGGTTTGGTATTAGAAGCATTGAGACATCACATCTCATGCTATAGGAAGGGTCTCAGGATTGGAATGGGAAGGACTTGGATATCACATCTCATGCTATAGGGAGGGTCTCAAGTTTGATATTAGAAGCATTGAGATATCACATCTCATGATATCGGAAGGGTCTCAGGATTGGAATGGGAAGGAGTTGGATATCACATCTCATGATAAAGGAAGGGTCTAAGGTTTGGAAGGGGAAGGATTTGGATATCACATCTCATGTTATAGGGCGGGTCTCAGGTTTGGTATTAGAAGCATTGAGATATCAAGTCTCATGGTATAGGAAGGGTCTCAGAATTGGAATTGGAAGGAGTTGGATATCACATCTCAAGCTATAGGAAGGGTCTCAGGATTGGAATGGGAAGGAGTTTGATATCACATCTCATGCCATAGTATGGGTCTCAGGTTTGGTATAAGCATTGGGATATCACATCTCATGCTATCGGAAGGGTATCAGGATTGGATTTGGAAGGAGTTGGATATCCCATCTCATGCTATAGAAAGGGTCTCAGGTTGGAATGGGAAGGAGTTGGATATCACACCTCATGCTATAGGAAGGCTCTCAGGTTTGGAAGGGGAAAGAGTTGGATATCACATTTCATGTTAGAGGTAGGATCTCAGGTTTGGTATTAGAGGCATTGAGATATCACATCTCATGCTATCAGAAGGGTCTCAGGATTGGAATGGGAAGGAGTTGGATATCACATCTTATGCTAAAGGGAGGGTCTCAGGTTTGGAAGGGGAAGGATTTGGATATCACATCTCATGTTATAAGAAGGAGCTCAGGTTTGGTATTAGAAGCATTGAGATATCACATCTCATGCTATCAGAAGGATCTCAGGTTTGGTATTAGAAGCATTGAGATATCACATCTCATGCTATCAGAAGGGTCTCAGGATTGGAATGGGAAGGAGTTGGATATCACATCTCATGCTAAAGGGAGGGTCTCAGGTTTGGAAGGGGAAGGATTTGGATATCACATCTCATGTTATCGGAAGGATCTCAGGTTTGGTATTAGAAGTATTGAGATATCACATCTCATGCTATAGGAAGGGTCTCAGGATTGGAATGGGAAGGAGTTGGATATCAAATCTCAAGCTATAGAAAGGGTCTCAGGTTTGGTATAAGCATTGAGATATCACATCACATGCTATAGGAAGGGTCTCAGGATTGGAATGGGAAGGTGTTGTATATGACATCTCATGTCATAGGAAGGGTCTCAGGTTTGGCATAAGCATTGAGATATCACATCACATGCTATAGGAAGGGTCTCAGGATTGGAATGGGAAGGACTTGGATATCACATCTCATGCTATAGGCAGGGTCTCAGGTTTGGAAAGGGAAGGAGTTGGATATCACATTTCATGTTAGAGGTAGGATATCAGGTTTGGTATTAGAGGCATTGAGATATCACATCTCATGCTATCAGAAGGGTCTCAGGATTGGAATGGGAAGGAGTTGGATATCACATCTCATGCTAAAGGGAGGGTCTCAGGTTTGGAAGGGAAAGGATTTGGATATCACATCTCATGTTATAGGAAGGATCTCAGGTTTGGTATTAGAGGCATTGAGATATCACATCTCATGCTATCATAAGGGTCTCAGGATTGGAATGGGAAGGAGTTGGATATCACATCTCATGCTAAAGGGAGGGTCTCAGGTTTGGAAGGGGAAGAATTTGGATATCACATCACATGTTATAGGAAGGATCTCAGGTTTGGTATTAGAAGCATTGAGATATCACATCTCATGCTATCGGAAGGGTCTCAGGATTGGAATGGGAAGGAGTTGGAAATCACATCTCATGCTATAGGAAGGGTCTCAGGTTTGGAACGGGAAGGAGTTGGATATCACATCTCATGTTATAGGAAGAGTCTCAGGTTTGGTATAAGCATTGAGATATCACATCTCTGCAATCGGAAATGTCTCAGGATTGGGATGGGAAGGAGTTGGATATCACATCTCATGCTATAGGAAGGGTCTCAGGTTTGGAACGGGAAGGAGTTGGATATCAAATCTCATGCTATAGGAAGGCTCTCAGGTTTGGAAGGGGAAAGAGTTGGATATCACATTTCATGTTAGAGGTAGGATCTCAGGTTTGGTATTAGAGGCATTGAGATATCACATCTCATGCTATCAGAAGGGTCTCAGGATTGGAATGGGAAGGAGTTGGATATCACATCTCAAGCTATAGGAAGGGTCTCAGGTTTGGTATAAGCATTGAGATATCACATCACATGCTATAGGAAGGGTCTCAGGATTGGAATGGGAAGGAGTTGTATATGACATCTCATGCCATAGGAAGGGTCTCAGGTTTGGTATAAGCATTGAGATATCACATCACATGCTATAGGAAGGGTCTCAGGATTGGAATGGGAAGGACTTGGATATCACATCTCATGCTATAGGCAGGGTCTCAGGTTTGGAAAGGGAAGGAGTTGGATATCACATTTCATGTTAGAGGTAGGATATCAGGTTTGGTATTAGAGGCATTGAGATATCACATCTCATGCTATCAGAAGGGTCTCAGGATTGGAATGGGAAGGAGTTGGATATCACATCTCATGCTAAAGGGAGGGTCTCAGGTTTGGAAGGGGAAGGATTTGGATATCACATCTCCTGTTATAGGAAGGATCTCAGGTTTGGTATTAGAGGCATTGAGATATCACATTTCATGCTATCATAAGGGTCTCGGGATTGGAATGGGAAGGAGTTGGATATCACATCTCATGCTATAGGAAGGGTCTCAGGTTTGGTATAAGCAGTGAGATATCATATCTCATGCTATAGGAATTGTCTCAGGATTGGAATGGGAAGGAGTTGGATATCACATCTCATGTTATAGGAAGGATCTCAGGTTTGGTATAAGCATTGAGATATCACATCTCTGCTATCGGAAGGGTCTCAGGATTGGAATGGGAAGGAGTTGGATATTCCCATCTCATGTTATAGGAAGGGTCTCAGGTTTGGTATTAGAAGCATTGAGATATCACATCTCATGCTATAGGAAGAGTCTCAGGATTGGAATGGGAAGGAGTTGGATATCACATCTCATGATAAGGGAAGGGTCTAAGGTTTGGAAGGGGAAGGATTTGGATATCACATCTCATGTTATAGGACGGGTCTCAGGTTTGGTATTAGAAGCATTGAGATATCAAGTCTCATTGTATAGGAAGGGTCTCAGAATTGGAATGGGAAGGAGTTGGATATCACATCTCAAGCTATAGGAAGGGTCACAGGATTGGAATGGGAAGGAGTTTGATATCACATCTCATGCCATAGTATGGGTCTCAGGTTTGGTAGAAGCATTTGGATATCACATCTCATGCTATCGGAAGGGTATCAGGATTGGATTTGGAAGGAGTTGGATATCCCATCTCATGTTATAGGAAGGGTCTCAGGTTGGAATGGGAAGGAGTTGGATATCACATCTCATGTTATAGGAAGGGTCTCAGGATTGGAATGGGAAGGACTTGGATATCACATCTCATGCTATAGGAAGGCTCTCAGGTTTGCAACGGGAAAGAGTTGGATATCACATTTCATGTTAGAGGTAGGATCTCAGGTTTGGTATTAGAGGCATTGAGATATCACATCTCATGCTATCAGAAGAGTCTCAGAATTGGAATGGGAAGGAGTTGGATATCACATCTCATGCCATAGTATGGGTCTCAGGTTTGGTAGAAGCATTGGGATATCACATCTCATGCTATCGGAAGGATTTCAGGATTGGATTTGGAAGGAGTTGGATATCCCATCTCATGCTATAGGAAGGGTCTCAGGTTGGAATAGGAAGGAGTTTGATATCACATCTCATGCCATAGTATGGGTCTCAGGTTTGGTAGAAGCATTGGGATATCACATCTCATGCTATCGGAAGGGTATCAGGATTGGATTTGCAAGGAGTTGGATATCCCATTTCATGCTATAGGAAGGGTTTCAGGTTGGAATGGGAAGGAGTTGGATATCACATCTCATGTTATAGGAAGGGTCTCAGGATTGGAATGGAAAGGACTTGGATATCATATCTCATGCTATAGGAAGGCTCTCAGGTTTGGAAGGGGAAGGAGTTGGATATCACATCTCAAGCTATAGGAACGGTCTCAGGTTTGGTATAAGCATTGAGATATCACATCTCATGCTATAGGAATGGTCTCAGGATTGGAATGGGAAGGAGTTGGATATCACATCTCAAGTTATAGGAAAGATCTCAGGTTTGGTATTAGAAGCATTGAGATATCACATCTCATGCTATAAGCAGGGTCTCAGGATTGGAATGGGAAGGAGTTGTATATGGCATTTCAAGCCATAGGAAGGGTCTCAGGTTTGGTATAAGCATTGAGATATCACATCTCATGCTATAGGAAGGGTCTCAGGATTGGAATGGGAAGGACTTGGATATCACATCTCATGCTATAGGCAGGATCTCAGGTTTGGAAAGGGAAGGAGTTGGATATCATATTTCATGTTAGAGGTAGGATCTCAGGTTTGGTATTAGAGGCATTGAGATATCACATCTCATGCTATCAGAAGGGTCTCAGGATTGGAATGGGAAGGAGTTGGATATCACATCTCATGCTAAAGGGAGGGTCTCAGGTTTGGAAGGGGAAGGATTTGGATATCACATCTCATGTTATAGGAAGGATCTCAGGTTTGGTATTAGAAGCATTGAGATATCACATCTCATGCTATCGGAAGGGTCTAAGGATTTGAATGGGAAGGAGTTGGATATCACATCTTATGCTATAGGAAGGGTCTCAGGTTTGGAACGGGAAGGAGTTGGATATCACATCTCATGTTATAGGAAGAGTCTCAGGTTTGGTATAAGCATTGAGATATCACATCTCTGCAATCGGAAGTGTCTCAGGATTGGGATGGGAAGGAGTTGGATATCACATCTCATGCTATAGGAAGGGTCTCAGGTTTGGAACGGGAAGGAGTTGGATATCCCATCTCATGTTATAGGACGGGTCTCAGGTTTGGTATTAGAAGCATTGAGATATCACATCGCATGCTGTAGGAAGGGTCTCAGGATTGGAATGGGAAGGAGTTGGATATTACATTCTTGCTATAGGAAGGGTCTCATGTTTGGAATGGGAAGGAGTTGGATATCACATATGCTATAGGAAGGGTCTCAGGTTTGGAACGGGAAGAAGTTGGATATCACATCTCATGCTATAGGAAGGGTCTCAGGTTTGGAATAAGCATTGAGATATCACATCTCTGCTATCGGAAGTGTCTCAGGATTGGAATGGGAAGGAGTTGGATATCACATCTCATGTTATAGGACGGGTCTCAGGTTTGTTATTAGAATCATTGAGATATCATATTGTATGCTGTAGGAAGGGTCTAAGGATTGGAATGGGAAGGTCTTGGATATCACATCTCATGCTATAGGTAGGCTCTCAGGTTTGGAAAGGGAAGGAGTTGGATATGACATTTCATGTTAGAGGAAGGATTTCAGGTTTGGTATTAGAGGCATTCAGATATCACATCTCATGCTATAGGAAGGGTCTCAGGATTGGAATGGGAAGGACTTAGATATCACATATCATGCTATAGGGAGGGTCTCATGTTTGGAATGGGAAGGAGTTGGATATCACATATGCTATAGGAAGGGTCTCAGGTTTGGAACGGGAAGGAGTTGGATATCACATCTCATGCTATAGGAAGGGTCTCAGGTTTGGAATAAGCATTGAGATATCACATCTCTGCTATCGGAAGTGTCTCAGGATTGGAATGGGAAGGAGTTGGATATCACATCTCATGTTATAGGACGGGTCTCAGGTT
Source organism: Ambystoma mexicanum (assembly GCF_040938575.1). Classification (NCBI taxonomy): domain Eukaryota; kingdom Metazoa; phylum Chordata; class Amphibia; order Caudata; family Ambystomatidae; genus Ambystoma; species Ambystoma mexicanum. The sequence continues at coordinate 1,554,410,947 of NC_090935.1, read as the reverse complement.
TGTTATTAGAATCATTGAGATATCATATTGTATGCTGTAGGAAGGGTCTAAGGATTGGAATGGGAAGGTCTTGGATATCACATCTCATGCTATAGGTAGGCTCTCAGGTTTGGAAAGGGAAGGAGTTGGATATCACATTTCATGTTAGAGGAAGGATCTCAGATTTGGTATTAGAGGCATTGAGATATCACATCTAATGCTATAGGAAGGGTCTCAGGATTGGAATGGGAAGGAGTTGGATATCACATCTCATGCTATAGGAAGGGTCTCAGGTTTGGTAAGAACATTGAGATATCACATCTCATGCTATAGGAAGGGTCTCAGGATTGGAATGGGAAGGAGTTGGATATCACATCTGATGTTATAGGAAGGATCTCAGGTTTGGTATTAGAAGCATTGAGACATCACATCTCATGCTATAGGAAGGGTCTCAGGATTGGTATAAGCATTGAGATATCACATCTCTGCTATCGGAAGGGTCTCAGGATTGGAATGGGAAGGAGTTGGATATCCCATCTCATGTTATAGGAAGAGTCTCAGGTTTGGTATTAGAAGCATTGAGATATCACATCTCATGCTATAGGAATGGTCTCAGGATTGGAATGGGAAGGAGTTTGATATCACATCTCATGCCATGTATGGGTCTCAGGTTTGGTATAAGCATTGAGATATCACATCTCATGCTATAGGAAGGGTCTCAGGATTGGAATGGGAAGGAGTTGTATATGACATCTCATGCCATAGGAAGGGTCTCAGGTTTGGTATAAGCATTGAGATATCACATCTCTGCTATCGGAAGGGTCTCAGGATTGGAATGGGAAGGAGTTGGATATCCCATCTCATGTTATAGGAAGAGTCTCAGGTTTGGTATTAGAAGCATTGAGATATCACATCTCATGCTATAGGAAGTGTCTCAGGATTGGAATGGGAAGGAGTTTGATATCAAATCTCATGCCATGTATGGGTTTCAGGTTTTGTAGAAGCATTGGGATATCACATCTCATGCTATCGGAAGGGTATCAGGATTGGATTTGGAAGGATTTGGATATCACATTTCATGTTATAGGAAGGATCTCAGGTTTGGTATTAGAAGCATTGAGATATCACATCTCATGCTATCGGAAGGATCTCAGGTTTGGTATTATAGGCATTGAGATATCACATCTCATGCTATCAGAAGGGTCTCAGGATTGGAATGGGAAGGAGTCGGATATCACATCTCATGCTAAAGGGAGGGTCTCAGGTTTGGAAGTGGAAGGATTTGGATGTCACATCTCATGTTATAGGAAGGATCTCAGGTTTGGTATTAGAAGCATTGAGATATCACATCTCATGCTATAGGAAGGGTCTCAGGATTGGAAAGGGAAGGAGTTGGATATCACATCTCAAGCTATAGGAAGGGTCAGTAACATGTTACTATTCCAATCCTGAGACTCTTCTGATAGCATGAGATGTGATATCTCAATGCTTCTAATACCAAACCTGAGATCCTTCCGATAGCATGAGATGTGATATCTCAATGCTTCTAATACCAAACCTGAGATCCTTCCTATAACATGAGATGTGATATCCAAATCCTTCCCCTTCCAAACCTGAGACCCTCCCTTTAGCATGAGATGTGATATCTAACTCCTTCCCATTCCATTCCTGAGACCCTTCTGATAGCATGAGATGTGATATCTCAATGCCTCTAATACCAAACCTGAGATCCTACCTCTAACATGAAATGAGATATCCAACTCTTTCCCCTTCCAAACCTGAGAGCCTTCCTATAGCATGAGATGTGATATCCAAGTCCTTCCCATTCCAATACTGAGACCCTTCCTATAGCTTGAGATGTGATATCCAACTCCTTCCCATTCCAATTCTGAGACCCTTCCTATAGCATGAGATGTGATATCTCAATGCTTATACCAAACCTGAGAGCCTACCTATAGCATGAGATGTGATATCCAAGTCCATCCCATTCCAATCCTTAGACCCTTCCTACAGCATGCGATGTGAATATCTCAATGATTCTAATACCAAACCAGAGACTCTTCCTATAACATGAGATGGGATATCCAACTCCTTCCCATTCCAATTCTGAGACCCTTCCTATACTATGAGACTTGATATCTCAATGCTTCTAATACCAAACCTGAGACCCGTAATATAACATGAGATGTGATATCCAAATCCTTCCCCTTCCAAACCTTAGACCCTTCCTTTATCATGAGATGTGATATCCAACTCCTTCCCATTCCAATCATGAGACCCTTCCGATATCATGAGATGTGATATCTCAAAGCTTCTAATATCAAACTTGAGACCCTCCCTATAGCATGAGATGTGATATCCAAGTCCTTCCCATTCCAATCCTGAGACCCTTCCTATAGCATGAGATGTGATATCTCAATGCTTCTAATACCAAACCTGAGACCCTTCCTATAACATGAGATGGGAATATCCAACTCCTTCCCATTCCAATCTTGAGACCCTTCCGATAGCAGAGATGTGATATCTCAATGCTTATACCACACCTGAGATCCTTCCTATAACATGAGATGTGATATCCAACTCCTTCCCATTCCAATCCTGAGACACTTCCTATAGCATGAGATGTGATATCTCACTGCTTATACCAAACCTGAGACCCTTCCCATAGCAGGAGATGTGATATCCAACTCCTTCCCATTCCAATCCTCAGACCCTTCCTATAGCATGAGATGTGATATCTCAATGCTTCTAATGTCAAACTTGAGACCCTACATATAGCATGAGATGTGATATCCAAGTCCTTCCCATTCCAATCCTGAGACACTTCCTATAGCATGAGATGTGATATCTCAATGCTTCTAATACCAAACCTGAGACTCTTCCTATAACATGAGATGGGATATCCAACTCCTTCCAATTCCAATCCTGAGACCCTTTTGATAGCAGAGATGTGATATCTCAATGTTTATACCAAACCTGAGACCCTTCCTACGGCATGAGATGTCATATTCAACCCCTTCCCATTCCAATCCTGAGACCCTTCCTATAGCATGAGATTTGAGATCCAACTCCTTCCCATTCCAATCCTGAGAACCTTCCTATAGCATGAGATGTGATGTCTCAATGCTTCTAATACCAAACCTGAGATCCTTCCTATAACATGAGATGTGATATCCAACTCCTTCCATTCCAATCCTGAGATCCTTCCTATAGCATGAGATGTGATATATCAATGCTTATACCAAACCTGAGACCCTTCCTATAGCATGAGATGTGATATCCAACTCCTTCCCATTCCAATCCTGAGACCCTTCCTATAGCCTGAGATGTGATATCCAATTCCTTCCCATTCCAATCCTGAGACCCTTCCTATAGCATGAGATGTGATATCTCAATGCTTATACCAAACCTGAGAGCCTACCTATAACATGAGATGTGATATCCAAGTCCATCCCATTCCAATCCTTAGACCCTTCCTACAGCATGCGATGTGATATCTCAATGATTCTAATACCAAACCAGAGACTCTTCCTATAACATGAGATGGGATATCCAACTCCTTCCCATTCCAATCCTGAGCCGCTTCCGATAGCAGAGATGTGATATCTCAATGCTTATACCAAACCTGAGACCCTTCCTATAACATGAGATGTGATATCCAACTCCTTCCCGTTCCAAACCTGAGACAATAACTATAGCATATGTGATATCCAACTCCTTCCCATTCCAAACATGAGACCCTTCCTATAGCAAGAAAGTAATATCCAACTCCTACCCATTCCAATCCTGAGACCCTTCCTATAGCAAGAGATGTGATATCCAAATCCTTCCCATTCCAATCCTGAGACCCTTCCTATAACATGAGATGTGATATCCAACTTCTTCCCATTCCAACCTGAGACACTTCCTATAGCATGAGAAGGTATATCCAACTCCTTCCCAATCCAATCCTGAGACCCTTCCGATAGCAGAGATGTGATATCTCAATGCTTATACCAAACCTGAGACCCTTCCTATGGCATGAGATGTGATATCCAACTCCTTGCCATTCAAATCCTGAGACCCTTCCTATAGCATGAGAAGGGATATCCAACTCCTTCCCAATCCAATCCTGAGACCCTTCCGATAGCAGCGACGTGATATCTCAATGCTTCTACCAAACCTGAGACCCTTCCTTTAGCATGAGATGTGATATCCAAATCCTTCACATTCCAATCCTGAGACCCTTCCTATAGCATGAGATGTGATATCTCAATGCTTCTAATACCAAACCTGAGATCCTTCCTATAACATGAGATGTGATATCCAATTCCTTCCCATTCCAAACCTGAGACCCTTCCTATTGAATGAGATGTGATATCCAACTCCTTCCCATTCCAACCCTGAGACCCTTCCTATAGCATGAGATGTGATGTCTCAATGCTTCTAATACCAAACCTGAGATCCTTCCTATAACATGAGATGTGATATCCAACTCCTTCCATTCCAATCCTGAGACCCGTCCTATATCATGAGATGTGATATCTCAATCCTTATACCAAACCTGAGACCCTTCCTATAGCATGAGATGTGATATCCAACTGCTTCCCATTCCAATCCTGAGACCCTTCCTATAGCATGAGATGTGATATCTCAATGCTTCTAATACCAAACCTGAGATCCTTCCTCTAACATGAAATGTGATATCCAACTCCTTCCCTTTCCAAACCTAAGAGCCTATCTATAGCATGAGATGTGATATCCAAGTCCTTCACATTCCAACCCTTAGACCCTTCCTACAGCATGCAATATGATATCTCAATGATTCTAATAACAAACCTGAGACCCGTCCTATAACATGAGATGGGATATCCAACTCCTTCCCATTCCAATCCTGAGACACTTCCGATAGCAGAGATGTGATATCTCAATGCTTATACCAAACCTGAGACCCTTCCTATAACATGAGATGTGATATCCAAATCCTTCTCGTTCCAAACCTGAGACCCTTCCTTTAGCATGAGATGTGATATCCAGCTCCTTCCCATTCCAATCCTGAGACACTTCCGATAGCATGAGATGTGATATCTCAATGCTTCTAATATCAAAACTGAGACCCTCCCTATAGCATGATATGTGATATCTAAGTCCTTCCCATTCCAATCCTGAGACCCTCCCTATAGCATGAGATGTGATATCCAACTCCTTCCCATTCCAATCCTGAGACCCTTCCTATAGCATGAGATATGATATCTCAATACTTCTAATACCAAACGTGAGATCCTTCCGATAACATGAGATGTGATATCCAAATCCTTCCCCTTCCAAACCTGAGACCCTCCCTTTAGCATGAAATGTGATATCTAACTCCTTCCCATTCCATTCCTGAGACCCTTCTGATAGCATGAGATGTGATATCTCAATGCCTCTAATACCAAACCTGAGATCCTACCTCTAACATGAAATGAGATATCCAACTCTTTCCCCTTCCAAACCTGAGAGCCTTCCTATAGCATGAGATGTGATATCCAAGTCCTTCCCATTCCAATACTGAGACCCTTCCTATAGCTTGAGATGTGATATCCAACTCCTTCCCATTCCAATTCTGAGACCCTTCCTATAGCATGAGATGTGATATCTCAATGCTTATACCAAACCTGAGAGCCTACCTATAGCATGAGATGTGATATCCAAGTCCATCCCATTCCAATCCTTAGACCCTTCCTACAGCATGCGATGTGAATATCTCAATGATTCTAATACCAAACCAGAGACTCTTCCTATAACATGAGATGGGATATCCAACTCCTTCCCATTCCAATTCTGAGACCCTTCCTATACTATGAGACTTGATATCTCAATGCTTCTAATACCAAACCTGAGACCCGTAATATAACATGAGATGTGATATCCAAATCCTTCCCCTTCCAAACCTTAGACCCGTCCTTTATCATGAGATGTGATATCCAACTCCTTCCCATTCCAATCCTGAGACCCTTCCGATATCATGAGATGTGATGTCTCAAAGCTTCTAATATCAAACTTGAGACCCTCCCTATAGCATGAGATGTGATATCCAAGTCCTTCCCATGCCAATCCTGAGACCCTTCCTATAGCATGAGATGTGATATCTCAATGCTTCTAATACCAAACCTGAGACCCTTCCTATAACATGAGATGTGATATCCAACTCCTTCCCATTCCAATCCTGAGACACTTCCTATAGCATGAGATGTGATATCTCACTGCTTATACCAAACCTGAGACCCTTCCCATAGCAGGAGATGTGATATCCAACTCCTTCCCATTCCAATCCTCAGACCCTTCCTATAGCATGAGATGTGATATCTCAATGCTTCTAATGTCAAACTTGAGACCCTACCTATAGCATGAGATGTGATATCCAAGTCCTTCCCATTCCAATCCTGAGACACTTCCTATAGCATGAGATGTGATATCTCAATGCTTCTAATACCAAACCTGAGACTCTTCCTATAACATGAGATGGGATATCCAACTCCTTCCAATTCCAATCCTGAGACCCTTTTGATAGCAGAGATGTGATATCTCAATGTTTATACCAAACCTGAGACCCTTCCTACGGCATGAGATGTCATATTCAACTCCTTCCCATTCCAATCCTGAGACCCTTCCTATAGCATGAGATTTGATATCCAACTCCTTCCCATTCCAATCCTGAGACCCTTCCTATAGCATGAGATGTGATGTCTCAATGCTTCTAATACCAAACCTGAGATCCTTCCTATAACATGAGATGTGATATCCAACTCCTTCCATTCCAATCCTGAGACCCTTCCTATAGCATGAGATGTGATATCTCAATGCTTATACCAAACCTGAGACCCTTCCTATAGCATGAGATGTGATATCCAACTCCTTCCCATTCCAATCCTGAGACCCTTCCTATAGCCTGAGATGTGATATCCAATTCCTTCCCATTCCAATCCTGAGACCCTTCCTATAGCATGAGATGTGATATCTCAATGCTTATACCAAACCTGAGAGCCTACCTATAACATGAGATGTGATATCCAAGTCCATCCCATTCCAATCCTTAGACCCTTCCTACAGCATGCGATGTGATATCTCAATGATTCGAATACCAAACCAGAGACTCTTCCTATAACATGAGATGGGATATCCAACTCCTTCCCATTCCAATCCTGAGCCGCTTCCGATAGCAGAGATGTGATATCTCAATGCTTATACCAAACCTGAGACCCTTCCTATAACATGAGATGTGATATCCAACTCCTTCCCGTTCCAAACCTGAGACAATAACTATAGCATATGTGATATCCAACTCCTTCCCATTCCAAACATGAGACCCTTCCTATAGCAAGAAAGTAATATCCAACTCCTACCCATTCCAATCCTGAGACCCTTCCTATAGCAAGAGATGTGATATCCAAATCCTTCCCATTCCAATCCTGAGACCCTTCCTATAACATGAGATGTGATATCCAACTCCTTCCCATTCCAACCTGAGACACTTCCTATAGCATGAGAAGGGATATCCAACTCCTTCCCAATCCAATCCTGAGACCCTTCCGATAGCAGAGATGTGATATCTCAATGCTTATACCAAACCTGAGACCCTTCCTATGGCATGAGATGTGATATCCAACTCCTTGCCATTCAAATCCTGAGACCCTTCCTATAGCATGAGAAGGGATATCCAACTCCTTCCCAATCCAATCCTGAGACCCTTCCGATAGCAGCGACGTGATATCTCAATGCTTCTACCAAACCTGAGACCCTTCCTTTAGCATGAGATGTGATATCCAAATCCTTCACATTCCAATCCTGAGACCCTTCCTATAGCATGAGATGTGATATCTCAATGCTTCTAATACCAAACCTGAGATCCTTCCTATAACATGAGATGTGATATCCAATTCCTTCCCATTCCAAACCTGAGACCCTTCCTATTGGATGAGATGTGATATCCAACTCCTTCCTATTCCAACCCTGACACCCTTCCTATAGCATGAGATGTGATGTCTCAATGCTTCTAATACCAAACCTGAGATCCTTCCTATAACATGAGATGTGATATCCAACTCCTTCCATTCCAATCCTGAGACCCGTCCTATAGCATGAGATGTGATATCTCAATGCTTATACCAAACCTGAGACCCTTCCTATAGCATGAGATGTCATATCCAACTGCTTCCCATTCCAATCCTGAGACCCTTCCTATAGCATGAGATGTGATATCTCAATGCTTCTAATACCAAACCTGAGATCCTTCCTCTAACATGAAATGTGATATCCAACTCCTTCCCTTTCCAAACCTAAGAGCCTATCTATAGCATGAGATGTGATATCCAAGTCCTTCACATTCCAACCCTTAGACCCTTCCTACAGCATGCAATATGATATCTCAATGATTCTAATAACAAACCTGAGACCCGTCCTATAACATGAGATGGGATATCCAACTCCTTCCCATTCCAATCCTGAGACACTTCCGATACCAGAGATGTGATATCTCAATGCTTATACCAAACCTGAGACCCTTCCTATAACATGAGATGTGATATCCAAATCCTTCTCGTTCCAAACCTGAGACCCTTCCTTTAGCATGAGATGTGATATCCAGCTCCTTCCCATTCCAATCCTGAGACACTTCCGATAGCATGAGATGTGATATCTCAATGCTTCTAATATCAAAACTGAGACCCTCCCTATAGCATGATATGTGATATCTAAGTCCTTCCCATTCCAATCCTGAGACCCTCCCTATAGCATGAGATGTGATATCCAACTCCTTCCCATTCCAATCCTGAGACCCTTCCTATAGCATGAGATATGATATCTCAATACTTCTAATACCAAACGTGAGATCCTTCCGATAACATGAGATGTGATATCCAAATCCTTCCCCTTCCAAACCTGAGACCCTCCCTTTAGCATGAAATGTGATATCCAACTCCTTCCTATTCCAATCCTGAGACTCTTCTGATAGCATGAGATGTGATATCTCAATGCTTCTAATACCAAACCTGAGATCCTTCCGATAGCATGAGATGTGATATCTCAATGCTTCTAATACCAAACCTGAAATCCTTCCTATAACATGAGATGTGATATCCAAATCCTTCCCCTTCCAAACCTGAGACCCTCCCTTTAGCATGAGATGTGATATCTAACTCCTTCCCATTCCATTACTGAGACCCTTCTGATAGCATGAGATGTGATATCTCAATGCCTCTAATACCAAACCTGAGATCCTACCTCTAACATGAAATGAGATATCCAACTCTTTCCCCTTCCAAACCTGAGAGCCTTCCTATAGCATGAGATGTGATATCCAAGTCCTTCCCATTCCAATACTGAGACCCTTCCTATAGCTTGAGATGTGATATCCAACTCCTTCCCATTCCAATTCTGAGACCCTTCCTATAGCATGAGATGTGATATCTCAATGCTTATACCAAACCTGAGAGCCTACCTATAGCATGAGATGTGATATCCAAGTCCATCCCATTCCAATCCTTAGACCCTTCCTACAGCATGCGATGTGAATATCTCAATGATTCTAATACCAAACCAGAGACTCTTCCTATAACATGAGATGGGATATCCAACTCCTTCCCATTCCAATTCTGAGACCCTTCCTATACTATGAGACTTGATATCTCAATGCTTCTAATACCAAACCTGAGACCCGTAATATAACATGAGATGTGATATCCAAATCCTTCCCCTTCCAAACCTTAGACCCTTCCTTTATCATGAGATGTGATAACAAACTCCTTCCCATTCCAATCCTGAGACCCTTCCGATATCATGAGATGTGATATCTCAAAGCTTCTAATATCAAACTTGAGACCCTCCCTATAGCATGAGATGTGATATCCAAGTCCTTCCCATTCCAATCCTGAGACCCTTCCTATAGCATGAGATGTGATATCTCAATGCTTCTAATACCAAACCTGAGACCGTTCCTATAACATGAGATGGGAATATCCAACTCCTTCCCATTCCAATCCTGAGACACTTCCTATAGCATGAGATGTGATATCTCACTGCTTATACCAAACCTGAGACCCTTCCCATAGCAGGAGATGTGATATCCAACTCCTTCCCATTCCAATCCTCAGACCCTTCCTATAGCATGAGATGTGATATCTCAATGCTTCTAATGTCAAACTTGAGACCCTACCTATAGCATGAGATGTGATATCCAAGTCCTTCCCATTCCAATCCTGAGACACTTCCTATAGCATGAGATGTGATATCTCAATGCTTCTAATACCAAACCTGAGACTCTTCCTATAACATGAGATGGGATATCCAACTCCTTCCAATTCCAATCCTGAAACCCTTTTGATAGCAGAGATGTGATATCTCAATGTTTATACCAAACCTGAGACCCTTCCTACGGCATGAGATGTCATATTCAACTCCTTCCCATTCCAATCTTGAGACCCTTCCTATAGCATGAGATTTGATATCCAACTCCTTCCCATTCCAATCCTGAGACCCTTCCTATAGCATGAGATGTGATGTCTCAATGCTTCTAATACCAAACCTGAGATCCTTCCTATAACATGAGATGTGATATCCAACTCCTTCCATTCCAATCCTGAGACCCTTCCTATAGCATGAGATGTGATATCTCAATGCTTATACCAAACCTGAGACCCTTCCTATAGCATGAGATGTGATATCCAACTCCTTCCCATTCCAATCCTGAGACCCTTCCTATAGCCTGAGATGTGATATCCAATTCCTTCCCATTCCAATCCTGAGACCCTTCCTATAGCATGAGATGTGATATCTCAATGCTTATACCAAACCTGAGAGCCTACCTATAATATGAGATGTGATATCCAAGTCCATCCCATTCCAATCCTTAGACCCTTCCTACAGCATGCGATGTGATATCTCAATGATTCTAATACCAAACCAGAGACTCTTCCTATAACATGAGATGAGATATCCAACTCCTTCCCATTCCAATCCTGAGCCGCTTCCGATAGCAGAGATGTGATATCTCAATGCTTATACCAAACCTGAGACCCTTCCTATAACATGAGATGTGATATCCAACTCCTTCCCGTTCCAAACCTGAGACACTAACTATAGCATATGTGATATCCAACTCCTTCCCATTCCAAACATGAGACCCTTCCTATAGCAAGAAAGTAATATCCAACTCCTACCCATTCCAATCCTGAGACCCTTCCTATAGCAAGAGATGTGATATCCAAATCCTTCCCATTCCAATCCTGAGACCCTTCCTATAACATGAGATGTGATATCCAACTCCTTCCCATTCCAACCTGAGACACTTCCTATAGCATGAGAAGGGATATCCAACTCCTTCCCAATCCAATCCTGAGACCCTTCCGATAGCAGAGATGTGATATCTCAATGCTTATACCAAACCTGAGACCCTTCCTATGGCATGAGATGTGATATCCAACTCCTTGCCATTCAAATCCTGAGACCCTTCCTATAGCATGAGAAGGGATATCCAACTCCTTCCCAATCCAATCCTGAGACCCTTCCGATAGCAGCGACGTGATATCTCAATGCTTCTACCAAACCTGAGACCCTTCCTTTAGCATGAGATGTGATATCCAAATCCTTCACATTCCAATCCTGAGACCCTTCCTATAGCATGAGATGTGATATCTCAATGCTTCTAATACCAAACCTGAGATCCTTCCTATAACATGAGATGTGATATCCAATTCCTTCCCATTCCAAACCTGAGACCCTTCCTATTGGATGAGATGTGATATCCAACTCCTTCCCATTCCAACCCTGAGACCCTTCCTATAGCATGAGATGTGATGTCTCAATGCTTCTAATACCAAACCTGAGATCCTTCCTATAACATGAGATGTGATATCCAACTCCTTCCATTCCAATCCTGAGACCCGTCCTATAGCATGAGATGTGATATCTCAATGCTTATACCAAACCTGAGACCCTTCCTATAGCATATGTCATATCCAACTGCTTCCCATTCCAATCCTGAGACCCTTCCTATAGCATAAGATGTGATATCTCAATGCTTCTAATACCAAACCTGAGATCCTTCCTCTAACATGAAATGTGATATCCAACTCCTTCCCTTTCCAAACCTAAGAGCCTATCTATAGCATGAGATGTGATATCCAAGTCCTTCACATTCCAACCCTTAGACCCTTCCTACAGCATGCAATATGATATCTCAATGATTCTAATAACAAACCTGAGACCCGTCCTATAACATGAGATGGGATATCCAACTCCTTCCCATTCCAATCCTGAGACACTTCCGATAGCAGAGATGTGATATCTCAATGCTTATACCAAACCTGAGACCCTTCATATAACATGAGATGTGATATCCAAATCCTTCTCGTTCCAAACCTGAGACCCTTCCTTTAGCATGAGATGTGATATCCAGCTCCTTCCCATTCCAATCCTGAGACACTTCCGATAGCATGAGATGTGATATCTCAATGCTTCTAATATCAAAACTGAGACCCTCCCTATAGCATGATATGTGATATCTAAGTCCTTCCCATTCCAATCCTGAGACCCTCCCTATAGCATGAGATGTGATATCCAACTCCTTCCCATTCCAATCCTGAGACCCTTCCTATAGCATGAGATATGATATCTCAATACTTCTAATACCAAACGTGAGATCCTTCCGATAACATGAGATGTGATATCCAAATCCTTCCCCTTCCAAACCTGAGACCCTCTCTTTAGCATGAAATGTGATATCCAACTCCTTCCTATTCCAATCCTGAGACTCTTCTGATAGCATGAGATGTGATATCTCAATGCTTCTAATACCAAACCTGAGATCCTTCCGATAGCATGAGATGTGATATCTCAATGCTTCTAATACCAAACCTGAGATCCTTCCTATAACATGAGATGTGATATCCAAATCCTTCCCCTTCCAAACCTGAGACCCCCCCTTTAGCATGAGATGTGATATCTAACTCCTTCCCATTCCATTCCTGAGACCCTTCTGATAGCATGAGATGTGATATCTCAATGCCTCTAATACCAAACCTGAGATCCTACCTCTAACATGAAATGAGATATCCAACTCTTTCCCCTTCCAAACCTGAGAGCCTTCCTATAGCATGAGATGTGATATCCAGGTCCTTCCCATTCCAATACTGAGACCCTTCCTATAGCTTGAGATGTGATATCCAACTCCTTCCCATTCCAATTCTGAGACCCTTCCTATAGCATGAGATGTGATATCTCAATGCTTATACCAAACCTGAGAGCCTACCTATAGCATGAGATGTGATATCCAAGTCCATCCCATTCCAATCCTTAGACCCTTCCTACAGCATGCGATGTGAATATCTCAATGATTCTAATACCAAACCAGAGACTCTTCCTATAACATGAGATGGGATATCCAACTCCTTCCCATTCCAATTCTGAGACCCTTCCTATACTATGAGACTTGATATCTCAATGCTTCTAATACCAAACCTGAGACCCGTAATATAACATGAGATGTGATATCCAAATCCTTCCCCTTCCAAACCTTAGACCCTTCCTTTATCATGAGATGTGATAACAAACTCCTTCCCATTCCAATCCTGAGACCCTTCCGATATCATGAGATGTGATATCTCAAAGCTTCTAATATCAAACTTGAGACCCTCCCTATAGCATGAGATGTGATATCCAAGTCCTTCCCATTCCAATCCTGAGACCCTTCCTATAGCATGAGATGTGATATCTCAATGCTTCTAATACCAAACCTGAGACCGTTCCTATAACATGAGATGGGAATATCCAACTCCTTCCCATTCCAATCCTGAGACACTTCCTATAGCATGAGATGTGATATCTCACTGCTTATACCAAACCTGAGACCCTTCCCATAGCAGGAGATGTGATATCCAACTCCTTCCCATTCCAATCCTCAGACCCTTCCTATAGCATGAGATGTGATATCTCAATGCTTCTAATGTCAAACTTGAGACCCTACCTATAGCATGAGATGTGATATCCAAGTCCTTCCCATTCCAATCCTGAGACACTTCCTATAGCATGAGATGTGATATCTCAATGCTTCTAATACCAAACCTGAGACTCTTCCTATAACATGAGATGGGATATCCAACTCCTTCCAATTCCAATCCTGAGACCCTTTTGATAGCAGAGATGTGATATCTCAATGTTTATACCAAACCTGAGACCCTTCCTACGGCATGAGATGTCATATTCAACTCCTTCCCATTCCAATCTTGAGACCCTTCCTATAGCATGAGATTTGATATCCAACTCCTTCCCATTCCAATCCTGAGACCCTTCCTATAGCATGAGATGTGATGTCTCAATGCTTCTAATACCAAACCTGAGATCCTTCCTATAACATGAGATGTGATATCCAACTCCTTCCATTCCAATCCTGAGACCCTTCCTATAGCATGAGATGTGATATCTCAATGCTTATACCAAACCTGAGACCCTTCCTATAGCATGAGATGTGATATCCAACTCCTTCCCATTCCAATCCTGAGACCCTTCCTATAGCCTGAGATGTGATATCCAATTCCTTCCCATTCCAATCCTGAGACCCTTCCTATAGCATGAGATGTGATATCTCAATGCTTATACCAAACCTGAGAGCCTACCTATAATATGAGATGTGATATCCAAGTCCATCCCATTCCAATCCTTAGACCCTTCCTACAGCATGCGATGTGATATCTCAATGATTCTAATACCAAACCAGAGACTCTTCCTATAACATGAGATGAGATATCCAACTCCTTCCCATTCCAATCCTGAGCCGCTTCCGATAGCAGAGATGTGATATCTCAATGCTTATACCAAACCTGAGACCCTTCCTATAACATGAGATGTGATATCCAACTCCTTCCCGTTCCAAACCTGAGACACTAACTATAGCATATGTGATATCCAACTCCTTCCCATTCCAAACATGAGACCCTTCCTATAGCAAGAAAGTAATATCCAACTCCTACCCATTCCAATCCTGAGACCCTTCCTATAGCAAGAGATGTGATATCCAAATCCTTCCCATTCCAATCCTGAGACCCTTCCTATAACATGAGATGTGATATCCAACTCCTTCCCATTCCAACCTGAGACACTTCCTATAGCATGAGAAGGGATATCCAACTCCTTCCCAATCCAATCCTGAGACCCTTCCGATAGCAGAGATGTGATATCTCAATGCTTATACCAAACCTGAGACCCTTCCTATGGCATGAGATGTGATATCCAACTCCTTGCCATTCAAATCCTGAGACCCTTCCTATAGCATGAGAAGGGATATCCAACTCCTTCCCAATCCAATCCTGAGACCCTTCCGATAGCAGCGACGTGATATCTCAATGCTTCTACCAAACCTGAGACCCTTCCTTTAGCATGAGATGTGATATCCAAATCCTTCACATTCCAATCCTGAGACCCTTCCTATAGCATGAGATGTGATATCTCAATGCTTCTAATACCAAACCTGAGATCCTTCCTATAACATGAGATGTGATATCCAATTCCTTCCCATTCCAAACCTGAGACCCTTCCTATTGGATGAGATGTGATATCCAACTCCTTCCCATTCCAACCCTGAGACCCTTCCTATAGCATGACATGTGATGTCTCAATGCTTCTAATACCAAACCTGAGATCCTTCCTTTAACATGAGATGTGATATCCAACTCCTTCCATTCCAATCCTGAGACCCGTCCTATAGCATGAGATGTGATATCTCAATGCTTATACCAAACCTGAGACCCTTCCTATAGCATATGTCATATCCAACTGCTTCCCATTCCAATCCTGAGACCCTTCCTATAGCATAAGATGTGATATCTCAATGCTTCTAATACCAAACCTGAGATCCTTCCTCTAACATGAAATGTGATATCCAACTCCTTCCCTTTCCAAACCTAAGAGCCTATCTATAGCATGAGATGTGATATCCAAGTCCTTCACATTCCAACCCTTAGACCCTTCCTACAGCATGCAATATGATATCTCAATGATTCTAATAACAAACCTGAGACCCGTCCTATAACATGAGATGGGATATCCAACTCCTTCCCATTCCAATCCTGAGACACTTCCGATAGCAGAGATGTGATATCTCAATGCTTATACCAAACCTGAGACCCTTCATATAACATGAGATGTGATATCCAAATCCTTCTCGTTCCAAACCTGAGACCCTTCCTTTAGCATGAGATGTGATATCCAGCTCCTTCCCATTCCAATCCTGAGACACTTCCGATAGCATGAGATGTGATATCTCAATGCTTCTAATATCAAAACTGAGACCCTCCCTATAGCATGATATGTGATATCTAAGTCCTTCCCATTCCAATCCTGAGACCCTCCCTATAGCATGAGATGTGATATCCAACTCCTTCCCATTCCAATCCTGAGACCCTTCCTATAGCATGAGATATGATATCTCAATACTTCTAATACCAAACGTGAGATCCTTCCGATAACATGAGATGTGATATCCAAATCCTTCCCCTTCCAAACCTGAGACCCTCTCTTTAGCATGAAATGTGATATCCAACTCCTTCCTATTCCAATCCTGAGACTCTTCTGATAGCATGAGATGTGATATCTCAATGCTTCTAATACCAAACCTGAGATCCTTCCGATAGCATGAGATGTGATATCTCAATGCTTCTAATACCAAACCTGAGATCCTTCCTATAACATGAGATGTGATATCCAAATCCTTCCCCTTCCAAACCTGAGACCCCCCCTTTAGCATGAGATGTGATATCTAACTCCTTCCCATTCCATTCCTGAGACCCTTCTGATAGCATGAGATGTGATATCTCAATGCCTCTAATACCAAACCTGAGATCATACCTCTAACATGAAATGAGATATCCAACTCTTTCCCCTTCCAAACCTGAGAGCCTTCCTATAGCATGAGATGTGATATCCAGGTCCTTCCCATTCCAATACTGAGACCCTTCCTATAGCTTGAGATGTGATATCCAACTCCTTCCCATTCCAATTCTGAGACCCTTCCTATAGCATGAGATGTGATATCTCAATGCTTATACCAAACCTGAGAGCCTACCTATAGCATGAGATGTGATATCCAAGTCCATCCCATTCCAATCCTTAGACCCTTCCTACAGCATGCGATGTGAATATCTCAATGATTCTAATACCAAACCAGAGACTCTTCCTATAACATGAGATGGGATATCCAACTCCTTCCCATTCCAATTATGAGACCCTTCCTATACTATGAGACTTGATATCTCAATGCTTCTAATACCAAACCTGAGACCCGTAATATAACATGAGATGTGATATCCAAATCCTTCCCCTTCCAAACCTTAGACCCTTCCTTTATCATGAGATGTGATATCCAACTCCTTCCCATTCCAATCCTGAGACCCTTCCGATATCATGAGATGTGATATCTCAAAGCTTCTAATATCAAACTTGAGACCCTCCCTATAGCATGAGATGTGATATCCAAGTCCTTCCCATTCCAATCCTGAGACCCTTCCTATAGCATGAGATGTGATATCTCAATGCTTCTAATACCAAACCTGAGACCCTTCCTATAAGATGAGATGGGAATATCCAACTCCTTCCCATTCCAATCTTGAGACCCTTCCGATAGCAGAGATGTGATATCTCAATGCTTATACCACACCTGAGATCCTTCCTATAACATGAGATGTGATATCCAACTCCTTCCCATTCCAATCCTGAGACACTTCCTATAGCATGAGATGTGATATCTCACTGCTTATACCAAACCTGAGACCCTTCCCATAGCAGGAGATGTGATATCCAACTCCTTCCCATTCCAATCCTCAGACCCTTCCTATAGCATGAGATGTGATATCTCAATGCTTCTAATGTCAAACTTGAGACCCTACCTATAGCATGAGATGTGATATCCAAGTCCTTCCCATTCCAATCCTGAGACACTTCCTATAGCATGAGATGTGATATCTCAATGCTTCTAATACCAAACCTGAGACTCTTCCTATAACATGAGATGGGATATCCAACTCCTTCCAATTCCAATCCTGAGACCCTTTTGATAGCAGAGATGTGATATCTCAATGTTTATACCAAACCTGAGACCCTTCCTACGGCATGAGATGTCATATTCAACTCCTTCCCATTCCAATCCTGAGACCCTTCCTATAGCATGAGATGTGATGTCTCAATGCTTCTAATACCAAACCTGAGATCCTTCCTATAACATGAGATGTGATATCCAACTCCTTCCATTCCAATCCTGAGACCCTTCCTATAGCATGAGATGTGATATCTCAATGCTTATACCAAACCTGAGACCCTTCCTATAGCATGAGATGTGATATCCAACTCCTTCCCATTCCAATCCTGAGACCCTTCCTATAGCATGAGATGTGATATCTCAATGCCTCTAATACCAAACCTGAGATCCTTCCTCTAACATGAAATGTGATATCCAACTCCTTCACTTTCCAAACCTGAGAGCCTATCTATAGCATGAGATGTGATATCCAAGTCCTTCCCATTCCAATCCCTAGACCCTTCCTACAGCATGCAATATGATATCTCAATGATTCTAATAAAAAACCTGAGACCCGTCCTATAACATGAGATGGGATATCCAACTCCTTCCCATTCCAATCCTGAGACACGTCCGATAGCAGAGATGTGATATCTCAATGCTTCTAATATCAAAACTGAGACCCTCCCTATAGCATATGTGATATCTAAGTCCTTCCCATTCCAATCCTGAGACGCTTCCTATAGCATGAGATGTGATATCTCAATGCTTCTACCAAACCTGAGACCCTTCCTATAACATGAGATGTGATATCCAACTCCTTCCCGTTCCAAACCTGAGACCCTTCCTTTAGCATGAGATGTGATATCCAGCTCCTTCCCATTCCAATCCTGAGACACTTCTGATAGCATAAGATGTGATATCTCAATGCTTCTAATATCAAAACTGAGACCCTCCCTATAGCATATGTGATATCTAAGTCCTTCCCATTCCAATCCTGAGACGCTTCCTATAGCATGAGATGTGATATCTCAATGCTTCTACCAAACCTGAGACCCTTCCTTTAGCATGAGATGTGATATCCAACTCCTTCCCATTCCAATCCTGAGACCCTTCCTATAGCATGAGATGTGATATCTCAATACTTCTACCAAACCTGAGATCCTTCCGATAACATGAGATGTGATATCTCAATACTTCTAATACCAAACCTGAGATCCATCCTATAACATGAGATGTGATATCCAAATCCTTCCCCTTCCAAACCTGAGACCCTCCCTTTAGCATGAGATGTGATATCCAACTCCTTCCCATTCCAATCCTGAGACCCTTCTGATAGCATAAGATATATCTCAATGCTTCTATACCAAACCTGAGATCCTTCTGATAGCATGAGATGTGATATCTCAATGCTTCTAATACCAAACCTGAGATCCTACCTCTAACATGAAATGTGATATCCAACTCTTTCCCCTTGCAAACCTGAGAGCCTTCCTATACCATGAGATGTGATATCCAAGTCCTTCCCATTCCAATCCTGAGACCCTTCCTATAACATGAGATGTGATATCCAACTCCTTCCCATTCCAACCTGAGACCCTTCCTATAGCATGAGATGGGATATCCAACTCCTTCCAAATCCAATCCCGATACCCTTCCGATAGCATGAGATGTGATATCCCAATGCTTCTACCAAACCCGAGACCCATATTATGGCATGAGATGTGATATCAAACTCCTTCCCATTCTAATCCTGAGACCCTTCCTATACCATGAGACTTGATATCTCAATGCTTCTAATACCAAACCTGAGACCCGTCCTATAACATGAGATGTGATATCCAAATCCTTCCCCTTCCAAACATTAGACCCTTCCTTTATCATGAGATGTGATATCCAACTCCTTCCCATTCCAATCTTGAGACCCTTCCGATATCATGAAATGTGATATCTCAATGCTTCTATCAAACTTGAGACCCTCCCTATAGCATGAGATGTGATATCCAAGTCCTTCCCATTCCAATCCTGAGACCCTTCCTATACCATGAGATGTGATATCTCAATGCTTCTAATACCAAACCTGAGACCCTTCCTATAACATGAGATGGGAATATCCAACTCCTTCCCATTCCAATCCTTAGACCCTTCCTACAGCATGCAATATATCTCAATGATTTTAATAAAAAACCTGAGACCCGTCCTATAACATGAGATGGGATATCCAACTCCTTCCCATTCCAATCCTGAGACACTTCCGGTGGTAGAGATGTGATATCTCAATGTTTATACCAAACCTGAGACCCTTCCTATAACATGAGATGTGATATCCAACTCCTTCCCATTCCAATCCTGAGACCCTTCCTATAGCATGAGATGTGATATCCAACTCCATCCCATTCCAATCCTGAGACCCTTCCTATAGCATGAGATGTGATGTCTCAATGCTTCTAATACCAAACCTGAGATCCTTCCTTTAACATGAGATGTGATATCCAACTCCTTCCATTCCAATCCTTAGACCCTTCCTACAGCATGCAATATGATATCTCAATGATTTTAATAAAAAACCTGAGACCCGTCCTATAACATGAGATGGGATATCCAACTCCTTCCCATTCCAATCCTGAGACACTTCCGATAGCAGAGATGTGATATCTCAATGTTTATACCAAACCCGAGACCCTTGTTATAACATGAGATGTGATATCCAACTCCTTCCCGTTCCAAACCTGAGACCCTTCCTTTAGCATGAGATGTGATATCCAGCTCCTTCCCATTCCAATCCTGAGACACTTCCGATAGCATGAGATGTGATATCTCAAGGCTTCTAATATCAAAACTGAGACCCTCTCTATAGCATGATATGTGATATCTAAGTCCTTCCCATTCCAATCCTGAGACCCTATAGCATGAGATGTGATATCTCAATGCTTATCCTTGATTCCTGTAGTAAATTGATTTCCTTTGCAGGCCGACTCCTGTCACGAATGCCTTGTCTGCATGCATTCTCCCCTGGCCATTCGCTCACCGTGGCTATTTGCCTACCCCCTTCCTCTCTCAGTGGATGGACTTCTCCATCCTTGCCTCCTACCACTCAACTCCGCCTACTTGGAGAATTCAACATGAACCTGTATGCTTCCTGACCTGGACTTTTACGAGATCTGCAACTCTTCATGTCGCTGGCCCTACACACTGCAGGGAATACTCGGGATTTTCTGATCTCAGACCTCCCCCTCTGTAACCCTCTCAACAATCCTCTCCCGTGGTGATCAAGTTCTCATCTCCAAAGAAGGCTAACTGCCAGCTATTCCTCCTCAGAGGAGTTCTCCCTTTCTGTCCCTGCTCCCTGCACAGTTTCGCGTTGCAAACACTCGCTTTCCTGCTCTCTGGTTTAGACGCTTTTCCTTCTCAGAGGCCTTCTTCCTTTCTGCCCTTTTCGCGTTGCAAGTACTCGCTTCCCAGCTCTCTGGTTTAGACGCGTGTTCCCTGCCTTCTCTCCTCTTCCCGCTGCCTTCAAATCAAAAAATGATCTCCAAATGATACACAGTTCTCAGAATGCTCTATAACACCCATTATTCAACATATAGCCGTAACCCGCTAGACGTATTGAAACGTGCTGTAAACTAGCAAAAACAGCTAGAAAATGTACTTTCCTCGCGTTTTTGTAAATGCTAATTCTGATGGGTTCCCATGTATGTACTGTCCGTGCGTTTGTTGTCGAATCCTGAAGTTTTTAACCACTGTTCTCCCATACAAGGGGGGTCAACGTCTACTGCTGTTCACAGGCTGAATGTATACGGCTGAAATCTTCAAGGCATTATCAGCTTTCCTGACTGTTTTGGAACGTGTATTTGCCATCTGTTAATGCAGTCGCCCTGTGTTCATCGTCCCTTCTACTTCACAGGCTGCACGCCCCTGGTGATCACATTCTCCTCTCCAGAGCAGGCTGACTACCAGCTGCTCCTCCTCATAGGCGTTCATCCTTTCTGTCCCTGCTCCCTGCACCGTTCCGCGTTGCATGTACTCGCTTCCCAGCTCTCTGGTTTAGATGCGTGTTCCCTGCCTTCTCTCCTCTTCCTACAGCCTTCCAATGAGCTCCACAAGATAGTGTTCAGAATGCTTTATAACCCCATTATTCAACATATAGCTGTAACCCGCTAGACGTATTGAAACGTGCTAAAAACGAGCAGAAACAGCTCGAAAATGTACTTTTCTCGCGTTTTGGTAAATGCGAATTCTGGTGGATTCCCATTTTGTACTCTGTTCGTGCGTTTGTTCAGTCGAATCCTTGTCTTTTGAACCACTCTTCTCCCATACAAAGGAGGGTCAAAATGTGTTGTTCACAGGCTGAATTTATACTGCTGAAATGCTCGCTTCCCTGCTCTCTGGTTTAGATGCGTGTTCCCTGCCTTCTCTCCTCTTCCTACAGCCTTCCTATGAGCTCCACTAGATAGTGTTCAGAATGCTTTATAACCCAATTATTCAACATATAGCTGTAACCCGCTAGACGTATTGAAAGGTGCTAAAAACTACAAAAATAGCTAGAAAATGTACTTCCCTCGCGTTTTTGTAAAGGCGAATTCTGGTGGGTTCCCATGTTGTATGTACTGTGTCCGTGCCTTTGTGTCGAATCCTGAAGTTTTTAACCACTGTTCTCCCATACTAGGGAGGGGGGGTCAACATCTGCTGTTCACAGGCTGAATGTATACGGCTGAAATCTTCAAGGCATTATCAGCTTTCCTGACTGTTTTGGAACGTGTATTTGCCATCTGTTAATGCAGTCGCCCTTTGTTCATCGTTCCTTCTAGTTTACAGGCTGCACTCCCCTAGTGATCACATTCTTCTCTCCTTTGCAGGCTAACTACCAGCTGCTCCTCCTCATAAGTGTTCATCCTTTCTGTCCCTGCTCCCTGCACCGTTTCGCGTTGCATGTACTCGCGTCCCAGCTCTCTGGTTTAGATGCGTGTTCCCTGCCTTCTCTCCTCTTGCTACAGCCTTCCAATTTGCTCCACAAGATAGTGTTCAGAATGCTTTATAACACCCATTATTCAACATATAGCTGTAACCCGCTAGACGTATTGAAACGTGCTAAAAACTAGCAAAAACAGCTAGAAAATGTACTTCCCTCGCGTTTTGGTAAATGCAGGGTACACGAGTCTAAACCAGAGAGCAGGGAAGCGAGCATTTCAGCAGTATAAATTCAGCCTGTGAACAACACATTTTGACCCTCCTTTGTATGGGAGAAGAGTGGTTCAAAAGACCAGGATTCGACTGAACAAACGCACGAACAGAGTACAAAATGGGAATCCACCAGAATTCGCATTTACCAAAACGCGAGAAAAGTACATTTTCGAGCTGTTTCTGCTCGTTTTTAGCACGTTTCAATACGTCTAGCGGGTTACAGCTATATGTTGAATAATGGGGTTATAAAGCATTCTGAACACTATCTTGTGGAGCTCATTGGAAGGCTGTAGGAAGAGGAGAGAAGGCAGGGAACACGCATCTAAACCAGAGAGCTGGGAAGCGAGTACATGCAACGCGGAACGGTGCAGGGAGCAGGGACAGAAAGGATGAACGCCTATGAGGAGGAGCAGCTGGTAGTCAGCCTGCTCTGGAGAGGAGAATGTGATCACCAGGGGCGTGCAGCCTGTGAAGTAGAAGGGACGATGAACACAGGGCGACTGCATTAACAGATGGCAAATACACGTTCCAAAACAGTCAGGAAAGCTGATAATGCCTTGAAGATTTCAGCCGTATACATTCAGCCTGTGAACAGCAGTAGACGTTGACCCCCCCTTGTATGGGAGAACAGTGGTTAAAAACTTCAGGATTCGACAACAAACGCACGGACAGTACATACATGGGAACCCATCAGAATTAGCATTTACAAAAACGCGAGGAAAGTACATTTTCTAGCTGTTTTTGCTAGTTTACAGCACGTTTCAATACGTCTAGCGGGTTACGGCTATATGTTGAATAATGGGTGTTATAGAGCATTCTGAGCACTGTGTATCTTTTGGAGCTCATTTTTTGATTTGAAGGCAGCGGGAAGAGGAGAGAAGGCAGGGAACACGCGTCTAAACCAGAGAGCTGGGAAGCGAGTACTTGCAACGCGAAAAGGGCAGAAAGGAAGAAGGCCTCTGAGAAGGAAAAGCGTCTAAACCAGAGAGCAGGAAAGCGAGTGTTTGCAACGCGAAACTGTGCAGGGAGCAGGGACAGAAAGGGAGAACTCCTCTGAGGAGGAATAGCTGGCAGTTAGCCTTCTTTGGAGATGAGAACTTGATCACCACGGGAGAGGATTGTTGAGAGGGTTACAGAGGGGGAGGTCTGGGATCAGAAAATCCCGAGTATTCCCTGCAGTGTGTAGGGCCAGCGACATGAAGAGTTGCAGATCTCGTAAAAGTCCAGGTCAGGAAGCATACAGGTTCATGTTGAATTCTCCAAGTAGGCGGAGTTGAGTGGTAGGAGGCAAGGATGGAGATGTCCATCCACTGAGAGAGGAAGGGGGTAGGCAAATAGCCACGGTGAGCGAATGGCCAGGGGAGAATGCATGCAGACAAGGCATTCGTGACAGGAGTCGGCCTGCAAAGGAAATCAATTTACTACAGGAATCAAGGATAAGCATTGAGATATCACATCTCATGCTATAGGGTCTGAGGATTGGAATGGGAAGGACTTAGATATCACATATCATGCTATAGAGAGGGTCTCAGTTTTGATATTAGAAGCCTTGAGATATCACATCTCATGCTATCGGAAGTGTCTCAGGATTGGAATGGGAAGGAGTTGGATATCACATCTCATGTTATAAGAAGGGTCTCGGGTTTGGTATAAACATTGAGATATCACATCTCTGCTATCGGAAGTGTCTCAGGATTGGAATGGGAAGGAGTTGGATATCCCATCTCATGTTATAGGACGGGTCTCAGGTTTTTTATTAAAATCATTGAGATATCATATTGCATGCTGTAGGAAGGGTCTAAGGATTGGAATGGAAGGAGTTGGATATCACATCTCATGTTAAAGGAAAGATCTCAGGTTTGGTATTAGAAGCATTGAGACATCACATCTCATGCTATAGGAAGGGTCTCAGGATTGGAATGGGATGGAGTTGGATATCACATCTCATGCTATAGGAAGGGTCTCAGGATTGGAATGGGAAGGAGTTGGATATCACATCTCATGTTATAGGAAGGGTCTCAGGTTTGGTATAAACATTGAGATATCACATCTCTACCATCGGAAGTGTCTCAGGATTGGAATGGGAAGGAGTTGGATATCCCATCTCATGTTATAGGACGGGTCTCAGGTTTTTTATTAAAATCATTGAGATATATTGCATGCTGTAGGAAGGGTCTAAGGATTGGAATGGGAAGGAGTTGGATATTCCCATCTCATGTTATAGGAAGGGTCTCAGGTTTGGTATTAGAAGCATTGAGATATCACATCTCATGCTATAGGAAGGGTCTCAGGATTGGAATGGGAAGGACTTGGATATCACATCTCATGCTATAGGGAGGGTCTCAAGTTTGATAGAAGCATTGAGATATCACATTTCATGATATCGGAAGGGTCTCAAGATTGGAATGGGAAGGAGTTGGATATCACATCTCATGATAAAGGAAGGGTCTAAGGTTTGGAAGGGGAAGGATTAGGACATCACATCTCATGTTATAGGACGGGTCTCAGGTTTGGTATTAGAAGCATTGAGATATCAAGTCTCATGGTATAGGAAGGGTCTCAGGATTAGAATGGGAAGGAGTTTGATATCACATCTCATGCCATAATATGGGTCTCAGGTTTGGTAGAAGCATTGGGATATCACATCTCATGCTATAGGAAGGGTCTCAGGATTGGAATGGGAAGGACTTGGATATCACATCTCATGCTATAGGAAGGCTCTCAGGTTTGCAAGGGGAAAGAGTTGGATATCACATTTCATGTTAGATGTAGGATCTCAGGTTTGGTATTAGAAGCATTGAGATATCACATATGCTATCAGAAGGATCTCAGGTTTGGTATAGAAGCATTGAGATATCATATCTTATGCTATCAGAAGGGTCTCAGGATTGGAATGGGATGGAGTTGGATATCACATCTCATGCTATAGGAAGGGTCTCAGGATTGGAATGGGAAGGAGTTGGATATCACATCTCATGTTATAGGAAAGGTCTCAGGTTTGGTATAAACATTGAGATATCACATCTCTACCATCGGAAGTGTCTCAGGATTGGAATGGGAAGGAGTTGGATATCCCATCTCATGTTATAGGACGGGTCTCAGGTTTTTTATTAAAATCATTGAGATATCATATTGCATGCTGTAGGAAGGGTCTAAGGATTGGAATGGGAAGGAGTTGGATATTCCCATCTCTTGTTATAGGAAGGGTCTCAGGTTTGGTATTAGAAGCATTGAGATATCACATCTCATGCTAAAGGAAGGGTCTCAGGATTGGAATGGGAAGGACTTGGATATCACATCTCACGCTATAGGGAGGGTCTCAAGTTTGATAGAAGCATTGAGAATTCACATTTCATGATATCGGAAAGGGTCTCAAGATTGGAATGGGAAGGAGTTGGATATCACATCTCATGATAAAGGAAGGGTCTAAGGTTTGGAAGGGGAAGGATTTGGATATCACATCTCATGTTATAGGACGGGTCTCAGGTTTGGTATTAGAAGCATTGAGATATCAAGTCTCATGGTATAGGAAGGGTCTCAGGATTAGAATGGGAAGGAGTTTGATATCACATCTCATGCCATAATATGGGTCTCGGTTTGGTAGAAGCATTGGGATATCACATCTCATGCTATCGGAAGGGTATCGGGATTGGATTTGGAAGGAGTTGGATATCCCATCTCATGCTATAGGAAGGGTCTCAGGTTGGAATGGGAAGGAGTTGGATATCACATCTCATGTTATAGGAAGGGTCTCAGGATTGGAATGGGAAGGACTTGGATATCACATCTCATGCTATAGGAAGGCTCTCAGGTTTGCAAGGGGAAAGAGTTGGATATCACATTTCATGTTAGATGTAGGATCTCAGGTTTGGTATTAGAAGCATTGAGATATCACATATGCTATCAGAAGGATCTCAGGTTTGGTAAAGAAGCATTGAGATATCATATCTTATGCTATCAGAAGGGTCTCAGGATTGGAATGGGATGGAGTTGGATATCACATCTCATGCTATAGGAAGGGTCTCAGGATTGGAATGGGAAGGAGTTGGATATCACATCTCATGTTATAGGAAAGGTCTCAGGTTTGGTATAAACATTGAGATATCACATCTCTACCATCGGAAGTGTCTCAGGATTGGAATGGGAAGGAGTTGGATATCCCATCTCATGTTATAGGACGGGTCTCAGGTTTTTTATTAAAATCATTGAGATATCATATTGCATGCTGTAGGAAGGGTCTAAGGATTGGAATGGGAAGGAGTTGGATATTCCCATCTCATGTTATAGGAAGGGTCTCAGGTTTGGTATTAGAAGCATTGAGATATCACATCTCATGCTATAGGAAGGGTCTCAGGATTGGAATGGGAAGGACTTGGATATCACATCTCATGCTATAGGGAGGGTCTCAAGTTTGATAGAAGCATTGAGATATCACATTTCATGATATCGGAAGGGTCTCAAGATTGGAATGGGAAGGAGTTGGATATCACATCTCATGATAAAGGAAGGGTCTAAGGTTTGGAAGGGGAAGGATTTGGATATCACATCTCATGTTATAGGACGGGTCTCAGGTTTGGTATTAGAAGCATTGAGATATCAAGTCTCATGGTATAGGAAGGGTCTCAGGATTAGAATGGGAAGGAGTTTGATATCACATCTCATGCCATAATATGGGTCTCAGGTTTGGTAGAAGCATTGGGATATCACATCTCATGCTATCGGAAGGGTATCGGGATTGGATTTGGAAGGAGTTGGATATCCCATCTCATGCTATAGGAAGGGTCTCAGGTTGGAATGGGAAGGAGTTGGATATCACATCTCATGTTATAGGAAGGGTCTCAGGATTGGAATGGGAAGGACTTGGATATCACATCTCATGCTATAGGAAGGCTCTCAGGTTTGCAAGGGGAAAGAGTTGGATATCACATTTCATGTTAGAGGTAGGATCTCAGGTTTGGTATTAGAAGCATTGAGATATCACATCTCATGCTATCAGAAGGATCTCAGGTTTGGTATAGAAGCATTGAGATATCATATGTTATGCTATCAGAAGGGTCTCAGGATTGGAATGGGAAGGAGTTGGATATCACATCTCATGCTAAATGGAGGGTCTCAGGTTTGGAAGGGGAAGGATTTGGATATCACATCTCATGTTATAGGATGGATCTCAGGTTTGGTATTAGAAGTATTGAGATATCACATCTCATGTTATCGGAAGGATCTCAGGTTTGGTATTAGAAGTATTGAGATATCACATCTCATGCTATAGGAAGGGTCTCAGGATTGGAATGGGAAGGAGTTGGATATCACATCTCATGCTAAAGGAAGGGTCTCAGGTTTGGTAGAAGCATTGAGATATCACATCTCATGCTATAGGAAGGGTCTCAGGATTGGAATGGGAAGGACTTAGATATCACATATGCTATAGGGAGGGTCTCAGTTTTGATATTAGAAGCATTGAGATATCACATCTTATGCTATCAGAAGTGTCTCAGGATTGGAATGGGAAGGAGCTGGATATCACATCTCATGCTAAAGGAAGGGTCTCAGGTTTGGAACGGGAAGGAGTTGGATATCACATCTCATGTTATAGGAAGGGTCTCAGGTTTGGTATAAACATTGAGATATCACATCTCTGCTATCGGACGTGTCTCAGGATTGGAATGGGAAGGAGTTGGATATCCCATCTCATGTTATAGGACGGGTCTCAGGTTTTTTATTAGAATCATTGAGATATCATATTGCATGCTGTAGGAAGGGTCTAAGGATTGGAATGGGAAGGACTTGGATATCACATCTCATGCTATAGATAGGCTCTCAGGTTTGGAAAGTGAAGGAGTTGGATATCACATTTCATGTTAGAGGAAGGATCTCAGGTTTGGTATAAGCATTGAGATATCACATCTCATGCTATAGGAAGGGTCTCAGGATTGGAATGGAAGGAGTTGGATATCACATCTCATGTTATAGGAAGGATCTCAGGTTTGGTATTAGAAGCATTGAGACATCACATCTCATGCTATAGGAAGGGTCTCAGGATTGGAATGGGAAGGAGTTGAATATGACATCTCATGCCGTAGGAAGGGTCTCAGGTTTGGTATAAACATTGAGATATCACATCTCTGCTATCAAAAGGGTCTCAGGATTGGAATTGGAAGGAGTTGGATATCCCATCTCATGTTATATTACGGGTCTCAGGTTTGGTATTAGAAGCATTGAGATATCAAGTCTCATAGTATAGGAAGGGTCTCATAATTGGAATGGGAAGGAGTTGGATATCCCATCTCATGTTATAGGAAGAGTCTCTGGTTTGGTATTAGAATCATTGAGATATTCACATCGCATGCTGTAGGAAGGGTCTAAGGATTGGAATGGGATGGACTTGGATATCACATCTCATGCTATAGGTAGGCTCTCAGGTTTGGTATAAGCATTGAGATATCACATCTCAAGCTATAGGAAGGGTCTCAGTATTGGAATGGGAAGGACTTGGATATCACATCTCATGCTATAGGAAGGCTCTCAGGTTTGGAAGGGGAAAGAGTTGGATATCTCATTTCATGTTAGAGGTAGGATCTCAGGTTTGGTATTAGAGGCATTGAGATATCACATCTCATGCTATCAGAAGGGTCTCAGGAATGGAATGGGAAGGAGTTAGATATCACATCTCATGCTAAAGGGGGGGTCTCAGGTTTGGAAGGGGAAGGATTTGGATATCACATCTCATGTTATAGGAAGGATCTCAGGTTTGGTATTAGAAGCATTGAGATATCACATCTCATGCTATCGGAAGGATCTCAGGTTTGGTATTAGAAGCATTGAGATATCGCATCTCATGCTATCAGAAGAGTCTCAGGATTGGAATAGGAAGGAGTTGGATATCACATTTCATGCTAAAGGGAGGGTCTCAGGTTTGGAAGGGGAAGGATTTGGATATCACATCTCATGTTATCGGAAGGATCTCACGTTTGGTATTAGAAGTATTAAGATATCATATCTCATGCTATAGGAAGGGTCTCAGGATTGGAATGGGAAGGAGTTGGATATCACATCTCATGCTATAGGGAGGGTCTCAGGATTGGAATGGGAAGGACTTAGATATCACATATCATGCTATAGGGAGGGTCTCAGTTTTGATATTAGAAGCATTGAGATATCACATCTCATGCTATCAGAAGTGTCTCAGGATTGGAATGGGAAGGAGCTGGATATCACATCTCATGCTAAAGGAAGGGTCTCAGGTTTGGAACGAGAAGGATTTGGATATCACATCTCATGTTATAGGAAGGGTCTCAGGTTTGGTATAAGCATTGAGATATCACATCTCTGCTATCGGAAGTGTCTCAGGATTGGAATGGGAAGGAGTTGGATATCCCATCTCATGTTATAGGACGGGTCTCAGGTTTGTTATTAGAATCATTGAGATATCATATTGCATGCTGTAGGAAGGGTCTAAGGGTTGGAATGTGAAGGACTTGGATATCACATCTCATGCTATAGATAGGCTCTTAGGTTTGGAAAGGGAAGGAGTTGGATATCACATTTCATGTTAGAGGAAGGATCTCAGGTTTGGTATTAGAAGCATTGAGATATCACATCTTATGCTATAGGAAGGGTCTCAGGATTGGAATGGGAAGCAGTTGGATATGACATATGCTATAGGAAGGGTCTCAGGTTTGGTATAAGCATTGAGATATCACATCTCATGCTATAGGACGGGTCTCAGGATTGGAATGGAAGGAGTTGGATATCACATCTCATGTTATAGGAAGGATCTCAGGTTTGGTATTAGAAGCATTGAGACATCACATCTCATGCTATAGGAAGGGTCTCAGGGTTGGAATGGGAAGGAGTTGGATATCACATCTCATCCAATAGGAAGGGTCTCAGGTGGTTTGGAATGGGAAGGAATTGGATATCACATCTCATGTTATAGGAAGGATCTCAGGTTTGGTATTAGAAGCATTGAGATATCACATCTCATGCTATAGGAAGGGTCTCAGGATTGGAATGTGAAGGATTTGGATATCACATCTCATGCTAAAGGAAGGGTCTCAGGTTTGGTAGAAGCATTGAGATATCACGTCGCTGCTATCGGAAGGGTCTCAGGATTGGATTGGGAAGGAGTTGGATATCCCTTCTCATGCTATAGGAAGGGTCTCAGGATTTGAATGGCAAGGAGTTGGATATCACATCTCATGCCATAGGAAGGGTCTCAGGTTTGGTATAAGCATTGAGATATCACATCTCTGCTATCGGAAGGGTCTCAGGATTGGATTGGGAAGGAGTTGGATATCCCTTCTCATGCTATAAGAAGTGTCTCAGGTTGGAATGGGAAGGAGTTGGATATCACATCTCATGTTATAGGAAGGGTCTCAGGATTGGAATGGGAAGGATTTGGATATCACATCTCTTGCTATAGGAAGGGTCTCAGGATTGGAATGGGTAGGAGTTGGATATTACTTTCTTGCTATAGGAAGGGTCTCATGTTTGGAATGGGAAGGAGTTGGATATCACATATGCTATAGTTAGTGTCTCAGGTTTGGAACGGGAAGGAGTTGGATATCACATCTCATGTTATAGGAAGGGTCTCAGGTTTGGTATAAGCATTGAGATATCACATCTCTGCTATCGGAAGCGGCTCAGGATTGGAATGGGAAGGAGTTGGATATCCCATCTCATGTTATAGGAAGAGTCTCTGGTTTGGTATTAGAATCATTGAGATATCACATAGCATGCTGTAGGAAGGGTCTAAGGATTGGAATGGGATGGACTTGGATATCACATCTCATGTTATAGGTAGCTTCTCAGGTTTGCTATAAGCATTGAGATATCACATCTCATGCTATAGGAAGGGTCACAGGATTGGAATGGGAAGGAATTGGATATCACATCTCATGCTATAGGAAGGGTCTCAGATTTGGTATAAGCATTGAGATATCACATCTCATGCTAAAGGAAGGGTCTCAGGATTGGAATGGGAAGGAGTTGTATATGACATCTCAGGCCATAGGAAGGTTCTCAGGTTTGGTATAAGCATTGAGATATCACATCTCTGCTATCGGAAAGGTCTCAGGATTGGAATGGGAAGGAGTTGGATATCCCATCTCATGTTATAGGAAGGGTCTCAGGTTTGGTATTAGAAGCATAGAGATATCACATCTCATGCTATAGGAAGGGTCTCAGGATTGGAATGGGAAGGACTTGGATGTCACATCTCATGCTATAGGTAGGGTCTCAAGTTTGATATTAGAAGCATTGAGATAACAAATCTCATGATATCGGAAGGGTCTCAGGATTGGAATGGGAAGGAGTTGGATATCACATCTCATGATAAAGGAAGGGTCTAAGGTTTGGAAGGGGAGGGATTTGGATATCACATCTCATGTTATAGGACGGGTCTCAGGTTTAATATTAGAAGCATTGAGATATCAAGTCTCATGGTATAAGAAGGGTCTCAGAATTGGAATGGGAAGGAGTTGGATATCACACCTCAAGCTATAGGAAGGGTCTCAGGATTGGAATGGGAAGGAGTTTGATATCACATCTCATGCCATAGTATGGGTCTCAGGTTTGGTAGAAGCATTGGGATATCACATCTCATGCTATCGGAAGGGTATCAGTATTGGATTTGGAAGAAGTTGGATATCCCATCTCATGCTATAGGAAGGGTCTCAGGTTGGAATGGGAAGGAGTTGGATATCACATTTCGTGTTATAGGAAGGGTCTCAGGATTGGAATGGGAAGGACTTGGATATCATATCTCATGCTATAGGACGGGTCTCAGGTTTGTTATTAGAATCATTGAGATATCATATTGCATGCTGTAGGAAGGGTCTAAGGATTGGAATGGGAAGGACCTGGTTATCACATCTCATGCTATAGAACGGCTCTCAGGTTTGGAAAGGGAAGGAGTTGGATATCACATCTCATGTTATAGGATGGATCTCAGGTTTGGTATTAGAAGTATTGAGATATCACATCTCATGTTATCGGAAGGATCTCAGGTTTGGTATTAGAAGTATTGAGATATCACATCTCATGCTATAGGAAGGGTCTCAGGATTGGAATGGGAAGGAGTTGTATATCACATCTCATGCTAAAGGAAGGGTCTCAGGTTTGGTAGAAGCATTGAGATATCACATCTCATGCTATAGGAAGGGTCTCATGATTGGAATGGGAAGGAGTTGGATATCACATCTCATGCTATAGGGAGGGTCTCGGGATTGGAATGGGAAGGACTTAGATATCACATATCATGCTATAGGGAGGGTCTCAGTTTTGATATTAGAAGCATTGAGATATCACATCTCATGCTATCGGAAGTGTCTCAGGATTGGAATGGGAAGGAGCTGGATATCACATCTCATGCTAAAGGAAGGGTCTCAGGTTTGGAACGGGAAGGATTTGGATATCACATCTCATGTTATAGGAAGGGTCTCAGGTTTGGTATAAGCATTGAGATATCACATCTCTGCTATCGGAAGTGTCTCAGGATTGGAATGGGAAGGAGTTGGATATCCCATCTCATGTTATAGGACGGGTCTCAGGTTTGTTATTAGAATCATTGAGATATCATATTGCATGCTGTAGGAAGGGTCTAAGGGTTGGAATGTGAAGGACTTGGATATCACATCTCATGCTATAGATAGGCTCTTAGGTTTGGAAAGGGAAGGAGTTGGATATCACATTTCATGTTAGAGGAAGGATCTCAGGTTTGGTATTAGAAGCATTGAGATATCACATCTCATGCTATAGGAAGGGTCTCAGGATTGGAATGGGAAGCAGTTGGATATCACATCTCATGCTATAGGAAGGGTCTCAGGTTTGGTATAAGCATTGAGATATCACATCTCATGCTATAGGACGGGTCTCAGGATTGGAATGGAAGGAGTTGGATATCACATCTCATGTTATAGGAAGGATCTCAGGTTTGGTATTAGAAGCATTGAGACATCACATCTCATGCTATAGGAAGGGTCTCAGGGTTGGAATGGGAAGGAGTTGGATATCACATCTCATCCAATAGGAAGGGTCTCAGGTTTGGAATGGGAAGGAATTGGATATCACATCTCATGTTATAGGAAGGATCTCAGGTTTGGTATTAGAAGCATTGAGATATCACATCTCATGCTATAGGAAGGGTCTCAGGATTGGAATGTGAAGGATTTGGATATCACATCTCATGCTAAAGGAAGGGTCTCAGGTTTGGTAGAAGCATTGAGATATCACGTCGCTGTATCGGAAGGGTCTCAGGATTGGATTGGGAAGGAGTTGGATATCCCTTCTCATGCTATAGGAAGGGTCTCAGGATTTGAATGGCAAGGAGTTGGATATCACATCTCATGCCATAGGAAGGGTCTCAGGTTTGGTATAAGCATTGAGATATCACATCTCTGCTATCGGAAGGGTCTCAGGATTGGATTGGGAATGAGTTGGATATCCCTTCTCATGCTATAGGAAGTGTCTCAGGTTGGAATGGGAAGGAGTTGGATATCACATCTCATGTTATAGGAAGGGTCTCAGGATTGGAATGGGAAGGATTTGGATATCACATCTCTTGCTATAGGAAGGGTCTCAGGATTGGAATGGGTAGGAGTTGGATATTACTTTCTTGCTATAGGAAGGGTCTCATGTTTGGAATGGGAAGGAGTTGGATATCACATATGCTATAGTTAGTGTCTCAGGTTTGGAACGGGAAGGAGTTGGATATCACATCTCATGTTATAGGAAGGGTCTCAGGTTTGGTATAAGCATTGAGATATCACATCTCTGCTATCGGAAGCGGCTCAGGATTGGAATGGGAAGGAGTTGGATATCCCATCTCATGTTATAGGAAGAGTCTCTGGTTTGGTATTAGAATCATTGAGATATCACATCGCATGCTGTAGGAAGGGTCTAAGGATTGGAATGGGATGGACTTGGATATCACATCTCATGTTATAGGTAGGCTCTCAGGTTTGCTATAAGCATTGAGATATCACATCTCATGCTATAGGAAGGGTCACAGGATTGGAATGGGAAGGAATTGGATATCACATCTCATGCTATAGGAAGGGTCTCAGATTTGGTATAAGCATTGAGATATCACATCTCATGCTAAAGGAAGGGTCTTAGGATTGGAATGGGAAGGAGTTGTATATGACATCTCAGGCCATAGGAAGGTTCTCAGGTTTGGTATAAGCATTGAGATATCACATCTCTGCTATCGGAAAGGTCTCAGGATTGGAATGGGAAGGAGTTGGATATCCCATCTCATGTTATAGGAAGGGTCTCAGGTTTGGTATTAGAAGCATAGAGATATCACATCTCATGCTATAGGAAGGGTCTCAGGATTGGAATGGGAAGGAGTTGGATATCACATCTCATGCTATAGGAAGGGTCTCAGGTTTGGTATACGCATTGAGATATCACATCTCTGCTATCGGAAGCGGCTCAGGATTGGAATGGGAAGGAGTTGGATATCCCATCTCATGTTATAGGAAGAGTCTCTGGTTTGGTATTAGAATCATTGAGATATCACATCGCATGCTGTAGGAAGGGTCTAAGGATTGGAATGGGATGGACTTGGATATCACATCTCATGTTATAGGTAGGCTCTCAGGTTTGCTATAAGCATTGAGATATCACATCTCATGCTATAGGAAGGGTCACAGGATTGGAATGGGAAGGAATTGGATATCACATCTCATGCTATAGGAAGGGTCTCAGATTTGGTATAAGCATTGAGATATCACATCTCATGCTAAAGGAAGGGTCTCAGGATTGGAATGGGAAGGAGTTGTATATGACATCTCAGGCCATAGGAAGGTTCTCAGGTTTGGTATAAGCATTGAGATATCACATCTCTGCTATCGGAAAGGTCTCAGGATTGGAATGGGAAGGAGTTGGATATCCCATCTCATGTTATAGGAAGGGTCTCAGGTTTGGTATTAGAAGCATAGAGATATCACATCTCATGCTATAGGAAGGGTCTCAGGATTGGAATGGGAAGGACTTGGATGTCACATCTCATGCTATAGGTAGGGTCTCAAGTTTGATATTAGAAGCATTGAGATAACAAATCTCATGATATCGGAAGGGTCTCAGGATTGGAATGGGAAGGAGTTGGATATCACATCTCATGATAAAGGAAGGGTCTAAGGTTTGGAAGGGGAAGGATTTGGATATCACATCTCATGTTATAGGACGGGTCTCAGGTTTAATATTAGAAGCATTGAGATATCAAGTCTCATGGTATAAGAAGGGTCTCAGAATTGGAATGGGAAGGAGTTGGATATCACACCTCAAGCTATAGGAAGGGTCTCAGGATTGGAATGGGAAGGAGTTTGATATCACATCTCATGCCATAGTATGGGTCTCAGGTTTGGTAGAAGCATTGGGATATCACATCTCATGCTATCGGAAGGGTATCAGTATTGGATTTGGAAGAAGTTGGATATCCCATCTCATGCTATAGGAAGGGTCTCAGGTTGGAATGGGAAGGAGTTGGATATCACATTTCGTGTTATAGGAAGGGTCTCAGGATTGGAATGGGAAGGACTTGGATATCATATCTCATGCTATAGGACGGGTCTCAGGTTTGTTATTAGAATCATTGAGATATCATATTGCATGCTGTAGGAAGGGTCTAAGGATTGGAATGGGAAGGACCTGGTTATCACATCTCATGCTATAGAACGGCTCTCAGGTTTGGAAAGGGAAGGAGTTGGATATCACATCTCATGTTATAGGATGGATCTCAGGTTTGGTATTAGAAGTATTGAGATATCACATCTCATGTTATCGGAAGGATCTCAGGTTTGGTATTAGAAGTATTGAGATATCACATCTCATGCTATAGGAAGGGTCTCAGGATTGGAATGGGAAGGAGTTGGATATCACATCTCATGCTAAAGGAAGGGTCTCAGGTTTGGTAGAAGCATTGAGATATCACATCTCATGCTATCGGAAGTGTCTCAGGATTGGAATGGGAAGGAGCTGGATATCACATCTCATGCTAAAGGAAGGGTCTCAGGTTTGGAACGGGAAGGAGTTGGATATCACATCTCATGTTATAGGAAGGGTCTCAGGTTTGGTATAAACATTGAGATATCACATCTCTGCTATCGGAAGTGTCTCAGGATTGGAATGGGAAGGAGTTGGATATCCCTACTCATGTTATAGGACGGGTCTCAGGTTTGTTATTGGAATCATTGAGATATCATATTGCATGCTGTAGGAAGGGTCTAAGGGTTGGAATGTGAAGGACTTGGATATCACATCTCATGCTATAGATAGGCTCTTAGGTTTGGAAAGGGAAGGAGTTGGATCTCACATTTCATGTTAGAGGAAGGATCTCAGGTTTGGTATTAGAAGCATTGAGATATCACATCTCATGCTATAGGAAGGGTCTCAGGATTGGAATGGGAAGGAGTTGGATATCACATCTCATGCTATAGGAAGGGTCTCAGGTTTGGTATAAGCATTGAGATATCACATCTCATGCTATAGGAAGGGTCTCAGGATTGGAATGGAAGGAGTTGGATATCAGATCTCATGTTATAGGAAGGATCTCAGGTTTGGTATTAGAAGCATTGAGACATCACATCTCATGCTATAGGAAGGGTCTCAGGATTGGAATGGGAAGGAGTTGGATATCAAATCTCATGCTATAGGAAGGGTCTCAGGATTGGAATGGGAAGGAGTTGAATATGACATCTCATGCCGTAGGAAGGGTCTCAGGTTTGGTATAAACATTGAGATATCACATCTCTGCTATCAAAAGGGTCTCAGGATTGGAATGGGAAGGAGTTGGATATCCCATCTCATGTTATAGGAAGAGTCTCAAGTTTGGTATTAGAAGCATTGAGATATCACATCTCATGCTATAGGAAGTGTCTCAGGATTGGAATGGGAAGGACTTGGATATCACATCTCATTCTATAGGTAGGGTCTCAAGTTTGACATTAGAAGCATTGAGATATCACATCTCATGCTATAGGAAGCTTCTGAGGATTGGAATGGGAAGGAGTTGGATATCACATCTCCTGCTATGGGAAGTGTCTCAGGTTTGGTATAAGCAGTGAGATATCACATCTCATGCTATAGGAAGTGTCTCAGGATTGGAATGGGAAGGACTTGGATATCACATCTCATGTTATAGGAAGGATCTCAGGTTTGGTATAAGCATTGAGATATCACATCTCTGCTATCGGAAGGGTCTCAAGATTGGAATGGGAAGGAGTTGGATATTCCCATCTCATGTTATAGGAAGGGTCTCAGGTTTGGTATTAGAAGCATTGAGATATCACATCTCATGCTATAGGAAGGGTCTCAGGATTGGAATGGGAAGGACTTGGATATCACATCTCATGCTATAGGGAGGGTCTCAAGTTTGATATTAGAAGCTTTGAGATATCACATCTCATGATATCGGAAGGGTCTCAGGATTGGAATGGGAAGGAGTTGGATATCACATCTCATGATAAAGGAAGGGTCTAAGGTTTGGAAGGGGAAGGATTTGGATATCACATCTCATGTTATAGGACGGGTCTCAGGTTTAATATTAGAAGCATTGAGATATCAAGTCTCATGGTATAAGAAGGGTCTCAGAATTGGAATGGGAAGGAGTTGGATATCACACCTCAAGCTATAGGAAGGGTCTCAGGATTGGAATGGGAAGGAGTTTGATATCACATCTCATGCCATAGTATGGGTCTCAGGTTTGGTAGAAGCATTGGGATATCACATCTCATGCTATCGGAAGGGTATCAGTATTGGATTTGGAAGAAGTTGGATATCCCATCTCATGCTATAGGAAGGGTCTCAGGTTGGAATGGGAAGGAGTTGGATATCACATTTCGTGTTATAGGAAGGGTCTCAGGATTGGAATGGGAAGGACTTGGATATCATATCCCATGCTATAGGACGGGTCTCAGGTTTGTTATTAGAATCATTGAGATATCATATTGCATGCTGTAGGAAGGGTCTAAGGATTGGAATGGGAAGGACCTGGTTATCACATCTCATGCTATAGAACGGCTCTCAGGTTTGGAAAGGGAAGGAGTTGGATATCACATCTCATGTTATAGGATGGATCTCAGGTTTGGTATTAGAAGTATTGAGATATCACATCTCATGCTATAGGAAGGGTCTCAGGATTGGAATGGGAAGGAGTTGGATATCACATCTCATGCTAAAGGAAGGGTCTCAGGTTTGGTAGAAGCATTGAGATATCACATCTCATGCTATCGGAAGTGTCTCAGGATTGGAATGGGAAGGAGCTGGATATCACATCTCATGCTAAAGGAAGGGTCTCAGGTTTGGAACGGGAAGGAGTTGGATATCACATCTCATGTTATAGGAAGGGTCTCAGGTTTGGTATAAACATTGAGATATCACATCTCTGCTATCGGAAGTGTCTCAGGATTGGAATGGGAAGGAGTTGGATATCCCTACTCATGTTATAGGACGGGTCTCAGGTTTGTTATTGGAATCATTGAGATATCATATTGCATGCTGTAGGAAGGGTCTAAGGGTTGGAATGTGAAGGACTTGGATATCACATCTCATGCTATAGATAGGCTCTTAGGTTTGGAAAGGGAAGGAGTTGGATCTCACATTTCATGTTAGAGGAAGGATCTCAGGTTTGGTATTAGAAGCATTGAGATATCAC
Source organism: Ambystoma mexicanum (assembly GCF_040938575.1). Classification (NCBI taxonomy): domain Eukaryota; kingdom Metazoa; phylum Chordata; class Amphibia; order Caudata; family Ambystomatidae; genus Ambystoma; species Ambystoma mexicanum. Next base: position 1,554,371,111 of record NC_090935.1, on the reverse strand, counting down.
ATCTCATGCTATAGGAAGGGTCTCAGGATTGGAATGGGAAGGAGTTGGATATCACATCTCATGCTATAGGAAGGGTCTCAGGTTTGGTATAAGCATTGAGATATCACATCTCATGCTATAGGAAGGGTCTCAGGATTGGAATGGAAGGAGTTGGATATCAGATCTCATGTTATAGGAAGGATCTCAGGTTTGGTATTAGAAGCATTGAGACATCACATCTCATGCTATAGGAAGGGTCTCAGGATTGGAATGGGAAGGAGTTGGATATCAAATCTCATGCTATAGGAAGGGTCTCAGGATTGGAATGGGAAGGAGTTGAATATGACATCTCATGCCGTAGGAAGGGTCTCAGGTTTGGTATAAACATTGAGATATCACATCTCTGCTATCAAAAGGGTCTCAGGATTGGAATGGGAAGGAGTTGGATATCCCATCTCATGTTATAGGAAGAGTCTCAAGTTTGGTATTAGAAGCATTGAGATATCACATCTCATGCTATAGGAAGTGTCTCAGGATTGGAATGGGAAGGACTTGGATATCACATCTCATTCTATAGGTAGGGTCTCAAGTTTGACATTAGAAGCATTGAGATATCACATCTCATGCTATAGGAAGGGTCTGAGGATTGGAATGGGAAGGAGTTGGATATCACATCTCCTGCTATGGGAAGTGTCTCAGGTTTGGTATAAGCAGTGAGATATCACATCTCATGCTATAGGAAGTGTCTCAGGATTGGAATGGGAAGGAGTTGGATATCACATCTCATGTTATAGGAAGGATCTCAGGTTTGGTATAAGCATTGAGATATCACATCTCTGCTATCGGAAGGGTCTCAAGATTGGAATGGGAAGGAGTTGGATATTCCCATCTCATGTTATAGGAAGGGTCTCAGGTTTGGTATTAGAAGCATTGAGATATCACATCTCATGCTATAGGAAGGGTCTCAGGATTGGAATGGGAAGGACTTGGATATCACATCTCATGCTATAGGGAGGGTCTCAAGTTTGATATTAGAAGCTTTGAGATATCACATCTCATGATATCGGAAGGGTCTCAGGATTGGAATGGGAAGGAGTTGGATATCACATCTCATGATAAAGGAAGGGTCTAAGGTTTGGAAGGGGAAGGATTTGGATATCACATCTCATGTTATATTACGGGTCTCAGGTTTGGTATTAGAAGCATTGAGATATCAAGTCTCATAGTATAGGAAGGGTCTCAGAATTGGAATGGGAAGGAGTTGGATATCCCATCTCATGTTATAGGAAGAGTCTCTGGTTTGGTATTAGAATCATTGAGATATCACATCGCATGCTGTAGGAAGGGTCTAAGGATTGGAATGGGATGGACTTGGATATCACATCTCATGTTATAGGTAGGCTCTCAGGTTTGGTATAAGCATTGAGATATCACATCTCATGCTATAGGAAGGGTCTCAGAATTGGAATGGGAAGGAGTTGGATATCACATCTCAAGCTATAGGAAGGGTCTCAGTATTGGAATGGGAAGGACTTGGATATCACATCTCATGCTATAGGAAGGCTCTCAGGTTTGGAAGGGGAAAGAGTTGGATATCTCATTTCATGTTAGAGGTAGGATCTCAGGTTTGGTATTAGAGGCATTGAGATATCACATCTCATGCTATCAGAAGGGTCTCAGGAATGGAATGGGAAGGAGTTAGATATCACATCTCATGCTAAAGGGAGGGTCTCAGGTTTGGAAGGGGAAGGATTTGGATATCACATCTCATGTTATAGGAAGGATCTCAGGTTTGGTATTAGAAGCATTGAGATATCACATCTCATGCTATCGGAAGGATCTCAGGTTTGGTATTAGAAGCATTGAGATATCACATCTCATGCTATCAGAAGAGTCTCAGGATTGGAATAGGAAGGAGTTGGATATCACATTTCATGCTAAAGGGAGGGTCTCAGGTTTGGAAGGGGAAGGATTTGGATATCACATCTCATGTTATCGGAAGGATCTCACGTTTGGTATTAGAAGTATTGAGATATCATATCTCATGCTATAGGAAGGGTCTCAGGATTGGAATGGGAAGGAGTTGGATATCACATCTCATGCTATAGGGAGGGTCTCAGGATTGGAATGGGAAGGACTTAGATATCACATATCATGCTATAGGGAGGGTCTCAGTTTTGATATTAGAAGCATTGAGATATCACATCTCATGCTATCGGAAGTGTCTCAGGATTGGAATGGGAAGGAGCTGGATATCACATCTCATGCTAAAGGAAGGGTCTCAGGTTTGGAACGGGAAGGATTTGGATATCACATCTCATGTTATAGGAAGGGTCTCAGGTTTGGTATAAGCATTGAGATATCACATCTCTGCTATCGGAAGTGTCTCAGGATTGGAATGGGAAGGAGTTGGATATCCCATCTCATGTTATAGGACGGGTCTCAGGTTTGTTATTAGAATCATTGAGATATCATATTGCATGCTGTAGGAAGGGTCTAAGGGTTGGAATGTGAAGGACTTGGATATCACATCTCATGCTATAGATAGGCTCTTAGGTTTGGAAAGGGAAGGAGTTGGATATCACATTTCATGTTAGAGGAAGGATCTCAGGTTTGGTATTAGAAGCATTGAGATATCACATCTCATGCTATAGGAAGGGTCTCAGGATTGGAATGGGAAGCAGTTGGATATCACATCTCATGCTATAGGAAGGGTCTCAGGTTTGGTATAAGCCTTGAGATATCACATCTCATGCTATAGGACGGGTCTCAGGATTGGAATGGAAGGAGTTGGATATCACATCTCATGTTATAGGAAGGATCTCAGGTTTGGTATTAGAAGCATTGAGACATCACATCTCATGCTATAGGAAGGGTCTCAAGGTTGGAATGGGAAGGAGTTGGATATCACATCTCATCCAATAGGAAGGGTCTCAGGTTTGGAATGGGAAGGAATTCGATATCACATCTCATGTTATAGGAAGGATCTCAGGTTTGGTATTAGAAGCATTGAGATATCACATCTCATGCTATAGGAAGGGTCTCAGGATTGGAATGTGAAGGATTTGGATATCACATCTCATGCTAAAGGAAGGGTCTCAGGTTTGGTAGAAGCATTGAGATATCACGTCGCTGCTATCGGAAGGGTCTCAGGATTGGATTGGGAAGGAGTTGGATATCCCTTCTCATGCTATAGGAAGGGTCTCAGGATTTGAATGGCAAGGAGTTGGATATCACATCTCATGCCATAGGAAGGGACTCAGGTTTGGTATAAGCATTGAGATATCACATCTCTGCTATCGGAAGGGTCTCAGGATTGGATTGGGAAGGAGTTGGATATCCCTTCTCATGCTATAGGAAGTGTCTCAGGTTGGAATGGGAAGGAGTTGGATATCACATCTCATGTTATAGGAAGGGTCTCAGGATTGGAATGGGAAGGATTTGGATATCACATCTCTTGCTATAGGAAGGGTCTCAGGATTGGAATGGGTAGGAGTTGGATATTACTTTCTTGCTATAGGAAGGGTCTCATGTTTGGAATGGGAAGGAGTTGGATATCACATATGCTATAGTTAGTGGATCAGGTTTGGAACGGGAAGGAGTTGGATATCACATCTCATGTTATAGGAAGGGTCTCAGGTTTGGTATAAGCATTGAGATATCACATCTCTGCTATCGGAAGCGGCTCAGGATTGGAATGGGAAGGAGTTGGATATCCCATCTCATGTTATAGGAAGAGTCTCTGGTTTGGTATTAGAATTATTGAGATATCACATCGCATGCTGTAGGAAGGGTCTAAGGATTGGAATGGGATAGACTTGGATATCACATCTCATGTTATAGGTAGGCTCTCAGGTTTGGTATAAGCATTGAGATATCACATCTCATGCTATAGGAAGGGTCTCAGGATTGGAATGGGAAGGAATTGGATATCACATCTCATGCTATAGGAAGGGTCTCAGATTTGGTATAAGCATTGAGATATCACATCTCATGCTAAAGGAAGGGTCTCAGGATTGGAATGGGAAGGAGTTGTATATGACATCTCAGGCCATAGGAAGGTTCTCAGGTTTGGTATAAGCATTGAGATATCACATCTCTGCTATCGGAAAGGTCTCAGGATTGGAATGGGAAGGAGTTGGATATCCCATCTCATGTTATAGGAAGGGTCTCAGGTTTGGTATTAGAAGCATAGAGATATCACATCTCATGCTATAGGAAGGGTCTCAGGATTGGAATGGGAAGGACTTGGATGTCACATCTCATGCTATAGGGAGGGTCTCAAGTTTGATATTAGAAGCATTGAGATAACAAATCTCATGATATCGGAAGGGTCTCAGGATTGGAATGGGAAGGAGTTGGATATCACATCTCATGATAAAGGAAGGGTCTAAGGTTTGGAAGGGGAAGGATTTGGATATCACATCTCATGTTATAGGACGGGTCTCAGGTTTAATATTAGAAGCATTGAGATATCAAGTCTCATGGTATAAGAAGGGTCTCAGAATTGGAATGGGAAGGAGTTGGATATCACACCTCAAGCTACAGGAAGGGTCTCAGGATTGGAATGGGAAGGAGTTTGATATCACATCTCATGCCATAGTATGGGTCTCAGGTTTAGTAGAAGCATTGGGATATCACATCTCATGCTATCGGAAGGGTATCAGTATTGGATTTGAAAGAAGTTGGATATCCCATCTCATGTTATAGGAATGGTCTCAGGTTGGAATGGGAAGGAGTTGGATATCACATTTCATGTTATAGGAAGGGTCTCAGGATTGGAATGCGAAGGACTTGGATATCATATCTCATGCTATAGGACGGGTCTCAGGTTTGTTATTAGAATCATTGAGATATCATATTGCATGCTATAGGAAGGGTCTCAGGATTGGAATGGGAAGCAGTTGGATATCACATCTCATGCTATAGGAAGGGTCTCAGGTTTGGTATAAGCCTTGAGATATCACATCTCATGCTATAGGACGGGTCTCAGGATTGGAATAGAAGGAGTTGGATATCACATCTCATGTTATAGGAAGGATCTCAGGTTTGGTATTAGAAGCATTGAGACATCACATCTCATGCTATAGGAAGGGTCTCAAGGTTGGAATGGGAAGGAGTTGGATATCACATGTCATCCAATAGGAAGGGTCTCAGGTTTGGAATGGGAAGGAATTGGATATCACATCTCATGTTATAGGAAGGATCTCAGGTTTGGTATTAGAAGCATTGAGATATCACATCTCATGTTATAGGAAGGATCTCAGGTTTGGTATTAGAAGCATTGAGACATCACATCTCATGCTATAGGAAGGGTCTCAAGGTTGGAATGGGAAGGAGTTGGATATCACATCTCATGCTAAAGGAAGGGTCTCAGGTTTGGTAGAAGCATTGAGATATCACATCTCATGCTATCGGAAGTGTCTCAGGATTGGAATGGGAAGGAGCTGGATATCACATCTCATGTTATAGGAAGGATCTCAGGTTTGGTATTAGAAGCATTGAGACATCACATCTCATGCTATAGGAAGGGTCTCAAGGTTGGAATGGGAAGGAGTTGGATATCACATGTCATCCAATAGGAAGGGTCTCAGGTTTGGAATGGGAAGGAATTGGATATCACATCTCATGTTATAGGAAGGATCTGAGGTTTGGTATTAGAAGCATTGAGATATCACATCTCATGTTATAGGAAGGATCTCAGGTTTGGTATTAGAAGCATTGAGACATCACATCTCATGCTATAGGAAGGGTCTCAAGGTTGGAATGGGAAGGAGTTGGATATCACATCTCATGCTAAAGGAAGGGTCTCAGGTTTGGTAGAAGCATTGAGATATCACATCTCATGCTATCGGAAGTGTCTCAGGATTGGAATGGGAAGGAGCTGGATATCACATCTCATGCTAAAGGAAGGGTCTCAGGTTTGGAACGGGAAGGAGTTGGATATCACATCTCATGTTATAGGAAGGGTCTCAGGTTTGGTATAAACATTGAGATATCACATCTCTGCTATCGGAAGTGTCTCAGGATTGGAATGGGAAGGAGTTGGATATCCCTACTCATGTCATAGGACGGGTCTCAGGTTTGTTATTGGAATCATTGAGATATCATATTGCATGCTGTAGGAAGGGTCTAAGGGTTGGAATGTGAAGGACTTGGATATCACATCTCATGCTATAGATAGGCTCTTAGGTTTGGAAAGGGAAGGAGTTGGATCTCACATTTCATGTTAGAGGAAGGATCTCAGGTTTGGTATTAGAAGCATTGAGATATCACATCTCATGCTATAGGAAGGGTCTCAGGATTGGAATGGGAAGGAGTTGGATATCACATCTCATGCTATAGGAAGGGTCTCAGGTCACATCTCATGCTATAGGAAGGGTCTCAGGATTGGAATGGAAGGAGTTGGATATCAGATCTCATGTTATAGGAAGGATCTCAGGTTTGGTATTAGAAGCATTGAGACATCACATCTCATGCTATAGGAAGGGTCTCAGGATTGGAATGGGAAGGAGTTGGATATCAAATCTCATGCTATAGGAAGGGTCTCAGGATTGGAATGGGAAGGAGTTGAATATGACATCTCATGCCGTAGGAAGGGTCTCAGGTTTGGTATAAACATTGAGATATCACATCTCTGCTATCAAAAGGGTCTCAGGATTGGAATGGGAAGGAGTTGGATATCCCATCTCATGTTATAGGAAGAGTCTCAAGTTTGGTATTAGAAGCATTGAGATATCACATCTCATGCTATAGGAAGTGTCTCAGGATTGGAATGGGAAGGACTTGGATATCACATCTCATTCTATAGGTAGGGTCTCAAGTTTGACATTAGAAGCATTGAGATATCACATCTCATGCTATAGGAAGGGTCTGAGGATTGGAATGGGAAGGAGTTGGATATCACATCTCCTGCTATGGGAAGTGTCTCAGGTTTGGTATAAGCAGTGAGATATCACATCTCATGCTATAGGAAGTGTCTCAGGATTGGAATGGGAAGGAGTTGGATATCACATCTCATGTTATAGGAAGGATCTCAGGTTTGGTATAAGCATTGAGATATCACATCTCTGCTATCGGAAGGGTCTCAAGATTGGAATGGGAAGGAGTTGGATATTCCCATCTCATGTTATAGGAAGGGTCTCAGGTTTGGTATTAGAAGCATTGAGATATCACATCTCATGCTATAGGAAGGGTCTCAGGATTGGAATGGGAAGGACTTGGATATCACATCTCATGCTATAGGGAGGGTCTCAAGTTTGATATTAGAAGCTTTGAGATATCACATCTCATGATATCGGAAGGGTCTCAGGATTGGAATGGGAAGGAGTTGGATATCACATCTCATGATAAAGGAAGGGTCTAAGGTTTGGAAGGGGAAGGATTTGGATATCACATCTCATGTTATATTACGGGTCTCAGGTTTGGTATTAGAAGCATTGAGATATCAAGTCTCATAGTATAGGAAGGGTCTCAGAATTGGAATGGGAAGGAGTTGGATATCCCATCTCATGTTATAGGAAGAGTCTCTGGTTTGGTATTAGAATCATTGAGATATCACATCGCATGCTGTAGGAAGGGTCTAAGGATTGGAATGGGATGGACTTGGATATCACATCTCATGTTATAGGTAGGCTCTCAGGTTTGGTATAAGCATTGAGATATCACATCTCATGCTATAGGAAGGGTCTCAGAATTGGAATGGGAAGGAGTTGGATATCACATCTCAAGCTATAGGAAGGGTCTCAGTATTGGAATGGGAAGGACTTGGATATCACATCTCATGCTATAGGAAGGCTCTCAGGTTTGGAAGGGGAAAGAGTTGGATATCTCATTTCATGTTAGAGGTAGGATCTCAGGTTTGGTATTAGAGGCATTGAGATATCACATCTCATGCTATCAGAAGGGTCTCAGGAATGGAATGGGAAGGAGTTAGATATCACATCTCATGCTAAAGGGAGGGTCTCAGGTTTGGAAGGGGAAGGATTTGGATATCACATCTCATGTTATAGGAAGGATCTCAGGTTTGGTATTAGAAGCATTGAGATATCACATCTCATGCTATCGGAAGGATCTCAGGTTTGGTATTAGAAGCATTGAGATATCACATCTCATGCTATCAGAAGAGTCTCAGGATTGGAATAGGAAGGAGTTGGATATCACATTTCATGCTAAAGGGAGGGTCTCAGGTTTGGAAGGGGAAGGATTTGGATATCACATCTCATGTTATCGGAAGGATCTCACGTTTGGTATTAGAAGTATTGAGATATCATATCTCATGCTATAGGAAGGGTCTCAGGATTGGAATGGGAAGGAGTTGGATATCACATCTCATGCTATAGGGAGGGTCTCAGGATTGGAATGGGAAGGACTTAGATATCACATATCATGCTATAGGGAGGGTCTCAGTTTTGATATTAGAAGCATTGAGATATCACATCTCATGCTATCGGAAGTGTCTCAGGATTGGAATGGGAAGGAGCTGGATATCACATCTCATGCTAAAGGAAGGGTCTCAGGTTTGGAACGGGAAGGATTTGGATATCACATCTCATGTTATAGGAAGGGTCTCAGGTTTGGTATAAGCATTGAGATATCACATCTCTGCTATCGGAAGTGTCTCAGGATTGGAATGGGAAGGAGTTGGATATCCCATCTCATGTTATAGGACGGGTCTCAGGTTTGTTATTAGAATCATTGAGATATCATATTGCATGCTGTAGGAAGGGTCTAAGGGTTGGAATGTGAAGGACTTGGATATCACATCTCATGCTATAGATAGGCTCTTAGGTTTGGAAAGGGAAGGAGTTGGATATCACATTTCATGTTAGAGGAAGGATCTCAGGTTTGGTATTAGAAGCATTGAGATATCACATCTCATGCTATAGGAAGGGTCTCAGGATTGGAATGGGAAGCAGTTGGATATCACATCTCATGCTATAGGAAGGGTCTCAGGTTTGGTATAAGCCTTGAGATATCACATCTCATGCTATAGGACGGGTCTCAGGATTGGAATGGAAGGAGTTGGATATCACATCTCATGTTATAGGAAGGATCTCAGGTTTGGTATTAGAAGCATTGAGACATCACATCTCATGCTATAGGAAGGGTCTCAAGGTTGGAATGGGAAGGAGTTGGATATCACATCTCATCCAATAGGAAGGGTCTCAGGTTTGGAATGGGAAGGAATTCGATATCACATCTCATGTTATAGGAAGGATCTCAGGTTTGGTATTAGAAGCATTGAGATATCACATCTCATGCTATAGGAAGGGTCTCAGGATTGGAATGTGAAGGATTTGGATATCACATCTCATGCTAAAGGAAGGGTCTCAGGTTTGGTAGAAGCATTGAGATATCACGTCGCTGCTATCGGAAGGGTCTCAGGATTGGATTGGGAAGGAGTTGGATATCCCTTCTCATGCTATAGGAAGGGTCTCAGGATTTGAATGGCAAGGAGTTGGATATCACATCTCATGCCATAGGAAGGGACTCAGGTTTGGTATAAGCATTGAGATATCACATCTCTGCTATCGGAAGGGTCTCAGGATTGGATTGGGAAGGAGTTGGATATCCCTTCTCATGCTATAGGAAGTGTCTCAGGTTGGAATGGGAAGGAGTTGGATATCACATCTCATGTTATAGGAAGGGTCTCAGGATTGGAATGGGAAGGATTTGGATATCACATCTCTTGCTATAGGAAGGGTCTCAGGATTGGAATGGGTAGGAGTTGGATATTACTTTCTTGCTATAGGAAGGGTCTCATGTTTGGAATGGGAAGGAGTTGGATATCACATATGCTATAGTTAGTGTCTCAGGTTTGGAACGGGAAGGAGTTGGATATCACATCTCATGTTATAGGAAGGGTCTCAGGTTTGGTATAAGCATTGAGATATCACATCTCTGCTATCGGAAGCGGCTCAGGATTGGAATGGGAAGGAGTTGGATATCCCATCTCATGTTATAGGAAGAGTCTCTGGTTTGGTATTAGAATTATTGAGATATCACATCGCATGCTGTAGGAAGGGTCTAAGGATTGGAATGGGATAGACTTGGATATCACATCTCATGTTATAGGTAGGCTCTCAGGTTTGGTATAAGCATTGAGATATCACATCTCATGCTATAGGAAGGGTCTCAGGATTGGAATGGGAAGGAATTGGATATCACATCTCATGCTATAGGAAGGGTCTCAGATTTGGTATAAGCATTGAGATATCACATCTCATGCTAAAGGAAGGGTCTCAGGATTGGAATGGGAAGGAGTTGTATATGACATCTCAGGCCATAGGAAGGTTCTCAGGTTTGGTATAAGCATTGAGATATCACATCTCTGCTATCGGAAAGGTCTCAGGATTGGAATGGGAAGGAGTTGGATATCCCATCTCATGTTATAGGAAGGGTCTCAGGTTTGGTATTAGAAGCATAGAGATATCACATCTCATGCTATAGGAAGGGTCTCAGGATTGGAATGGGGAGGACTTGGATGTCACATCTCATGCTATAGGGAGGGTCTCAAGTTTGATATTAGAAGCATTGAGATAACAAATCTCATGATATCGGAAGGGTCTCAGGATTGGAATGGGAAGGAGTTGGATATCACATCTCATGATAAAGGAAGGGTCTAAGGTTTGGAAGGGGAAGGATTTGGATATCACATCTCATGTTATAGGACGGGTCTCAGGTTTAATATTAGAAGCATTGAGATATCAAGTCTCATGGTATAAGAAGGGTCTCAGAATTGGAATGGGAAGGAGTTGGATATCACACCTCAAGCTACAGGAAGGGTCTCAGGATTGGAATGGGAAGGAGTTTGATATCACATCTCATGCCATAGTATGGGTCTCAGGTTTAGTAGAAGCATTGGGATATCACATCTCATGCTATCGGAAGGGTATCAGTATTGGATTTGGAAGAAGTTGGATATCCCATCTCATGTTATAGGAATGGTCTCAGGTTGGAATGGGAAGGAGTTGGATATCACATTTCATGTTATAGGAAGGGTCTCAGGATTGGAATGCGAAGGACTTGGATATCATATCTCATGCTATAGGACGGGTCTCAGGTTTGTTATTAGAATCATTGAGATATCATATTGCATGCTATAGGAAGGGTCTCAGGATTGGAATGGGAAGCAGTTGGATATCACATCTCATGCTATAGGAAGGGTCTCAGGTTTGGTATAAGCCTTGAGATATCACATCTCATGCTATAGGACGGGTCTCAGGATTGGAATAGAAGGAGTTGGATATCACATCTCATGTTATAGGAAGGATCTCAGGTTTGGTATTAGAAGCATTGAGACATCACATCTCATGCTATAGGAAGGGTCTCAAGGTTGGAATGGGAAGGAGTTGGATATCACATGTCATCCAATAGGAAGGGTCTCAGGTTTGGAATGGGAAGGAATTGGATATCACATCTCATGTTATAGGAAGGATCTCAGGTTTGGTATTAGAAGCATTGAGATATCACATCTCATGCTATAGGAAGGGTCTCAGGATTGGAATGTGAAGGATTTGGATATCACATCTCATGCTAAAGGAAGGGTCTCAGGTTTGGTAGAAGCATTGAGATATCACGTCGCTGCTATCGGAAGGGTCTCAGGATTGGATTGGGAAGGAGTTGGATATCCCTTCTCATGCTATAGGAAGGGTCTCAGGATTTGAATGGCAAGGAGTTGGATATCACATCTCATGCCATAGGAAGGGTCTCAGGTTTGGTATAAGCATTGAGATATCACATCTCTGCTATCGGAAGTGTCTCAGGATTGGATTGGGAAGGAGTTGGATATCCCTTCTCATGCTATAGGAAGTGTCTCAGGTTGGAATGGGAAGGAGTTGGATATCACATCTCATGTTATAGGAAGGGTCTCAGGATTGGAATGGGAAGGATTTGGATATCACATCTCTTGCTATAGGAAGGGTCTCAGGATTGGAATGGGTAGGAGTTGGATATTACTTTCTTGCTATAGGAAGGGTCTCATGTTTGGAATGGGAAGGAGTTGGATATCACATATGCTATAGTTAGTGTCTCAGGTTTGGAACGGGAAGGAGTTGGATATCACATCTCATGTTATAGGAAGGGTCTCAGGTTTGGTATAAGCATTGAGATATCACATCTCTGCTATCGGAAGCGGCTCAGGATTGGAATGGGAAGGAGTTGGATATCCCATCTCATGTTATAGGAAGAGTCTCTGGTTTGGTATTAGAATTATTGAGATATCACATCGCATGCTGTAGGAAGGGTCTAAGGATTGGAATGGGATAGACTTGGATATCACATCTCATGTTATAGGTAGGCTCTCAGGTTTGGTATAAGCATTGAGATATCACATCTCATGCTATAGGAAGGGTCTCAGGATTGGAATGGGAAGGAATTGGATATCACATCTCATGCTATAGGAAGGGTCACAGATTTGGTATAAGCATTGAGATATCACATCTCATGCTAAAGGAAGGGTCTCAGGGTTGGAATGGGAAGGAGTTGGATATCACATCTCATCCAATAGGAAGGGTCTCAGGTTTGGAATGGGAAGGAATTGGATATCACATCTCATGTTATAGGAAGGATCTCAGGTTTGGTATTAGAAGCATTGAGATATCACATCTCATGCTATAGGAAGGGTCTCAGGATTGGAATGTGAAGGATTTGGATATCACATCTCATGCTAAAGGAAGGGTCTCAGGTTTGGTAGAAGCATTGAGATATCACGTCGCTGCTATCGGAAGGGTCTCAGGATTGGATTGGGAAGGAGTTGGATATCCCTTCTCATGCTATAGGAAGGGTCTCAGGATTTGAATGGCAAGGAGTTGGATATCACATCTCATGCCATAGGAAGGGTCTCAGGTTTGGTATAAGCATTGAGATATCACATCTCTGCTATCGGAAGGGTCTCAGGATTGGATTGGGAAGGAGTTGGATATCCCTTCTCATGCTATAGGAAGTGTCTCAGGTTGGAATGGGAAGGAGTTGGATATCACATCTCATGTTATAGGAAGGGTCTCAGGATTGGAATGGGAAGGATTTGGATATCACATCTCTTGCTATAGGAAGGGTCTCAGGATTAGAATGGGTAGGAGTTGGATATTACTTTCTTGCTATAGGAAGGGTCTCATGTTTGGAATGGGAAGGAGTTGGATATCACATATGCTATAGTTAGTGTCTCAGGTTTGGAACGGGAAGGAGTTGGATATCACATCTCATGTTATAGGAAGGGTCTCAGGTTTGGTATAAGCATTGAGATATCACATCTCTGCTATCGGAAGCGGCTCAGGATTGGAATGGGAAGGAGTTGGATATCCCATCTCATGTTATAGGAAGAGTCTCTGGTTTGGTATTAGACTCATTGAGATATCACATAGCATGCTGTAGGAAGGGTCTAAGGATTGGAATGGGATGGACTTGGATATCACATCTCATGTTATAGGTAGCTTCTCAGGTTTGCTATAAGCATTGAGATATCACATCTCATGCTATAGGAAGGGTCACAGGATTGGAATGGGAAGGAATTGGATATCACATCTCATGCTATAGGAAGGGTCTCAGATTTGGTATAAGCATTGAGATATCACATCTCATGCTAAAGGAAGGGTCTCAGGATTGGAATGGGAAGGAGTTGTATATGACATCTCAGGCCATAGGAAGGTTCTCAGGTTTGGTATAAGCATTGAGATATCACATCTCTGCTATCGGAAAGGTCTCAGGATTGGAATGGGAAGGAGTTGGATATCCCATCTCATGTTATAGGAAGGGTCTCAGGTTTGGTATTAGAAGCATAGAGATATCACATCTCATGCTATAGGAAGGGTCTCAGGATTGGAATGGGAAGGACTTGGATGTCACATCTCATGCTATAGGTAGGGTCTCAAGTTTGATATTAGAAGCATTGAGATAACAAATCTCATGATATCGGAAGGGTCTCAGGATTGGAATGGGAAGGAGTTGGATATCACATCTCATGATAAAGGAAGGGTCTAAGGTTTGGAAGGGGAAGGATTTGGATATCACATCTCATGTTATAGGACGGGTCTCAGGTTTAATATTAGAAGCATTGAGATATCAAGTCTCATGGTATAAGAAGGGTCTCAGAATTGGAATGGGAAGGAGTTGGATATCACACCTCAAGCTATAGGAAGGGTCTCAGGATTGGAATGGGAAGGAGTTTGATATCACATCTCATGCCATAGTATGGGTCTCAGGTTTGGTAGAAGCATTGGGATATCACATCTCATGCTATCGGAAGGGTATCAGTATTGGATTTGGAAGAAGTTGGATATCCCATCTCATGCTATAGGAAGGGTCTCAGGTTGGAATGGGAAGGAGTTGGATATCACATTTCGTGTTATAGGAAGGGTCTCAGGATTGGAATGGGAAGGACTTGGATATCATATCTCATGCTATAGGACGGGTCTCAGGTTTGTTATTAGAATCATTGAGATATCATATTGCATGCTGTAGGAAGGGTCTAAGGATTGGAATGGGAAGGACCTGGTTATCACATCTCATGCTATAGAACGGCTCTCAGGTTTGGAAAGGGAAGGAGTTGGATATCACATCTCATGTTATAGGATGGATCTCAGGTTTGGTATTAGAAGTATTGAGATATCACATCTCATGTTATCGGAAGGATCTCAGGTTTGGTATTAGAAGTATTGAGATATCACATCTCATGCTATAGGAAGGGTCTCAGGATTGGAATGGGAAGGAGTTGTATATCACATCTCATGCTAAAGGAAGGGTCTCAGGTTTGGAATGGGAAGGAGTTGGATATCACATCTCATGCTATAGGGAGGGTCTCGGGATTGGAATGGGAAGGACTTAGATATCACATATCATGCTATAGGGAGGGTCTCAGTTTTGATATTAGAAGCATTGAGATATCACATCTCATGCTATCGGAAGTGTCTCAGGATTGGAATGGGAAGGAGCTGGATATCACATCTCATGCTAAAGGAAGGGTCTCAGGTTTGGAACGGGAAGGATTTGGATATCACATCTCATGTTATAGGAAGGGTCTCAGGTTTGGTATAAGCATTGAGATATCACATCTCTGCTATCGGAAGTGTCTCAGGATTGGAATGGGAAGGAGTTGGATATCCCATCTCATGTTATAGGACGGGTCTCAGGTTTGTTATTAGAATCACTGAGATATCATATTGCATGCTGTAGGAAGGGTCTAAGGGTTGGAATGTGAAGGACTTGGATATCACATCTCATGCTATAGATAGGCTCTTAGGTTTGGAAAGGGAAGGAGTTGGATATCACATTTCATGTTAGAGGAAGGATCTCAGGTTTGGTATTAGAAGCATTGAGATATCACATCTCATGCTATAGGAAGGGTCTCAGGATTGGAATGGGAAGCAGTTGGATATCACATCTCATGCTATAGGAAGGGTCTCAGGTTTGGTATAAGCATTGAGATATCACATCTCATGCTATAGGACGGGTCTCAGGATTGGAATGGAAGGAGTTGGATATCACATCTCATGCTAAAGGAAGGGTCTCAGGTTTGGTAGAAGCATTGAGATATCACGTCGCTGCTATCGGAAGGGTCTCAGGATTGGATTGGGAAGGAGTTGGATATCCCTTCTCATGCTATAGGAAGGGTCTCAGGATTTGAATGGCAAGGAGTTGGATATCACATCTCATGCCATAGGAAGGGTCTCAGGTTTGGTATAAGCATTGAGATATCACATCTCTGCTATCGGAAGTGTCTCAGGATTGGATTGGGAAGGAGTTGGATATCCCTTCTCATGCTATAGGAAGTGTCTCAGGTTGGAATGGGAAGGAGTTGGATATCACATCTCATGTTATAGGAAGGGTCTCAGGATTGGAATGGGAAGGATTTGGATATCACATCTCTTGCTATAGGAAGGGTCTCAGGATTGGAATGGGTAGGAGTTGGATATTACTTTCTTGCTATAGGAAGGGTCTCATGTTTGGAATGGGAAGGAGTTGGATATCACATATGCTATAGTTAGTGTCTCAGGTTTGGAACGGGAAGGAGTTGGATATCACATCTCATGTTATAGGAAGGGTCTCAGGTTTGGTATAAGCATTGAGATATCACATCTCTGCTATCGGAAGCGGCTCAGGATTGGAATGGGAAGGAGTTGGATATCCCATCTCATGTTATAGGAAGAGTCTCTGGTTTGGTATTAGAATTATTGAGATATCACATCGCATGCTGTAGGAAGGGTCTAAGGATTGGAATGGGATAGACTTGGATATCACATCTCATGTTATAGGTAGGCTCTCAGGTTTGGTATAAGCATTGAGATATCACATCTCATGCTATAGGAAGGGTCTCAGGATTGGAATGGGAAGGAATTGGATATCACATCTCATGCTATAGGAAGGGTCACAGATTTGGTATAAGCATTGAGATATCACATCTCATGCTAAAGGAAGGGTCTCAGGGTTGGAATGGGAAGGAGTTGGATATCACATCTCATCCAATAGGAAGGGTCTCAGGTTTGGAATGGGAAGGAATTGGATATCACATCTCATGTTATAGGAAGGATCTCAGGTTTGGTATTAGAAGCATTGAGATATCACATCTCATGCTATAGGAAGGGTCTCAGGATTGGAATGTGAAGGATTTGGATATCACATCTCATGCTAAAGGAAGGGTCTCAGGTTTGGTAGAAGCATTGAGATATCACGTCGCTGCTATCGGAAGGGTCTCAGGATTGGATTGGGAAGGAGTTGGATATCCCTTCTCATGCTATAGGAAGGGTCTCAGGATTTGAATGGCAAGGAGTTGGATATCACATCTCATGCCATAGGAAGGGTCTCAGGTTTGGTATAAGCATTGAGATATCACATCTCTGCTATCGGAAGGGTCTCAGGATTGGATTGGGAAGGAGTTGGATATCCCTTCTCATGCTATAGGAAGTGTCTCAGGTTGGAATGGGAAGGAGTTGGATATCACATCTCATGTTATAGGAAGGGTCTCAGGATTGGAATGGGAAGGATTTGGATATCACATCTCTTGCTATAGGAAGGGTCTCAGGATTAGAATGGGTAGGAGTTGGATATTACTTTCTTGCTATAGGAAGGGTCTCATGTTTGGAATGGGAAGGAGTTGGATATCACATATGCTATAGTTAGTGTCTCAGGTTTGGAACGGGAAGGAGTTGGATATCACATCTCATGTTATAGGAAGGGTCTCAGGTTTGGTATAAGCATTGAGATATCACATCTCTGCTATCGGAAGCGGCTCAGGATTGGAATGGGAAGGAGTTGGATATCCCATCTCATGTTATAGGAAGAGTCTCTGGTTTGGTATTAGACTCATTGAGATATCACATAGCATGCTGTAGGAAGGGTCTAAGGATTGGAATGGGATGGACTTGGATATCACATCTCATGTTATAGGTAGCTTCTCAGGTTTGCTATAAGCATTGAGATATCACATCTCATGCTATAGGAAGGGTCACAGGATTGGAATGGGAAGGAATTGGATATCACATCTCATGCTATAGGAAGGGTCTCAGATTTGGTATAAGCATTGAGATATCACATCTCATGCTAAAGGAAGGGTCTCAGGATTGGAATGGGAAGGAGTTGTATATGACATCTCAGGCCATAGGAAGGTTCTCAGGTTTGGTATAAGCATTGAGATATCACATCTCTGCTATCGGAAAGGTCTCAGGATTGGAATGGGAAGGAGTTGGATATCCCATCTCATGTTATAGGAAGGGTCTCAGGTTTGGTATTAGAAGCATAGAGATATCACATCTCATGCTATAGGAAGGGTCTCAGGATTGGAATGGGAAGGACTTGGATGTCACATCTCATGCTATAGGTAGGGTCTCAAGTTTGATATTAGAAGCATTGAGATAACAAATCTCATGATATCGGAAGGGTCTCAGGATTGGAATGGGAAGGAGTTGGATATCACATCTCATGATAAAGGAAGGGTCTAAGGTTTGGAAGGGGAAGGATTTGGATATCACATCTCATGTTATAGGACGGGTCTCAGGTTTAATATTAGAAGCATTGAGATATCAAGTCTCATGGTATAAGAAGGGTCTCAGAATTGGAATGGGAAGGAGTTGGATATCACACCTCAAGCTATAGGAAGGGTCTCAGGATTGGAATGGGAAGGAGTTTGATATCACATCTCATGCCATAGTATGGGTCTCAGGTTTGGTAGAAGCATTGGGATATCACATCTCATGCTATCGGAAGGGTATCAGTATTGGATTTGGAAGAAGTTGGATATCCCATCTCATGCTATAGGAAGGGTCTCAGGTTGGAATGGGAAGGAGTTGGATATCACATTTCGTGTTATAGGAAGGGTCTCAGGATTGGAATGGGAAGGACTTGGATATCATATCTCATGCTATAGGACGGGTCTCAGGTTTGTTATTAGAATCATTGAGATATCATATTGCATGCTGTAGGAAGGGTCTAAGGATTGGAATGGGAAGGACCTGGTTATCACATCTCATGCTATAGAACGGCTCTCAGGTTTGGAAAGGGAAGGAGTTGGATATCACATCTCATGTTATAGGATGGATCTCAGGTTTGGTATTAGAAGTATTGAGATATCACATCTCATGTTATCGGAAGGATCTCAGGTTTGGTATTAGAAGTATTGAGATATCACATCTCATGCTATAGGAAGGGTCTCAGGATTGGAATGGGAAGGAGTTGTATATCACATCTCATGCTAAAGGAAGGGTCTCAGGTTTGGAATGGGAAGGAGTTGGATATCACATCTCATGCTATAGGGAGGGTCTCGGGATTGGAATGGGAAGGACTTAGATATCACATATCATGCTATAGGGAGGGTCTCAGTTTTGATATTAGAAGCATTGAGATATCACATCTCATGCTATCGGAAGTGTCTCAGGATTGGAATGGGAAGGAGCTGGATATCACATCTCATGCTAAAGGAAGGGTCTCAGGTTTGGAACGGGAAGGATTTGGATATCACATCTCATGTTATAGGAAGGGTCTCAGGTTTGGTATAAGCATTGAGATATCACATCTCTGCTATCGGAAGTGTCTCAGGATTGGAATGGGAAGGAGTTGGATATCCCATCTCATGTTATAGGACGGGTCTCAGGTTTGTTATTAGAATCACTGAGATATCATATTGCATGCTGTAGGAAGGGTCTAAGGGTTGGAATGTGAAGGACTTGGATATCACATCTCATGCTATAGATAGGCTCTTAGGTTTGGAAAGGGAAGGAGTTGGATATCACATTTCATGTTAGAGGAAGGATCTCAGGTTTGGTATTAGAAGCATTGAGATATCACATCTCATGCTATAGGAAGGGTCTCAGGATTGGAATGGGAAGCAGTTGGATATCACATCTCATGCTATAGGAAGGGTCTCAGGTTTGGTATAAGCATTGAGATATCACATCTCATGCTATAGGACGGGTCTCAGGATTGGAATGGAAGGAGTTGGATATCACATCTCATGTTATAGGAAGGATCTCAGGTTTGGTATTAGAAGCATTGAGACATCACATCTCATGCTATAGGAAGGGTCTCAGGGTTGGAATGGGAAGGAGTTGGATATCACATCTCATCCAATAGGAAGGGTCTCAGGTTTGGAATGGGAAGGAATTGGATATCACATCTCATGTTATAGGAAGGATCTCAGGTTTGGTATTAGAAGCATTGAGATATCACATCTCATGCTATAGGAAGGGTCTCAGGATTGGAATGTGAAGGATTTGGATATCACATCTCATGCTAAAGGAAGGGTCTCAGGTTTGGTAGAAGCATTGAGATATCACGTCGCTGTATCGGAAGGGTCTCAGGATTGGATTGGGAAGGAGTTGGATATCCCTTCTCATGCTATAGGAAGGGTCTCAGGATTTGAATGGCAAGGAGTTGGATATCACATCTCATGCCATAGGAAGGGTCTCAGGTTTGGTATAAGCATTGAGATATCACATCTCTGCTATCGGAAGGGTCTCAGGATTGGATTGGGAATGAGTTGGATATCCCTTCTCATGCTATAGGAAGTGTCTCAGGTTGGAATGGGAAGGAGTTGGATATCACATCTCATGTTATAGGAAGGGTCTCAGGATTGGAATGGGAAGGATTTGGATATCACATCTCTTGCTATAGGAAGGGTCTCAGGATTGGAATGGGTAGGAGTTGGATATTACTTTCTTGCTATAGGAAGGGTCTCATGTTTGGAATGGGAAGGAGTTGGATATCACATATGCTATAGTTAGTGTCTCAGGTTTGGAACGGGAAGGAGTTGGATATCACATCTCATGTTATAGGAAGGGTCTCAGGTTTGGTATAAGCATTGAGATATCACATCTCTGCTATCGGAAGCGGCTCAGGATTGGAATGGGAAGGAGTTGGATATCCCATCTCATGTTATAGGAAGAGTCTCTGGTTTGGTATTAGAATCATTGAGATATCACATCGCATGCTGTAGGAAGGGTCTAAGGATTGGAATGGGATGGACTTGGATATCACATCTCATGTTATAGGTAGGCTCTCAGGTTTGCTATAAGCATTGAGATATCACATCTCATGCTATAGGAAGGGTCACAGGATTGGAATGGGAAGGAATTGGATATCACATCTCATGCTATAGGAAGGGTCTCAGATTTGGTATAAGCATTGAGATATCACATCTCATGCTAAAGGAAGGGTCTCAGGATTGGAATGGGAAGGAGTTGTATATGACATCTCAGGCCATAGGAAGGTTCTCAGGTTTGGTATAAGCATTGAGATATCACATCTCTGCTATCGGAAAGGTCTCAGGATTGGAATGGGAAGGAGTTGGATATCCCATCTCATGTTATAGGAAGGGTCTCAGGTTTGGTATTAGAAGCATAGAGATATCACATCTCATGCTATAGGAAGGGTCTCAGGATTGGAATGGGAAGGACTTGGATGTCACATCTCATGCTATAGGTAGGGTCTCAAGTTTGATATTAGAAGCATTGAGATAACAAATCTCATGATATCGGAAGGGTCTCAGGATTGGAATGGGAAGGAGTTGGATATCACATCTCATGATAAAGGAAGGGTCTAAGGTTTGGAAGGGGAAGGATTTGGATATCACATCTCATGTTATAGGACGGGTCTCAGGTTTAATATTAGAAGCATTGAGATATCAAGTCTCATGGTATAAGAAGGGTCTCAGAATTGGAATGGGAAGGAGTTGGATATCACACCTCAAGCTATAGGAAGGGTCTCAGGATTGGAATGGGAAGGAGTTTGATATCACATCTCATGCCATAGTATGGGTCTCAGGTTTGGTAGAAGCATTGGGATATCACATCTCATGCTATCGGAAGGGTATCAGTATTGGATTTGGAAGAAGTTGGATATCCCATCTCATGCTATAGGAAGGGTCTCAGGTTGGAATGGGAAGGAGTTGGATATCACATTTCGTGTTATAGGAAGGGTCTCAGGATTGGAATGGGAAGGACTTGGATATCATATCTCATGCTATAGGACGGGTCTCAGGTTTGTTATTAGAATCATTGAGATATCATATTGCATGCTGTAGGAAGGGTCTAAGGATTGGAATGGGAAGGACCTGGTTATCACATCTCATGCTATAGAACGGCTCTCAGGTTTGGAAAGGGAAGGAGTTGGATATCACATCTCATGTTATAGGATGGATCTCAGGTTTGGTATTAGAAGTATTGAGATATCACATCTCATGTTATCGGAAGGATCTCAGGTTTGGTATTAGAAGTATTGAGATATCACATCTCATGCTATAGGAAGGGTCTCAGGATTGGAATGGGAAGGAGTTGGATATCACATCTCATGCTAAAGGAAGGGTCTCAGGTTTGGTAGAAGCATTGAGATATCACATCTCATGCTATCGGAAGTGTCTCAGGATTGGAATGGGAAGGAGCTGGATATCACATCTCATGCTAAAGGAAGGGTCTCAGGTTTGGAACGGGAAGGAGTTGGATATCACATCTCATGTTATAGGAAGGGTCTCAGGTTTGGTATAAACATTGAGATATCACATCTCTGCTATCGGAAGTGTCTCAGGATTGGAATGGGAAGGAGTTGGATATCCCTACTCATGTTATAGGACGGGTCTCAGGTTTGTTATTGGAATCATTGAGATATCATATTGCATGCTGTAGGAAGGGTCTAAGGGTTGGAATGTGAAGGACTTGGATATCACATCTCATGCTATAGATAGGCTCTTAGGTTTGGAAAGGGAAGGAGTTGGATCTCACATTTCATGTTAGAGGAAGGATCTCAGGTTTGGTATTAGAAGCATTGAGATATCACATCTCATGCTATAGGAAGGGTCTCAGGATTGGAATGGGAAGGAGTTGGATATCACATCTCATGCTATAGGAAGGGTCTCAGGTTTGGTATAAGCATTGAGATATCACATCTCATGCTATAGGAAGGGTCTCAGGATTGGAATGGAAGGAGTTGGATATCAGATCTCATGTTATAGGAAGGATCTCAGGTTTGGTATTAGAAGCATTGAGACATCACATCTCATGCTATAGGAAGGGTCTCAGGATTGGAATGGGAAGGAGTTGGATATCAAATCTCATGCTATAGGAAGGGTCTCAGGATTGGAATGGGAAGGAGTTGAATATGACATCTCATGCCGTAGGAAGGGTCTCAGGTTTGGTATAAACATTGAGATATCACATCTCTGCTATCAAAAGGGTCTCAGGATTGGAATGGGAAGGAGTTGGATATCCCATCTCATGTTATAGGAAGAGTCTCAAGTTTGGTATTAGAAGCATTGAGATATCACATCTCATGCTATAGGAAGTGTCTCAGGATTGGAATGGGAAGGACTTGGATATCACATCTCATTCTATAGGTAGGGTCTCAAGTTTGACATTAGAAGCATTGAGATATCACATCTCATGCTATAGGAAGGGTCTGAGGATTGGAATGGGAAGGAGTTGGATATCACATCTCCTGCTATGGGAAGTGTCTCAGGTTTGGTATAAGCAGTGAGATATCACATCTCATGCTATAGGAAGTGTCTCAGGATTGGAATGGGAAGGACTTGGATATCACATCTCATGTTATAGGAAGGATCTCAGGTTTGGTATAAGCATTGAGATATCACATCTCTGCTATCGGAAGGGTCTCAAGATTGGAATGGGAAGGAGTTGGATATTCCCATCTCATGTTATAGGAAGGGTCTCAGGTTTGGTATTAGAAGCATTGAGATATCACATCTCATGCTATAGGAAGGGTCTCAGGATTGGAATGGGAAGGACTTGGATATCACATCTCATGCTATAGGGAGGGTCTCAAGTTTGATATTAGAAGCTTTGAGATATCACATCTCATGATATCGGAAGGGTCTCAGGATTGGAATGGGAAGGAGTTGGATATCACATCTCATGATAAAGGAAGGGTCTAAGGTTTGGAAGGGGAAGGATTTGGATATCACATCTCATGTTATAGGACGGGTCTCAGGTTTAATATTAGAAGCATTGAGATATCAAGTCTCATGGTATAAGAAGGGTCTCAGAATTGGAATGGGAAGGAGTTGGATATCACACCTCAAGCTATAGGAAGGGTCTCAGGATTGGAATGGGAAGGAGTTTGATATCACATCTCATGCCATAGTATGGGTCTCAGGTTTGGTAGAAGCATTGGGATATCACATCTCATGCTATCGGAAGGGTATCAGTATTGGATTTGGAAGAAGTTGGATATCCCATCTCATGCTATAGCAAGGGTCTCAGGTTGGAATGGGAAGGAGTTGGATATCACATTTCGTGTTATAGGAAGGGTCTCAGGATTGGAATGGGAAGGACTTGGATATCATATCTCATGCTATAGGACGGGTCTCAGGTTTGTTATTAGAATCATTGAGATATCATATTGCATGCTGTAGGAAGGGTCTAAGGATTGGAATGGGAAGGACCTGGTTATCACATCTCATGCTATAGAACGGCTCTCAGGTTTGGAAAGGGAAGGAGTTGGATATCACATCTCATGTTATAGGATGGATCTCAGGTTTGGTATTAGAAGTATTGAGATATCACATCTCATGTTATCGGAAGGATCTCAGGTTTGGTATTAGAAGTATTGAGATATCACATCTCATGCTATAGGAAGGGTCTCAGGATTGGAATGGGAAGGAGTTGGATATCACATATCATGCTAAAGGAAGGGTCTCAGGTTTGGTAGAAGCATTGAGATATCACATCTCATGCTATCGGAAGTGTCTCAGGATTGGAATGGGAAGGAGCTGGATATCACATCTCATGCTAAAGGAAGGGTCTCAGGTTTGGAACGGGAAGGAGTTGGATATCACATCTCATGTTATAGGAAGGGTCTCAGGTTTGGTATAAACATTGAGATATCACATCTCTGCTATCGGAAGTGTCTCAGGATTGGAATGGGAAGGAGTTGGATATCCCTACTCATGTTATAGGACGGGTCTCAGGTTTGTTATTGGAATCATTGAGATATCATATTGCATGCTGTAGGAAGGGTCTAAGGGTTGGAATGTGAAGGACCTGGATATCACATCTCATGCTATAGATAGGCTCTTAGGTTTGGAAAGGGAAGGAGTTGGATCTCACATTTCATGTTAGAGGAAGGATCTCAGGTTTGGTATTAGAAGCATTGAGATATCACATCTCATGCTATAGGAAGGGTCTCAGGATTGGAATGGGAAGGAGTTGGATATCACATCTCATGCTATAGGAAGGGTCTCAGGTTTGGTATAAGCATTGAGATATCACATCTCATGCTATAGGAAGGGTCTCAGGATTGGAATGGAAGGAGTTGGATATCAGATCTCATGTTATAGGAAGGATCTCAGGTTTGGTATTAGAAGCATTGAGACATCACATCTCATGCTATAGGAAGGGTCTCAGGATTGGAATGGGAAGGAGTTGGATATCAAATCTCATGCTATAGGAAGGGTCTCAGGATTGGAATGGGAAGGAGTTGAATATGACATCTCATGCCGTAGGAAGGGTCTCAGGTTTGGTATAAACATTGAGATATCACATCTCTGCTATCAAAAGGGTCTCAGGATTGGAATGGGAAGGAGTTGGATATCCCATCTCATGTTATAGGAAGAGTCTCAAGTTTGGTATTAGAAGCATTGAGATATCACATCTCATGCTATAGGAAGTGTCTCAGGATTGGAATGGGAAGGACTTGGATATCACATCTCATTCTATAGGTAGGGTCTCAAGTTTGACATTAGAAGCATTGAGATATCACATCTCATGCTATAGGAAGGGTCTGAGGATTGGAATGGGAAGGAGTTGGATATCACATCTCCTGCTATGGGAAGTGTCTCAGGTTTGGTATAAGCAGTGAGATATCACATCTCATGCTATAGGAAGTGTCTCAGGATTGGAATGGGAAGGAGTTGGATATCACATCTCATGTTATAGGAAGGATCTCAGGTTTGGTATAAGCATTGAGATATCACATCTCTGCTATCGGAAGGGTCTCAAGATTGGAATGGGAAGGAGTTGGATATTCCCATCTCATGTTATAGGAAGGGTCTCAGGTTTGGTATTAGAAGCATTGAGATATCACATCTCATGCTATAGGAAGGGTCTCAGGATTGGAATGGGAAGGACTTGGATATCACATCTCATGCTATAGGGAGGGTCTCAAGTTTGATATTAGAAGCTTTGAGATATCACATCTCATGATATCGGAAGGGTTTCAGGATTGGAATGGGAAGGAGTTGGATATCACATCTCATGATAAAGGAAGGGTCTAAGGTTTGGAAGGGGAAGGATTTGGATATCACATCTCATGTTATATTACGGGTCTCAGGTTTGGTATTAGAAGCATTGAGATATCAAGTCTCATAGTATAGGAAGGGTCTCAGAATTGGAATGGGAAGGAGTTGGATATCCCATCTCATGTTATAGGAAGAGTCTCTGGTTTGGTATTAGAATCATTGAGATATCACATCGCATGCTGTAGGAAGGGTCTAAGGATTGGAATGGGATGGACTTGGATATCACATCTCATGTTATAGGTAGGCTCTCAGGTTTGGTATAAGCATTGAGATATCACATCTCATGCTATAGGAAGGGTCTCAGAATTGGAATGGGAAGGAGTTGGATATCACATCTCAAGCTATAGGAAGGGTCTCAGTATTGGAATGGGAAGGACTTGGATATCACATCTCATGCTATAGGAAGGCTCTCAGGTTTGGAAGGGGAAAGAGTTGGATATCTCATTTCATGTTAGAGGTAGGATCTCAGGTTTGGTATTAGAGGCATTGAGATATCACATCTCATGCTATCAGAAGGGTCTCAGGAATGGAATGGGAAGGAGTTAGATATCACATCTCATGCTAAAGGGAGGGTCTCAGGTTTGGAAGGGGAAGGATTTGGATATCACATCTCATGTTATAGGAAGGATCTCAGGTTTGGTATTAGAAGCATTGAGATATCACATCTCATGCTATCGGAAGGATCTCAGGTTTGGTATTAGAAGCATTGAGATATCACATCTCATGCTATCAGAAGAGTCTCAGGATTGGAATAGGAAGGAGTTGGATATCACATTTCATGCTAAAGGGAGGGTCTCAGGTTTGGAAGGGGAAGGATTTGGATATCACATCTCATGTTATCGGAAGGATCTCACGTTTGGTATTAGAAGTATTGAGATATCATATCTCATGCTATAGGAAGGGTCTCAGGATTGGAATGGGAAGGAGTTGGATATCACATCTCATGCTATAGGGAGGGTCTCAGGATTGGAATGGGAAGGACTTAGATATCACATATCATGCTATAGAGAGGGTCTCAGTTTTGATATTAGAAGCATTGAGATATCACATCTCATGCTATCGGAAGTGTCTCAGGATTGGAATGGGAAGGAGCTGGATATCACATCTCATGCTAAAGGAAGGGTCTCAGGTTTGGAACGGGAAGGATTTGGATATCACATCTCATGTTATAGGAAGGGTCTCAGGTTTGGTATAAGCATTGAGATATCACATCTCTGCTATCGGAAGTGTCTCAGGATTGGAATGGGAAGGAGTTGGATATCCCATCTCATGTTATAGGACGGGTCTCAGGTTTGTTATTAGAATCATTGAGATATCATATTGCATGCTGTAGGAAGGGTCTAAGGGTTGGAATGTGAAGGACTTGGATATCACATCTCATGCTATAGATAGGCTCTTAGGTTTGGAAAGGGAAGGAGTTGGATATCACATTTCATGTTAGAGGAAGGATCTCAGGTTTGGTATTAGAAGCATTGAGATATCACATCTCATGCTATAGGAAGGGTCTCAGGATTGGAATGGGAAGCAGTTGGATATCACATCTCATGCTATAGGAAGGGTCTCAGGTTTGGTATAAGCCTTGAGATATCACATCTCATGCTATAGGACGGGTCTCAGGATTGGAATGGAAGGAGTTGGATATCACATCTCATGTTATAGGAAGGATCTCAGGTTTGGTATTAGAAGCATTGAGACATCACATCTCATGCTATAGGAAGGGTCTCAAGGTTGGAATGGGAAGGAGTTGGATATCACATCTCATCCAATAGGAAGGGTCTCAGGTTTGGAATGGGAAGGAATTCGATATCACATCTCATGTTATAGGAAGGATCTCAGGTTTGGTATTAGAAGCATTGAGATATCACATCTCATGCTATAGGAAGGGTCTCAGGATTGGAATGTGAAGGATTTGGATATCACATCTCATGCTAAAGGAAGGGTCTCAGGTTTGGTAGAAGCATTGAGATATCACGTCGCTGCTATCGGAAGGGTCTCAGGATTGGATTGGGAAGGAGTTGGATATCCCTTCTCATGCTATAGGAAGGGTCTCAGGATTTGAATGGCAAGGAGTTGGATATCACATCTCATGCCATAGGAAGGGACTCAGGTTTGGTATAAGCATTGAGATATCACATCTCTGCTATCGGAAGGGTCTCAGGATTGGATTGGGAAGGAGTTGGATATCCCTTCTCATGCTATAGGAAGTGTCTCAGGTTGGAATGGGAAGGAGTTGGATATCACATCTCATGTTATAGGAAGGGTCTCAGGATTGGAATGGGAAGGATTTGGATATCACATCTCTTGCTATAGGAAGGGTCTCAGGATTGGAATGGGTAGGAGTTGGATATTACTTTCTTGCTATAGGAAGGGTCTCATGTTTGGAATGGGAAGGAGTTGGATATCACATATGCTATAGTTAGTGTCTCAGGTTTGGAACGGGAAGGAGTTGGATATCACATCTCATGTTATAGGAAGGGTCTCAGGTTTGGTATAAGCATTGAGATATCACATCTCTGCTATCGGAAGCGGCTCAGGATTGGAATGGGAAGGAGTTGGATATCCCATCTCATGTTATAGGAAGAGTCTCTGGTTTGGTATTAGAATTATTGAGATATCACATTGCATGCTGTAGGAAGGGTCTAAGGATTGGAATGGGATAGACTTGGATATCACATCTCATGTTATAGGTAGGCTCTCAGGTTTGGTATAAGCATTGAGATATCACATCTCATGCTATAGGAAGGGTCTCAGGATTGGAATGGGAAGGAATTGGATATCACATCTCATGCTATAGGAAGGGTCTCAGATTTGGTATAAGCATTGAGATATCACATCTCATGCTAAAGGAAGGGTCTCAGGATTGGAATGGGAAGGAGTTGTATATGACATCTCAGGCCATAGGAAGGTTCTCAGGTTTGGTATAAGCATTGAGATATCACATCTCTGCTATCGGAAAGGTCTCAGGATTGGAATGGGAAGGAGTTGGATATCCCATCTCATGTTATAGGAAGGGTCTCAGGTTTGGTATTAGAAGCATAGAGATATCACATCTCATGCTATAGGAAGGGTCTCAGGATTGGAATGGGAAGGACTTGGATGTCACATCTCATGCTATAGGGAGGGTCTCAAGTTTGATATTAGAAGCATTGAGATAACAAATCTCATGATATCGGAAGGGTCTCAGGATTGGAATGGGAAGGAGTTGGATATCACATCTCATGATAAAGGAAGGGTCTAAGGTTTGGAAGGGGAAGGATTTGGATATCACATCTCATGTTATAGGACGGGTCTCAGGTTTAATATTAGAAGCATTGAGATATCAAGTCTCATGGTATAAGAAGGGTCTCAGAATTGGAATGGGAAGGAGTTGGATATCACACCTCAAGCTACAGGAAGGGTCTCAGGATTGGAATGGGAAGGAGTTTGATATCACATCTCATGCCATAGTATGGGTCTCAGGTTTGGTAGAAGCATTGGGATATCACATCTCATGCTATCGGAAGGGTATCAGTATTGGATTTGGAAGAAGTTGGATATCCCATCTCATGTTATAGGAATGGTCTCAGGTTGGAATGGGAAGGAGTTGGATATCACATTTCATGTTATAGGAAGGGTCTCAGGATTGGAATGCGAAGGACTTGGATATCATATCTCATGCTATAGGACGGGTCTCAGGTTTGTTATTAGAATCATTGAGATATCATATTGCATGCTATAGGAAGGGTCTCAGGATTGGAATGGGAAGCAGTTGGATATCACATCTCATGCTATAGGAAGGGTCTCAGGTTTGGTATAAGCCTTGAGATATCACATCTCATGCTATAGGACGGGTCTCAGGATTGGAATAGAAGGAGTTGGATATCACATCTCATGTTATAGGAAGGATCTCAGGTTTGGTATTAGAAGCATTGAGACATCACATCTCATGCTATAGGAAGGGTCTCAAGGTTGGAATGGGAAGGAGTTGGATATCACATGTCATCCAATAGGAAGGGTCTCAGGTTTGGAATGGGAAGGAATTGGATATCACATCTCATGTTATAGGAAGGATCTCAGGTTTGGTATTAGAAGCATTGAGATATCACATCTCATGCTATAGGAAGGGTCTCAGGATTGGAATGTGAAGGATTTGGATATCACATCTCATGCTAAAGGAAGGGTCTCAGGTTTGGTAGAAGCATTGAGATATCACGTCGCTGCTATCGGAAGGGTCTCAGGATTGGATTGGGAAGGAGTTGGATATCCCTTCTCATGCTATAGGAAGGGTCTCAGGATTTGAATGGCAAGGAGTTGGATATCACATCTCATGCCAGAGGAAGGGTCTCAGGTTTGGTATAAGCATTGAGATATCACATCTCTGCTATCGGAAGGGTCTCAGGATTGGATTGGGAAGGAGTTGGATATCCCTTCTCATGCTATAGGAAGTGTCTCAGGTTGGAATGGGAAGGAGTTGGATATCACATCTCATGTTATAGGAAGGGTCTCAGGATTGGAATGGGAAGGATTTGGATATCACATCTCTTGCTATAGGAAGGGTCTCAGGATTGGAATGGGTAGGAGTTGGATATTACTTTCTTGCTATAGGAAGGGTCTCATGTTTGGAATGGGAAGGAGTTGGATATCACATATGCTATAGTTAGTGTCTCAGGTTTGGAACGGGAAGGAGTTGGATATCACATCTCATGTTATAGGAAGGGTCTCAGGTTTGGTATAAGCATTGAGATATCACATCTCTGCTATCGGAAGCGGCTCAGGATTGGAATGGGAAGGAGTTGGATATCCCATCTCATGTTATAGGAAGAGTCTCTGGTTTGGTATTAGAATTATTGAGATATCACATCGCATGCTGTAGGAAGGGTCTAAGGATTGGAATGGGATAGACTTGGATATCACATCTCATGTTATAGGTAGGCTCTCAGGTTTGGTATAAGCATTGAGATATCACATCTCATGCTATAGGAAGGGTCTCAGGTTTGGTATTAGAAGCATAGAGATATCACATCTCATGCTATAGGAAGGGTCTCAGGATTGGAATGGGAAGGACTTGGATGTCACATCTCATGCTATAGGGAGGGTCTCAAGTTTGATATTAGAAGCATTGAGATAACAAATCTCATGATATCGGAAGGGTCTCAGGATTGGAATGGGAAGGAGTTGGATATCACATCTCATGATAAAGGAAGGGTCTAAGGTTTGGAAGGGGAAGGATTTGGATATCACATCTCATGTTATAGGACGGGTCTCAGGTTTAATATTAGAAGCATTGAGATATCAAGTCTCATGGTATAAGAAGGGTCTCAGAATTGGAATGGGAAGGAGTTGGATATCACACCTCAAGCTACAGGAAGGGTCTCAGGATTGGAATGGGAAGGAGTTTGATATCACATCTCATGCCATAGTATGGGTCTCAGGTTTGGTAGAAGCATTGGGATATCACATCTCATGCTATCGGAAGGGTATCAGTATTGGATTTGGAAGAAGTTGGATATCCCATCTCATGTTATAGGAATGGTCTCAGGTTGGAATGGGAAGGAGTTGGATATCACATTTCATGTTATAGGAAGGGTCTCAGGATTGGAATGCGAAGGACTTGGATATCATATCTCATGCTATAGGACGGGTCTCAGGTTTGTTATTAGAATCATTGAGATATCATATTGCATGCTATAGGAAGGGTCTCAGGATTGGAATGGGAAGCAGTTGGATATCACATCTCATGCTATAGGAAGGGTCTCAGGTTTGGTATAAGCCTTGAGATATCACATCTCATGCTATAGGACGGGTCTCAGGATTGGAATAGAAGGAGTTGGATATCACATCTCATGTTATAGGAAGGATCTCAGGTTTGGTATTAGAAGCATTGAGACATCACATCTCATGCTATAGGAAGGGTCTCAAGGTTGGAATGGGAAGGAGTTGGATATCACATGTCATCCAATAGGAAGGGTCTCAGGTTTGGAATGGGAAGGAATTGGATATCACATCTCATGTTATAGGAAGGATCTCAGGTTTGGTATTAGAAGCATTGAGATATCACATCTCATGCTATAGGAAGGGTCTCAGGATTGGAATGTGAAGGATTTGGATATCACATCTCATGCTAAAGGAAGGGTCTCAGGTTTGGTAGAAGCATTGAGATATCACGTCGCTGCTATCGGAAGGGTCTCAGGATTGGATTGGGAAGGAGTTGGATATCCCTTCTCATGCTATAGGAAGGGTCTCAGGATTTGAATGGCAAGGAGTTGGATATCACATCTCATGCCAGAGGAAGGGTCTCAGGTTTGGTATAAGCATTGAGATATCACATCTCTGCTATCGGAAGGGTCTCAGGATTGGATTGGGAAGGAGTTGGATATCCCTTCTCATGCTATAGGAAGTGTCTCAGGTTGGAATGGGAAGGAGTTGGATATCACATCTCATGTTATAGGAAGGGTCTCAGGATTGGAATGGGAAGGATTTGGATATCACATCTCTTGCTATAGGAAGGGTCTCAGGATTGGAATGGGTAGGAGTTGGATATTACTTTCTTGCTATAGGAAGGGTCTCATGTTTGGAATGGGAAGGAGTTGGATATCACATATGCTATAGTTAGTGTCTCAGGTTTGGAACGGGAAGGAGTTGGATATCACATCTCATGTTATAGGAAGGGTCTCAGGTTTGGTATAAGCATTGAGATATCACATCTCTGCTATCGGAAGCGGCTCAGGATTGGAATGGGAAGGAGTTGGATATCCCATCTCATGTTATAGGAAGAGTCTCTGGTTTGGTATTAGAATTATTGAGATATCACATCGCATGCTGTAGGAAGGGTCTAAGGATTGGAATGGGATAGACTTGGATATCACATCTCATGTTATAGGTAGGCTCTCAGGTTTGGTATAAGCATTGAGATATCACATCTCATGCTATAGGAAGGGTCTCAGGATTGGAATGGGAAGGAATTGGATATCACATCTCATGCTATAGGAAGGGTCACAGATTTGGTATAAGCATTGAGATATCACATCTCATGCTAAAGGAAGGGTCTCAGGATTGGAATGGGAAGGAGTTGTATATGACATCTCAGGCCATAGGAAGGTTCTCAGGTTTGGTATAAGCATTGAGATATCACATCTCTGCTATCGGAAAGGTCTCAGGATTGGAATGGGAAGGAGTTGGATATCCCATCTCATGTTATTGGAAGGGTCTCAGGTTTGGTATTAGAAGCATAGAGATATCACATCTCATGCTATAGGAAGGGTCTCAGGATTGGAATGGGAAGGACTTGGATGTCACATCTCATGCTATAGGGAGGGTCTCAAGTTTGATATTAGAAGCATTGAGATAACAAATCTCATGATATCGGAAGGGTCTCAGGATTGGAATGGGAAGGAGTTGGATATCACATCTCATGATAAAGGAAGGGTCTAAGGTTTGGAAGGGGAAGGATTTGGATATCACATCTCATGCTATAGGACGGGTCTCAGGTTTAATATTAGAAGCATTGAGATATCAAGTCTCATGGTATAAGAAGGGTCTCAGAATTGGAATGGGAAGGAGTTGGATATCACACCTCAAGCTATAGGAAGGGTCTCAGGATTGGAATGGGAAGGAGTTTGATATCACATCTCATGCCATAGTATGGGTCTCAGGTTTGGTAGAAGCATTGGGATATCACATCTCATGCTATCGGAAGGGTATCAGTATTGGATTTGGAAGAAGTTGGATATCCCATCTCATGCTATAGGAAGGGTCTCAGGTTGGAATGGGAAGGAGTTGGATATCACATTTCATGTTATAGGAAGGGTCTCAGGATTGGAATGGGAAGGACTTGGATATCATATCTCATGCTATAGGACGGGTCTCAGGTTTGTTATTAGAATCATTGAGATATCATATTGCATGCTATAGGAAGGGTCTCAGGATTGGAATGGGAAGCAGTTGGATATCACATCTCATGCTATAGGAAGGGTCTCAGGTTTGGTATAAGCCTTGAGATATCACATCTCATGCTATAGGACGGGTCTCAGGATTGGAATAGAAGGAGTTGGATATCACATCTCATGTTATAGGAAGGATCTCAGGTTTGGTATTAGAAGCATTGAGACATCACATCTCATGCTATAGGAAGGGTCTCAAGGTTGGAATGGGAAGGAGTTGGATATCACATCTCATCCAATAGGAAGGGTCTCAGGTTTGGAATGGGAAGGAATTGGATATCACATCTCATGTTATAGGAAGGATCTCAGGTTTGGTATTAGAAGCATTGAGATATCACATCTCATGCTATAGGAAGGGTCTCAGGATTGGAATGTGAAGGATTTGGATATCACATCTCATGCTAAAGGAAGGGTCTCAGGTTTGGTAGAAGCATTGAGATATCACGTCGCTGCTATCGGAAGGGTCTCAGGATTGGATTGGGAAGGAGTTGGATATCCCTTCTCATGCTATAGGAAGGGTCTCAGGATTTGAATGGCAAGGAGTTGGATATCACATCTCATGCCATAGGAAGGGTCTCAGGTTTGGTATAAGCATTGAGATATCACATCTCTGCTATCGGAAGGGTCTCAGGATTGGAATGGGAAGGAGTTGGATATCCCTTCTCATGCTATAGGAAGTGTCTCAGGTTGGAATGGGAAGGAGTTGGATATCACATCTCATGTTATAGGAAGGGTCTCAGGATTGGAATGGGAAGGATTTGGATATCACATCTCTTGCTATAGGAAGGGTCTCAGGATTGGAATGGGTAGGAGTTGGATATTACTTTCTTGCTATAGGAAGGGTCTCATGTTTGGAATGGGAAGGAGTTGGATATCACATATGCTATAGTTAGTGTCTCAGGTTTGGAACGGGAAGGAGTTGGATATCACATCTCATGTTATAGGAAGGGTCTCAGGTTTGGTATAAGCATTGAGATATCACATCTCTGCTATCGGAAGCGGCTCAGGATTGGAATGGGAAGGAGTTGGATATCCCATCTCATGTTATAGGAAGAGTCTCTGGTTTGGTATTAGAATTATTGAGATATCACATCGCATGCTGTAGGAAGGGTCTAAGGATTGGAATGGGATAGACTTGGATATCACATCTCATGTTATAGGTAGGCTCTCAGGTTTGGTATAAGCATTGAGATATCACATCTCATGCTATAGGAAGGGTCTCAGGATTGGAATGGGAAGGAATTGGATATCACATCTCATGCTATGGGAAGGGTCTCAGATTTGGTATAAGCATTGAGATATCACATCTCATGCTAAAGGAAGGGTCTCAGGATTGGAATGGGAAGGAGTTGTATATGACATCTCAGGCCATAGGAAGGTTCTCAGGTTTGGTATAAGCATTGAGATATCACATCTCTGCTATCGGAAAGGTCTCAGGATTGGAATGGGAAGGAGTTGGATATCCCATCTCATGTTATAGGAAGGGTCTCAGGTTTGGTATTAGAAGCATAGAGATATCACATCTCATGCTATAGGAAGGGTCTCAGGATTGGAATGGGAAGGACTTGGATGTCACATCTCATGCTATAGGGAGGGTCTCAAGTTTGATATTAGAAGCATTGAGATAACAAATCTCATGATATCGGAAGGGTCTCAGGATTGGAATGGGAAGGAGTTGGATATCACATCTCATGATAAAGGAAGGGTCTAAGGTTTGGAAGGGGAAGGATTTGGATATCACATCTCATGTTATAGGACGGGTCTCAGGTTTAATATTAGAAGCATTGAGATATCAAGTCTCATGGTATAAGAAGGGTCTCAGAATTGGAATGGGAAGGAGTTGGATATCACACCTCAAGCTATAGGAAGGGTCTCAGGATTGGAATGGGAAGGAGTTTGATATCACATCTCATGCCATAGTATGGGTCTCAGGTTTGGTAGAAGCATTGGGATATCACATCTCATGCTATCGGAAGGGTATCAGTATTGGATTTGGAAGAAGTTGGATATCCCATCTCATGCTATAGGAAGGGTCTCAGGTTGGAATGGGAAGGAGTTGGATATCACATTTCATGTTATAGGAAGGGTCTCAGGATTGGAATGGGAAGGACTTGGATATCATATCTCATGCTATAGGACGGGTCTCAGGTTTGTTATTAGAATCATTGAGATATCATATTGCATGCTGTAGGAAGGGTTAAGGATTGGAATGGGAAGGACCTGGATATCACATCTCATGCTATAGAACGGCTCTCAGGTTTGGAAAGGGAAGGAGTTGGATATCACATCTCATGTTATAGGATGGATCTCAGGTTTGGTATTAGAAGTATTGAGATATCACATCTCATGTTATCGGAAGGATCTCAGGTTTGGTATTAGAAGTATTGAGATATCACATCTCATGCTATAGGAAGGGTTTCAGGATTGGAATGGGAAGGAGTTGGATATCACATCTCATGCTAAAGGAAGGGTCTCAGGTTTGGTAGAAGCATTGAGATATCACATCTCATGCTATAGGAAGGGTCTCAGGATTGGAATGGGAAGGACTTAGATATCACATATCATGCTATAGGGAGGGTCTCAGTTTTGATATTAGAAGCATTGAGATATCACATCTCATGCTATCGGAAGTGTCTCAGGATTGGAATGGGAAGGAGCTGGATATCACATCTCATGCTAAAGGAAGGGTGTCAGGTTTGGAACGGGAAGGAGTTGGATATCACATCTCATGTTATAGGAAGGGTCTCAGGTTTGGTATAAACATTGAGATATCACATCTCTGCTATCGGAAGTGTCTCAGGATTGGAATGGGAAGGAGCTGGATATCACATCTCATGCTAAAGGAAGGGTGTCAGGTTTGGAACGGGAAGGAGTTGGATATCACATCTCATGTTATAGGACGGGTCTCAGGTTTGTTATTAGAATCATTGAGATATCATATTGCATGCTGTAGGAAGGGTCTAAGGGTTGGAATGTGAAGGACTTGGATATCACATCTCATGCTATAGATAGGCTCTTAGGTTTGGAAAGGGAAGGAGTTGGATCTCACATTTCATGTTAGAGGAAGGATCTCAGGTTTGGTATTAGAAGCATTGAGATATCACATCTCATGCTATAGGAAGGGTCTCAGGATTGGAATGGGAAGGAGTTGGATATCACATCTCATGCTATAGGAAGGGTCTCAGGATTGGAATGGAAGGAGTTGGATATCACATCTCATGTTATAGGAAGGATCTCAGGTTTGGTATTAGAAGCATTGAGACATCACATCTCATGCTATAGGAAGGGTCTCAGGATTGGAATGGGAAGGAGTTGGATATCAAATCTCATGCTATAGGAAGCGTCTCAGGATTGGAATGGGAAGGAGTTGAATATGACATCTCATGCCGTAGGAAGGGTCTCAGGTTTGGTATATCACATTGAGATATCACATCTCTGCTATCAAAAGGGTCTCAGGATTGGAATGGGAAGGAGTTGGATATCCCATCTCATGTTATAGGAAGAGTCTCAGGTTTGGTATTAGAAGCATTGAGATATCACATCTCATGCTATAGGAAGTGTCTCAGGATTGGAATGGGAAGGAGTTGGATATCACATCTCATGTTATAGGAAGGGTCTCAGGATTGGAATGGGAAGGATTTGGATATCACATCTCTTGCTATAGGAAGGGTCTCAGGATTGGAATGGGTAGGAGTTGGATATTACTTTCTTGCTATAGGAAGGGTCTCATGTTTGGAATGGGAAGGAGTTGGATATCACATATGCTATAGTTAGTGTCTCAGGTTTGGAACGGGAAGGAGTTGGATATCACATCTCATGTTATAGGAAGGGTCTCAGGTTTGGTATAAGCATTGAGATATCACATCTCTGCTATCGGAAGCGGCTCAGGATTGGAATGGGAAGGAGTTGGATATCCCATCTCATGTTATAGGAAGAGTCTCTGGTTTGGTATTAGAATCATTGAGATATCACATCGCATGCTGTAGGAAGGGTCTAAGGATTGGAATGGGATGGACTTGGATATCACATCTCATGTTATAGGTAGGCTCTCAGGTTTGGTATAAGCATTGAGATATCACATCTCATGCTATAGGAAGGGTCTCAGGATTGGAATGGGAAGGAATTGGATATCACATCTCATGCTATAGGAAGGGTCTCAGATTTGGTATAAGCATTGAGATATCACATCTCATGCTAAAGGAAGGGTCTCAGGATTGGAATGGGAAGGAGTTGTATATGACATCTCAGGCCATAGGAAGGTTCTCAGGTTTGGTATAAGCATTGAGATATCACATCTCTGCTATCGGAAAGGTCTCAGGATTGGAATGGGAAGGAGTTGGATATCCCATCTCATGTTATAGGAAGGGTCTCAGGTTTGGTATTAGAAGCATAGAAATATCACATCTCATGCTATAGGAAGGGTCTCAGGATTGGAATGGGAAGGACTTGGATGTCACATCTCATGCTATAGGGAGGGTCTCAAGTTTGATATTAGAAGCATTGAGATAACAAATCTCATGATATCGGAAGGGTCTCAGGATTGGAATGGGAAGGAGTTGGATATCACATCTCATGATAAAGGAAGGGTCTAAGGTTTGGAAGGGGAAGGATTTGGATATCACATCTCATGTTATAGGACGGGTCTCAGGTTTAATATTAGAAGCATTGAGATATCAAGTCTCATGGTATAAGAAGGGTCTCAGAATTGGAATGGGAAGGAGTTGGATATCACACCTCAAGCTATAGGAAGGGTCTCAGGATTGGAATGGGAAGGAGTTTGATATCACATCTCATGCCATAGTATGGGTCTCAGGTTTGGTAGAAGCATTGGGATATCACATCTCATGCTATCGGAAGGGTATCAGTATTGGATTTGGAAGAAGTTGGATATCCCATCTCATGCTATAGGAAGGGTCTCAGGTTGGAATGGGAAGGAGTTGGATATCACATTTCATGTTATAGGAAGGGTCTCAGGATTGGAATGGGAAGGACTTGGATATCATATCTCATGCTATAGGACGGGTCTCAGGTTTGTTATTAGAATCATTGAGATATCATATTGCATGCTGTAGGAAGGGTCTAAGGATTGGAATGGGAAGGACCTGGATATCACATCTCATGCTATAGAACGGCTCTCAGGTTTGGAAAGGGAAGGAGTTGGATATCACATCTCATGTTATTGGATGGATCTCAGGTTTGGTATTAGAAGTATTGAGATATCACATCTCATGCTATAGGAAGGGTCTCAGGATTGGAATGGGAAGGAGTTGGATATTACATCTCATGCTAAAGGAAGGGTCTCAGGTTTGGTAGAAGCATTGAGATATCACATCTCATGCTATAGGAAGGGTCTCAGGATTGGAATGGGAAGGACTTAGATATCACATATCATGCTATAGGGAGGGTCTCAGTTTTGATATTAGAAGCATTGAGATATCACATCTCATGCTATCGGAAGTGTCTCAGGATTGGAATGGGAAGGAGCTGGATATCACATCTCATGCTAAAGGAAGGGTCTCAGGTTTGGAACGGGAAGGAGTTGGATATCACATCTCATGTTATAGGAAGGGTCTCAGGTTTGGTATAAACATTGAGATATCACATCTCTGCTATCGGAAGTGTCTCAGGATTGGAATGGGAAGGAGTTGGATATCCCTTCTCATGTTTTAGGACAGGTCTCAGGTTTGTTATTAGAATCATTGAGATATCATATTGCATGCTGTAGGAAGGGTCTAAGGGTTGGAATGTGAAGGACTTGGATATCACATCTCATGCTATAGATAGGCTCTTAGGTTTGGAAAGGGAAGGAGTTGGATCTCACATTTCATGTTAGAGGAAGGATCTCAGGTTTGGTATTAGAAGCATTGAGATATCACATCTCATGCTATCGGAAGGGTATCGGGATTGGATTTGGAAGGAGTTGGATATCCCATCTCATGCTATAGGAAGGGTCTCAGGTTGGAAAGGGAAAGAGTTGGATATCACATTTCATGTTAGAGGTAGGATCTCAGGTTTGGTATTAGAAGCATTGAGATATCACATCTCATGCTATCAGAAGGATCTCAGGTTTGGTATAGAAGCATTGAGATATCATATCTCATGCTATAGGAAGGGTCTCAGGATTGGAATGGGATGGAGTTGGATATCACATCTCATGTTATAGGACGGGTCTCAGGTTTTTTATTAAAATCATTGAGATATCATATTGCATGCTGTAGGAAGGGTCTAAGGATTGGGATGGAAGGAGTTGGATATCACATCTCATGTTAAAGGAAGGATCTCAGGTTTGGTATTAGAAGCATTGAGACATCACATCTCATGCTATAGGAAGGGTCTCAGGATTGGAATGGGATGGAGTTGGATATCACATCTCATGCTATAGGAAGGGTCTCAGGATTGGAATGGGAAGGAGTTGGATATCACATCTCATGTTATAGGAAGGGTCTCAGGTTTGGTATAAACATTGAGATATCACATCTCTACCATCGGAAGTGTCTCAAGATTGGAATGGGAAGGAGTTGGATATCACATCTCATGCTATAGGAAGGCTCTCAGGTTTGCAAGGGGAAAGAGTTGGATATCACATTTCATGTTAGAGGTAGGATCTCAGGTTTGGTATTAGAAGCATTGAGATATCACATCTCATGCTATCAGAAGGATCTCAGGTTTGGTATAGAAGCATTGAGATATCATATCTTATGCTATCAGAAGGGTCTCAGGATTGGAATGGGATGGAGTTGGATATCACATCTCATGCTATAGGAAGGGTCTCAGGATTGGAATGGGAAGGAGTTGGATATCACATCTCATGTTATAGGAAGGGTCTCAGGTTTGGTATAAACATTGAGATATCACATCTCTACCATCGGAAGTGTCTCAGGATTGGAATGGGAAGGAGTTGGATATCCCATCTCATGTTATAGGACGGGTCTCAGGTTTTTTATTAAAATCATTGAGATATCATATTGCATGCTGTAGGAAGGGTCTAAGGATTGGAATGGGAAGGAGTTGGATATTCCCATCTCATTTTATAGGAAGGGTCTCAGGTTTGGTATTAGAAGCATTGACATATCACATCTCATGCTATAGGAAGGGTCTCAGGATTGGAATGGGAAGGACTTGGATATCACATCTCATGCTATAGGGAGGGTCTCAAGTTTGATAGAAGCATTGAGATATTACATTTCATGATATCGGAAGGGTCTCAAGATTGGAATGGGAAGGAGTTGGATATCACATCTCATGATAAAGGAAGGGTCTAAGGTTTGGAAGGGGAAGGATTTGGATATCACATCTCATGTTATAGGACGGGTCTCAGGTTTGGTATTAGAAGCATTGAGATATCAAGTCTCATGGTATAGGAAGGGTCTCAGGATTAGAATGGGAAGGAGTTTGATATCACATCTCATGCCATAATATGGGTCTCAGGTTTGGTAGAAGCATTGGGATATCACATCTCATGCTATCGGAAGGGTATCGGGATTGGATTTGAAAGGAGTTGGATATCCCATCTCATGCTATAGGAAGGGTCTCAGGTTGGAATGGGAAGGAGTTGGATATCACATCTCATGTTATAGGAAGGGTCTCAGGATTGGAATGGGAAGGACTTGGATATCACATCTCATGCTATAGGAAAGCTCTCAGGTTTGCAAGGGGAAAGAGTTGGATATCACATTTCATGTTAGAGGTAGGATCTCAGGTTTGGTATTAGAAGCATTGAGATATCACATCTCATGCTATCAGAAGGATCTCAGGTTTGGTATAGAAGCATTGAGATATATCTTATGCTATCAGAAGGGTCTCAGGATTGGAATGGGAAGGAGTTGGATATCACATCTCATGCTAAAGGGAGGGTCTCAGGTTTGGAAGGGGAAGGATTTGGATATCACATCTCATGTTATAGGATGGATCTCAGGTTTGGTATTAGAAGTATTGAGATATCACATCTCATGTTATCGGAAGGATCTCAGCTTTGGTATTAGAAGTATTGAGATATCACATCTCATGCTATAGGAAGGGTCTCAGGATTGGAATGGGAAGGAGTTGGATATCACATCTCATGCTAAAGGAAGGGTCTCAGGTTTGGTAGAAGCATTGAGATATCACATCTCATGCTATAGGAAGGGTCTCAGGATTGGAATGGGAAGGACTTAGATATCACATATGCTATAGGGAGGGTCTCAGTTTTGATATTAGAAGCATTGAGATATCACATCTTATGCTATCAGAAGTGTCTCAGGATTGGAATGGGAAGGAGCTGGATATCACATCTCATGCTAAAGGAAGGGTCTCAGGTTTGGAACGGGAAGGAGTTGGATATCACATCTCATGTTATAGGAAGGGTCTCAGGTTTGGTATAAACATTGAGATATCACATCTCTGCTATCGGACGTGTCTCAGGATTGGAATGGGAAGGAGTTGGATATCCCATCTCATGTTATAGGACGGGTCTCAGGTTTTTTATTAGAATCATTGAGATATCATATTGCATGCTGTAGGAAGGGTCTAAGGATTGGAATGGGAAGGACTTGGATATCACATCTCATGCTATAGATAGGCTCTCAGGTTTGGAAAGTGAAGGAGTTGGATATCACATTTCATGTTAGAGGAAGGATCTCAGGTTTGGTATTAGAGGCATTGAGATATCACATCTCATGCTATAGGAAGGGTCTCAGGATTGGAATGGGAAGGAGTTGGATATCACATCTCATGCTATAGGAAGGGTCTCAGGTTTGGTATAAGCATTGAGATATCACATCTCATGCTATAGGAAGGGTCTCAGGATTGGAATGGAAGGAGTTGGATATCAGATCTCATGTTATAGGAAGGATCTCAGGTTTGGTATTAGAAGCATTGAGACATCACATCTCATGCTATAGG
Organism: Ambystoma mexicanum; assembly: GCF_040938575.1. NCBI lineage: Eukaryota > Metazoa > Chordata > Amphibia > Caudata > Ambystomatidae > Ambystoma > Ambystoma mexicanum. Next base: position 1,554,328,601 of record NC_090935.1, on the reverse strand, counting down.
AAGGGTCTCAGGATTGGAATGGGAAGGAGTTGAATATGACATCTCATGCCGTAGGAAGGGTCTCAGGTTTGGTATAAACATTGAGATATCACATCTCTGCTATCAAAAGGGTCTCAGGATTGGAATTGGAAGGAGTTGGATATCCCATCTCATGTTATAGGAAGAGTCTCAGGTTTGGTATTAGAAGCATTGAGATATCACATCTCATGCTATAGGAAGTGTCTCAGGATTGGAATGGGAAGGACTTGGATATCACATCTCATGCTATAGGTAGGGTCTCAAGTTTGACATTAGAAGCATTGAGATATCACATCTCATGCTATAGGAAGGGTCTGAGGATTGGAATGGGAAGGAGTTGGATATCACATCTCCTGCTATGGGAAGGGTCTCAGGTTTGGTATAAGCAGTGAGATATCACATCTCATGCTATAGGAAGTGTCTCAGGATTGGAATGGGAAGGAGTTGGATATCACATCTCATGTTATAGGAAGGATCTCAGGTGTGGTATAAGCATTGAGATATCACATCTCTGCTATCGGAAGGGTCTCAAGATTGGAATGGGAAGGAGTTGGATATTCCCATCTCATGTTATAGGAAGGGTCTCAGGTTTGGTATTAGAAGCATTGAGATATCACATCTCATGCTATAGGAAGGGTCTCAGGATTGGAATGGGAAGGACTTGGATATCACATCTCATATTATAGGTAGGCTCTCAGGTTTGGTATAAGCATTGAGATATCACATCTCATGCTATAGGAAGGGTCTCAATATTGGAATGGGAAGGAATTGGATATCACATCTCAGGCTATAGGAAGGGTCTCAGGATTGGAATGGGAAGGAGTTGGATATCACATCTCATGCTATAGGAAGGGTCTCAGGTTTGGTATAAGCATTGAGATATCACATCTCATGCTATAGGAAGGGTCTCAGGATTGGAATGGAAGGAGTTGGATATCACATCTCATGTTATAGGAAGGATCTCAGGTTTGGTATTAGAAGCATTGAGACATCACATCTCATGCTATAGGAAGGGTCTCAATATTGGAATGGGAAGGAATTGGATATCACATCTCAGGCTATAGGAAGGGTCTCAGGATTGGAATGGGAAGGAGTTGGATATCACATCTCATGCTATAGGAAGGGTCTCAGGTTTTGTATAAGCATTGAGATATCACATCTCATGCTATAGGAAGGGTCTCAGGATTGGAATGGGAAGGAGTTGGATATCAAATCTCATGCTATAGGAAGGGTCTCAGGATTGGAATGGGAAGGAGTTGAATATGACATCTCATGCCGTAGGAAGGGTCTCAGGTTTGGTATAAACATTGAGATATCACATCTCTGCTATCAAAAGGGTCTCAGGATTGGAATTGGAAGGAGTTGGATATCCCATCTCATGTTATAGGAAGAGTCTCAGGTTTGGTATTAGAAGCATTGAGATATCACATCTCATGCTATAGGAAGTGTCTCAGGATTGGAATGGGAAGGACTTGGATATCACATCATATGCTATAGGTAGGGTCTCAAGTTTGACATTAGAAGCATTGAGATATCACATCTCATGCTATAGGAAGGGTCTGAGGATTGGAATGGGAAGGAGTTGGATATCACATCTCCTGCTATGGGAAGGGTCTCAGGTTTGGTATAAGCAGTGAGATATCACATCTCATGCTATAGGAAGTGTTTCAGGATTGGAATGGGAAGGAGTTGGATATCACATCTCATGTTATAGGAAGGATTTCAGGTGTGGTATAAGCATTGAGATATCACATCTCTGCTATCGGAAGGGTCTCAAGATTGGAATGGGAAGAAGTTGGATATTCCCATCTCATGTTATAGGAAGGGTCTCAGGTTTGGTATTAGAAGCATTGAGATATCACATCTCATGCTATAGGAAGGGTCTCAGGATTGGAATGGGAAGGACTTGGATATCACATCTCATGCTATAGGGAGGGTCTCAAGTTTGATATTAGAAGCTTTGAGATATCACATCTCATGATATCGGAAGGGTCTCAGGATTGGAATGGGAAGGAGTTGGATATCACATCTCATGATAAAGGACGGGTCTAAGGTTTGGAAGGGGAAGGATTTGGATATCACATCTCATGTTATATTACGGGTCTCAGGTTTGGTATTAGAAGCATTGAGATATCAAGTCTCATAGTATAGGAAGGGTCTCAGAATTGGAATGGGAAGGAGTTGGATATCCCATCTCATGTTATAGGAAGAGTCTCTGGTTTGGTATTAGAATCATTGAGATATTCACATCGCATGCTGTAGGAAGGGTCTAAGGATTGGAATGGGATGGACTTGGATATCACATCTCATGCTATAGGTAGGCTCTCAGGTTTGGTATAAGCATTGAGATATCACATCTCATGCTATAGGAAGGGTCTCAGAATTGGAATGGGAAGGAGTTGGATATCACATCTCAAGCTATAGGAAGGGTCTCAGTATTGGAATGGGAAGGACTTGGATATCACATCTCATGCTATAGGAAGGCTCTCAGGTTTGGAAGGGGAAAGAGTTGGATATCTCATTTCATGTTAGAGGTAGGATCTCAGGTTTGGTATTAGAGGCATTGAGATATCACATCTCATGCTATCAGAAGGGACTCAGGAATGGAATGGGAAGGAGTTACATATCACATCTCATGCTAAAGGGAGGGTCTCAGGTTTGGAAGGGGAAGGATTTGGATATCACATCTCATGTTATAGGAAGGATCTCAGGTTTGGTATTAGAAGCATTGAGATATCACATCTCATGCTATCGGAAGGATCTCAGGTTTGGTATTAGAAGCATTGAGATATCACATCTCATGCTATCAGAAGAGTCTCAGGATTGGAATAGGAAGGAGTTGGATATCACATTTCATGCTAAAGGGAGGGTCTCAGGTTTGGAAGGGGAAGGATTTGGATATCACATCTCATGTTATCGGAAGGATCTCATGTTTGGTATTAGAAGTATTGAGATATCATATCTCATGCTATAGGAAGGGTCTCAGGATTGGAATGGGAAGGAGTTGGATATCACATCTCATGATATAGGGAGGGTCTCAGGATTGGAATGGGAAGGACTTAGATATCACATATCATGCTATAGGGAGGGTCTCAGTTTTGATATTAGAAGCATTGAGATATCACATCTCATGCTATCGGAAGTGTCTCAGGATTGGAATGGGAAGGAGCTGGATATCACATCTCATGCTAAAGGAAGGGTCTCAGGTTTGGAACGAGAAGGATTTGGATATCACATCTCATGTTATAGGAAGGGTCTCAGGTTTGGTATAAGCATTGAGATATCACATCTCTGCTATCGGAAGTGTCTCAGGATTGGAATGGGAAGGAGTTGGATATCCCATCTCATGTTATAGGACGGGTCTCAGGTTTGTTATTAGAATCATTGAGATATCATATTGCATGCTGTAGGAAGGGTCTAAGGGTTGGAATGTGAAGGACTTGGATATCACATCTCATGCTATAGATAGGCTCTTAGGTTTGGAAAGGGAAGGAGTTGGATATCACATTTCATGTTAGAGGAAGGATCTCAGGTTTGGTATTAGAAGCATTGAGATATCACATCTCATGCTATAGGAAGGGTCTCAGGATTGGAATGGGAAGCAGTTGGATATCACATCTCATGCTATAGGAAGGGTCTCAGGTTTGGTATAAGCATTGAGATATCACATCTCATGCTATAGGACGGGTCTCAGGATTGGAATGGAAGGAGTTGGATATCACATCTCATGTTATAGGAAGGATCTCAGGTTTGGTATTAGAAGCATTGAGACATCACATCTCATGCTATAGGAAGGGTCTCAGGGTTGGAATGGGAAGGAGTTGGATATCACATCTCATCCAATAGGAAGGGTCTCAGGTTTGGAATGGGAAGGAATTGGATATCACATCTCATGTTATAGGAAGGATCTCAGGTTTGGTATTAGAAGCATTGAGATATCACATCTCATGCTATAGGAAGGGTCTCAGGATTGGAATGTGAAGGATTTGGATATCACATCTCATGCTAAAGGAAGGGTCTCAGGTTTGGTAGAAGCATTGAGATATCACGTCGCTGCTATCGGAAGGGTCTCAGGATTGGATTGGGAAGGAGTTGGATATCCCTTCTCATGCTATAGGAAGGGTCTCAGGATTTGAATGGCAAGGAGTTGGATATCACATCTCATGCCATAGGAAGGGTCTCAGGTTTGGATTGGGAAGGAGTTGGATATCCCTTCTCATGCTATAGGAAGTGTCTCAGGTTGGAATGGGAAGAAGTTGGATATCACATCTCATGTTATAGGAAGGATCTCAGATTGGAATGGGAAGGATTTGGATATCACATCTCTTGCTATAGGAAGGGTCTCAGGATTGGAATGGGTAGGAGTTGGATATTACTTTCTTGCTATAGGAAGGGTCTCATGTTTGGAATGGGAAGGAGTTGGATATCACATATGCTATAGTTAGTGTCTCAGGTTTGGAACGGGAAGGAGTTGGATATCACATCTCATGTTATAGGAAGGGTCTCAGGTTTGGTATAAGCATTGAGATATCACATCTCTGCTATCGGAAGCGGCTCAGGATTGGAATGGGAAGGAGTTGGATATCCCATCTCATGTTATAGGAAGAGTCTCTGGTTTGGTATTAGAATCATTGAGATATCACATCGCATGCTGTAGGAAGGGTCTAAGGATTGGAATGGGATGGACTTGGATATCACATCTCATGTTATAGGTAGGCTCTCAGGTTTGGTATAAGCATTGAGATATCACATCTCATGCTATAGGAAGGGTCTCAGGATTGGAATGGGAAGGAATTGGATATCACATCTCAGGCTATAGGAAGGGTCTCAGGATTGGAATGGGAAGGAGTTGGATATCACATCTCATGCTATAGGAAGGGTCTCAGGTTTGGTATAAGCATTGATATATCACATCTCATGCTATAGGAAGGATCTCAGGATTGGAATGGAAGGAGTTGGATATCACATCTCATGTTATAGGAAGGATCTCAGGTTTGGTATTAGAAGCATTGAGACATCACATCTCATGCTATAGGAAGGGTCTCAGGATTGGAATGGGAAGGAGTTGGATATCAAATCTCATGCTATAGGAAGGGTCTCAGGATTGGAATGGGAAGGAGTTGAATATGACATCTCATGCCGTAGGAAGGGTCTCAGGTTTGGTATAAACATTGAGATATCACATCTCTGCTATCAAAAGGGTCTCAGGATTGGAATTGGAAGGAGTTGGATATCCCATCTCATGTTATAGGAAGAGTCTCAGGTTTGGTATTAGAAGCATTGAGATATCACATCTCATGCTATAGGAAGTGTCTCAGGATTGGAATGGGAAGGACTTGGATATCACATCTCATGCTATATGTAGGGTCTCAAGTTTGACATTAGAAGCATTGAGATATCACATCTCATGCTATAGGAAGGGTCTGAGGATTGGAATGGGAAGTAGTTGGATATCACATCTCCTGCTATGGGAAGGGTCTCAGGTTTGGTATAAGCAGTGAGATATCACATCTCATGCTATAGGAAGTGTCTCAGGATTGGAATGGGAAGGAGTTGGATATCACATCTCATGTTATAGGAAGGATCTCAGGTGTGGTATAAGCATTGAGATATCACATCTCTGCTATCGGAAGGGTCTCAAGATTGGAATGGGAAGGAGTTGGATATTCCCATCTCATGTTATAGGAAGGGTCTCAGGTTTGGTATTAGAAGCATTGAGATATCACATCTCATGCTATAGGAAGGGTCTCAGGATTGGAATGGGAAGGACTTGGATATCACATCTCATGCTATAGGGAGGGTCTCAAGTTTGATATTAGAAGCTTTGAGATATCACATCTCATGATATCGGAAGGGTCTCAGGATTGGAATGGGAAGGAGTTGGATATCACATCTCATGATAAAGGAAGGGTCTAAGGTTTGGAAGGGGAAGGATTTGGATATCACATCTCATGTTATATTACGGGTCTCAGGTTTGGTATTAGAAGCATTGAGATATCAAGTCTCATAGTATAGGAAGGGTCTCAGAATTGGAATGGGAAGGAGTTGGATATCCCATCTCATGTTATAGGAAGAGTCTCTGGTTTGGTATTAGAATCATTGAGATATTCACATCGCATGCTGTAGGAAGGGTCTAAGGATTGGAATGGGATGGACTTGGATATCACATCTCATGCTATAGGTAGGCTCTCAGGTTTGGTATAAGCATTGAGATATCACATTTCATGCTATAGGAAGGGTCTCAGAATTGGAATGGGAAGGAGTTGGATATCACATCTCAAGCTATAGGAAGGGTCTCAGTATTGGAATGGGAAGGACTTGGATATCACATCTCATGCTATAGGAAGGCTCTCAGGTTTGGAAGGGGAAAGAGTTGGATATCTCATTTCATGTTAGAGGTAGGATCTCAGGTTTGGTATTAGAGGCATTGAGATATCACATCTCATGCTATCAGAAGGGTCTCAGGAATGGAATGGGAAGGAGTTAGATATCACATCTCATGCTAAAGGGAGGGTCTCAGGTTTGGAAGGGGAAGGATTTGGATATCACATCTCATGTTATAGGAAGGATCTCAGGTTTGGTATTAGAAGCATTGAGATATCACATCTCATGCTATCAGAAGAGTCTCAGGATTGGAATAGGAAGGAGTTGGATATCACATTTCATGCTAAAGGGAGGGTCTCAGGTTTGGAAGGGGAAGGATTTGGATATCACATCTCATGTTATCGGAAGGATCTCACGTTTGGTATTAGAAGTATTGAGATATCATATCTCATGCTATAGGAAGGGTCTCAGGATTGGAATGGGAAGGAGTTAGATATCACATCTCATGCTATAGGGAGGGTCTCAGGATTGGAATGGGAAGGACTTAGATATCACATATCATGCTATAGGGAGGGTCTCAGTTTTGATATTAGAAGCATTGAGATATCACATCTCATGCTATCGGAAGTGTCTCAGGATTGGAATGGGAAGGAGCTGGATATCACATCTCATGCTAAAGGAAGGGTCTCAGGTTTGGAACGAGAAGGATTTGGATATCCCATCTCATGTTATAGGACGGGTCTCAGGTTTGTTATTAGAATCATTGAGATATCATATTGCATGCTGTAGGAAGGGTCTAAGGGTTGGAATGTGAAGGACTTGGATATCACATCTCATGCTATAGATAGGCTCTTAGGTTTGGAAAGGGAAGGAGTTGGATATCACATTTCATGTTAGAGGAAGGATCTCAGGTTTGGTATTAGAAGCATTGAGATATCACATCTCATGCTATAGGAAGGGTCTCAGGATTGGAATGGGAAGCAGTTGGATATGACATCTCATGCTATAGGAAGGGTCTCAGGTTTGGTATAAGCATTGAGATATCACATCTCATGCTATAGGACGGGTCTCAGGATTGGAATGGAAGGAGTTGGATATCACATCTCATGTTATAGGAAGGATCACAGGTTTGGTATTAGAAGCATTGAGACATCACATCTCATGCTATAGGAAGGGTCTCAGGTTTGGTATATCACATTGAGATATCACATCTCTGCTATCAAAAGGGTCTCAGGATTGGAATGGGAAGGAGTTGGATATCCCATCTCATGTTATAGGAAGAGTCTCAGGTTTGGTATTAGAAGCATTGAGATATCACATCTCATGCTATAGGAAGTGTCTCAGGATTGGAATGGGAAGGAGTTGGATATCACATCTCATGTTATAGGAAGGGTCTCAGGATTGGAATGGGAAGGATTTGGATATCACATCTCTTGCTATAGGAAGGGTCTCAGGATTGGAATGGGTAGGAGTTGGATATTACTTTCTTGCTATAGGAAGGGTCTCATGTTTGGAATGGGAAGGAGTTGGATATCACATATGCTATAGTTAGTGTCTCAGGTTTGGAACGGGAAGGAGTTGGATATCACATCTCATGTTATAGGAAGGGTCTCAGGTTTGGTATAAGCATTGAGATATCACATCTCTGCTATCGGAAGCGGCTCAGGATTGGAATGGGAAGGAGTTGGATATCCCATCTCATGTTATAGGAAGAGTCTCTGGTTTGGTATTAGAATCATTGAGATATCACATCGCATGCTGTAGGAAGGGTCTAAGGATTGGAATGGGATGGACTTGGATATCACATCTCATGTTATAGGTAGGCTCTCAGGTTTGGTATAAGCATTGAGATATCACATCTCATGCTATAGGAAGGGTCTCAGGATTGGAATGGGAAGGAATTGGATATCACATCTCATGCTATAGGAAGGGTCTCAGATTTGGTATAAGCATTGAGATATCACATCTCATGCTAAAGGAAGGGTCTCAGGATTGGAATGGGAAGGAGTTGTATATGACATCTCAGGCCATAGGAAGGTTCTCAGGTTTGGTATAAGCATTGAGATATCACATCTCTGCTATCGGAAAGGTCTCAGGATTGGAATGGGAAGGAGTTGGATATCCCATCTCATGTTATAGGAAGGGTCTCAGGTTTGGTATTAGAAGCATAGAAATATCACATCTCATGCTATAGGAAGGGTCTCAGGATTGGAATGGGAAGGACTTGGATGTCACATCTCATGCTATAGGGAGGGTCTCAAGTTTGATATTAGAAGCATTGAGATAACAAATCTCATGATATCGGAAGGGTCTCAGGATTGGAATGGGAAGGAGTTGGATATCACATCTCATGATAAAGGAAGGGTCTAAGGTTTGGAAGGGGAAGGATTTGGATATCACATCTCATGTTATAGGACGGGTCTCAGGTTTAATATTAGAAGCATTGAGATATCAAGTCTCATGGTATAAGAAGGGTCTCAGAATTGGAATGGGAAGGAGTTGGATATCACACCTCAAGCTATAGGAAGGGTCTCAGGATTGGAATGGGAAGGAGTTTGATATCACATCTCATGCCATAGTATGGGTCTCAGGTTTGGTAGAAGCATTGGGATATCACATCTCATGCTATCGGAAGGGTATCAGTATTGGATTTGGAAGAAGTTGGATATCCCATCTCATGCTATAGGAAGGGTCTCAGGTTGGAATGGGAAGGAGTTGGATATCACATTTCATGTTATAGGAAGGGTCTCAGGATTGGAATGGGAAGGACTTGGATATCATATCTCATGCTATAGGACGGGTCTCAGGTTTGTTATTAGAATCATTGAGATATCATATTGCATGCTGTAGGAAGGGTCTAAGGATTGGAATGGGAAGGACCTGGATATCACATCTCATGCTATAGAACGGCTCTCAGGTTTGGAAAGGGAAGGAGTTGGATATCACATCTCATGTTATAGGATGGATCTCAGGTTTGGTATTAGAAGTATTGAGATATCACATCTCATGCTATAGGAAGGGTCTCAGGATTGGAATGGGAAGGAGTTGGATATTACATCTCATGCTAAAGGAAGGGTCTCAGGTTTGGTAGAAGCATTGAGATATCACATCTCATGCTATAGGAAGGGTCTCAGGATTGGAATGGGAAGGACTTAGATATCACATATCATGCTATAGGGAGGGTCTCAGTTTTGATATTAGAAGCATTGAGATATCACATCTCATGCTATCGGAAGTGTCTCAGGATTGGAATGGGAAGGAGCTGGATATCACATCTCATGCTAAAGGAAGGGTCTCAGGTTTGGAACGGGAAGGAGTTGGATATCACATCTCATGTTATAGGAAGGGTCTCAGGTTTGGTATAAACATTGAGATATCACATCTCTGCTATCGGAAGTGTCTCAGGATTGGAATGGGAAGGAGTTGGATATCCCTTCTCATGTTTTAGGACAGGTCTCAGGTTTGTTATTAGAATCATTGAGATATCATATTGCATGCTGTAGGAAGGGTCTAAGGGTTGGAATGTGAAGGACTTGGATATCACATCTCATGCTATAGATAGGCTCTTAGGTTTGGAAAGGGAAGGAGTTGGATCTCACATTTCATGTTAGAGGAAGGATCTCAGGTTTGGTATTAGAAGCATTGAGATATCACATCTCATGCTATCGGAAGGGTATCGGGATTGGATTTGGAAGGAGTTGGATATCCCATCTCATGCTATAGGAAGGGTCTCAGGTTGGAAAGGGAAAGAGTTGGATATCACATTTCATGTTAGAGGTAGGATCTCAGGTTTGGTATTAGAAGCATTGAGATATCACATCTCATGCTATCAGAAGGATCTCAGGTTTGGTATAGAAGCATTGAGATATCATATCTCATGCTATAGGAAGGGTCTCAGGATTGGAATGGGATGGAGTTGGATATCACATCTCATGTTATAGGACGGGTCTCAGGTTTTTTATTAAAATCATTGAGATATCATATTGCATGCTGTAGGAAGGGTCTAAGGATTGGGATGGAAGGAGTTGGATATCACATCTCATGTTAAAGGAAGGATCTCAGGTTTGGTATTAGAAGCATTGAGACATCACATCTCATGCTATAGGAAGGGTCTCAGGATTGGAATGGGATGGAGTTGGATATCACATCTCATGCTATAGGAAGGGTCTCAGGATTGGAATGGGAAGGAGTTGGATATCACATCTCATGTTATAGGAAGGGTCTCAGGTTTGGTATAAACATTGAGATATCACATCTCTACCATCGGAAGTGTCTCAAGATTGGAATGGGAAGGAGTTGGATATCACATCTCATGCTATAGGAAGGCTCTCAGGTTTGCAAGGGGAAAGAGTTGGATATCACATTTCATGTGAGAGGTAGGATCTCAGGTTTGGTATTAGAAGCATTGAGATATCACATCTCATGCTATCAGAAGGATCTCAGGTTTGGTATAGAAGCATTGAGATATCATATCTTATGCTATCAGAAGGGTCTCAGGATTGGAATGGGATGGAGTTGGATATCACATCTCATGCTATAGGAAGGGTCTCAGGATTGGAATGGGAAGGAGTTGGATATCACATCTCATGTTATAGGAAGGGTCTCAGGTTTGGTATAAACATTGAGATATCACATCTCTACCATCGGAAGTGTCTCAGGATTGGAATGGGAAGGAGTTGGATATCCCATCTCATGTTATAGGACGGGTCTCAGGTTTTTTATTAAAATCATTGAGATATCATATTGCATGCTGTAGGAAGGGTCTAAGGATTGGAATGGGAAGGAGTTGGATATTCCCATCTCATTTTATAGGAAGGGTCTCAGGTTTGGTATTAGAAGCATTGACATATCACATCTCATGCTATAGGAAGGGTCTCAGGATTGGAATGGGAAGGACTTGGATATCACATCTCATGCTATAGGGAGGGTCTCAAGTTTGATAGAAGCATTGAGATATTACATTTCATGATATCGGAAGGGTCTCAAGATTGGAATGGGAAGGAGTTGGATATCACATCTCATGATAAAGGAAGGGTCTAAGGTTTGGAAGGGGAAGGATTTGGATATCACATCTCATGTTATAGGACGGGTCTCAGGTTTGGTATTAGAAGCATTGAGATATCAAGTCTCATGGTATAGGAAGGGTCTCAGGATTAGAATGGGAAGGAGTTTGATATCACATCTCATGCCATAATATGGGTCTCAGGTTTGGTAGAAGCATTGGGATATCACATCTCATGCTATCGGAAGGGTATCGGGATTGGATTTGAAAGGAGTTGGATATCCCATCTCATGCTATAGGAAGGGTCTCAGGTTGGAATGGGAAGGAGTTGGATATCACATCTCATGTTATAGGAAGGGTCTCAGGATTGGAATGGGAAGGACTTGGATATCACATCTCATGCTATAGGAAAGCTCTCAGGTTTGCAAGGGGAAAGAGTTGGATATCACATTTCATGTTAGAGGTAGGATCTCAGGTTTGGTATTAGAAGCATTGAGATATCACATCTCATGCTATCAGAAGGATCTCAGGTTTGGTATAGAAGCATTGAGATATATCTTATGCTATCAGAAGGGTCTCAGGATTGGAATGGGAAGGAGTTGGATATCACATCTCATGCTAAAGGGAGGGTCTCAGGTTTGGAAGGGGAAGGATTTGGATATCACATCTCATGTTATAGGATGGATCTCAGGTTTGGTATTAGAAGTATTGAGATATCACATCTCATGTTATCGGAAGGATCTCAGCTTTGGTATTAGAAGTATTGAGATATCACATCTCATGCTATAGGAAGGGTCTCAGGATTGGAATGGGAAGGAGTTGGATATCACATCTCATGCTAAAGGAAGGGTCTCAGGTTTGGTAGAAGCATTGAGATATCACATCTCATGCTATAGGAAGGGTCTCAGGATTGGAATGGGAAGGACTTAGATATCACATATGCTATAGGGAGGGTCTCAGTTTTGATATTAGAAGCATTGAGATATCACATCTTATGCTATCAGAAGTGTCTCAGGATTGGAATGGGAAGGAGCTGGATATCACATCTCATGCTAAAGGAAGGGTCTCAGGTTTGGAACGGGAAGGAGTTGGATATCACATCTCATGTTATAGGAAGGGTCTCAGGTTTGGTATAAACATTGAGATATCACATCTCTGCTATCGGACGTGTCTCAGGATTGGAATGGGAAGGAGTTGGATATCCCATCTCATGTTATAGGACGGGTCTCAGGTTTTTTATTAGAATCATTGAGATATCATATTGCATGCTGTAGGAAGGGTCTAAGGATTGGAATGGGAAGGACTTGGATATCACATCTCATGCTATAGATAGGCTCTCAGGTTTGGAAAGTGAAGGAGTTGGATATCACATTTCATGTTAGAGGAAGGATCTCAGGTTTGGTATTAGAGGCATTGAGATATCACATCTCATGCTATAGGAAGGGTCTCAGGATTGGAATGGGAAGGAGTTGGATATCACATCTCATGCTATAGGAAGGGTCTCAGGTTTGGTATAAGCATTGAGATATCACATCTCATGCTATAGGAAGGGTCTCAGGATTGGAATGGAAGGAGTTGGATATCAGATCTCATGTTATAGGAAGGATCTCAGGTTTGGTATTAGAAGCATTGAGACATCACATCTCATGCTATAGGAAGGGTCTCAGGATTGGAATGGGAAGGAGTTGAATATGACATCTCATGCCGTAGGAAGGGTCTCAGGTTTGGTATAAACATTGAGATATCACATCTCTGCTATCAAAAGGGTCTCAGGATTGGAATTGGAAGGAGTTGGATATCCCATCTCATGTTATAGGAAGAGTCTCAGGTTTGGTATTAGAAGCATTGAGATATCACATCTCATGCTATAGGAAGTGTCTCAGGATTGGAATGGGAAGGACTTGGATATCACATCTCATGCTATAGGTAGGGTCTCAAGTTTGACATTAGAAGCATTGAGATATCACATCTCATGCTATAGGAAGGGTCTGAGGATTGGAATGGGAAGGAGTTGGATATCACATCTCCTGCTATGGGAAGGGTCTCAGGTTTGGTATAAGCAGTGAGATATCACATCTCATGCTATAGGAAGTGTCTCAGGATTGGAATGGGAAGGAGTTGGATATCACATCTCATGTTATAGGAAGGATCTCAGGTGTGGTATAAGCATTGAGATATCACATCTCTGCTATCGGAAGGGTCTCAAGATTGGAATGGGAAGGAGTTGGATATTCCCATCTCATGTTATAGGAAGGGTCTCAGGTTTGGTATTAGAAGCATTGAGATATCACATCTCATGCTATAGGAAGGGTCTCAGGATTGGAATGGGAAGGACTTGGATATCACATCTCATATTATAGGTAGGCTCTCAGGTTTGGTATAAGCATTGAGATATCACATCTCATGCTATAGGAAGGGTCTCAATATTGGAATGGGAAGGAATTGGATATCACATCTCAGGCTATAGGAAGGGTCTCAGGATTGGAATGGGAAGGAGTTGGATATCACATCTCATGCTATAGGAAGGGTCTCAGGTTTGGTATAAGCATTGAGATATCACATCTCATGCTATAGGAAGGGTCTCAGGATTGGAATGGAAGGAGTTGGATATCACATCTCATGTTATAGGAAGGATCTCAGGTTTGGTATTAGAAGCATTGAGACATCACATCTCATGCTATAGGAAGGGTCTCAATATTGGAATGGGAAGGAATTGGATATCACATCTCAGGCTATAGGAAGGGTCTCAGGATTGGAATGGGAAGGAGTTGGATATCACATCTCATGCTATAGGAAGGGTCTCAGGTTTTGTATAAGCATTGAGATATCACATCTCATGCTATAGGAAGGGTCTCAGGATTGGAATGGGAAGGAGTTGGATATCAAATCTCATGCTATAGGAAGGGTCTCAGGATTGGAATGGGAAGGAGTTGAATATGACATCTCATGCCGTAGGAAGGGTCTCAGGTTTGGTATAAACATTGAGATATCACATCTCTGCTATCAAAAGGGTCTCAGGATTGGAATTGGAAGGAGTTGGATATCCCATCTCATGTTATAGGAAGAGTCTCAGGTTTGGTATTAGAAGCATTGAGATATCACATCTCATGCTATAGGAAGTGTCTCAGGATTGGAATGGGAAGGACTTGGATATCACATCATATGCTATAGGTAGGGTCTCAAGTTTGACATTAGAAGCATTGAGATATCACATCTCATGCTATAGGAAGGGTCTGAGGATTGGAATGGGAAGGAGTTGGATATCACATCTCCTGCTATGGGAAGGGTCTCAGGTTTGGTATAAGCAGTGAGATATCACATCTCATGCTATAGGAAGTGTTTCAGGATTGGAATGGGAAGGAGTTGGATATCACATCTCATGTTATAGGAAGGATTTCAGGTGTGGTATAAGCATTGAGATATCACATCTCTGCTATCGGAAGGGTCTCAAGATTGGAATGGGAAGAAGTTGGATATTCCCATCTCATGTTATAGGAAGGGTCTCAGGTTTGGTATTAGAAGCATTGAGATATCACATCTCATGCTATAGGAAGGGTCTCAGGATTGGAATGGGAAGGACTTGGATATCACATCTCATGCTATAGGGAGGGTCTCAAGTTTGATATTAGAAGCTTTGAGATATCACATCTCATGATATCGGAAGGGTCTCAGGATTGGAATGGGAAGGAGTTGGATATCACATCTCATGATAAAGGACGGGTCTAAGGTTTGGAAGGGGAAGGATTTGGATATCACATCTCATGTTATATTACGGGTCTCAGGTTTGGTATTAGAAGCATTGAGATATCAAGTCTCATAGTATAGGAAGGGTCTCAGAATTGGAATGGGAAGGAGTTGGATATCCCATCTCATGTTATAGGAAGAGTCTCTGGTTTGGTATTAGAATCATTGAGATATTCACATCGCATGCTGTAGGAAGGGTCTAAGGATTGGAATGGGATGGACTTGGATATCACATCTCATGCTATAGGTAGGCTCTCAGGTTTGGTATAAGCATTGAGATATCACATCTCATGCTATAGGAAGGGTCTCAGAATTGGAATGGGAAGGAGTTGGATATCACATCTCAAGCTATAGGAAGGGTCTCAGTATTGGAATGGGAAGGACTTGGATATCACATCTCATGCTATAGGAAGGCTCTCAGGTTTGGAAGGGGAAAGAGTTGGATATCTCATTTCATGTTAGAGGTAGGATCTCAGGTTTGGTATTAGAGGCATTGAGATATCACATCTCATGCTATCAGAAGGGACTCAGGAATGGAATGGGAAGGAGTTACATATCACATCTCATGCTAAAGGGAGGGTCTCAGGTTTGGAAGGGGAAGGATTTGGATATCACATCTCATGTTATAGGAAGGATCTCAGGTTTGGTATTAGAAGCATTGAGATATCACATCTCATGCTATCGGAAGGATCTCAGGTTTGGTATTAGAAGCATTGAGATATCACATCTCATGCTATCAGAAGAGTCTCAGGATTGGAATAGGAAGGAGTTGGATATCACATTTCATGCTAAAGGGAGGGTCTCAGGTTTGGAAGGGGAAGGATTTGGATATCACATCTCATGTTATCGGAAGGATCTCATGTTTGGTATTAGAAGTATTGAGATATCATATCTCATGCTATAGGAAGGGTCTCAGGATTGGAATGGGAAGGAGTTGGATATCACATCTCATGATATAGGGAGGGTCTCAGGATTGGAATGGGAAGGACTTAGATATCACATATCATGCTATAGGGAGGGTCTCAGTTTTGATATTAGAAGCATTGAGATATCACATCTCATGCTATCGGAAGTGTCTCAGGATTGGAATGGGAAGGAGCTGGATATCACATCTCATGCTAAAGGAAGGGTCTCAGGTTTGGAACGAGAAGGATTTGGATATCACATCTCATGTTATAGGAAGGGTCTCAGGTTTGGTATAAGCATTGAGATATCACATCTCTGCTATCGGAAGTGTCTCAGGATTGGAATGGGAAGGAGTTGGATATCCCATCTCATGTTATAGGACGGGTCTCAGGTTTGTTATTAGAATCATTGAGATATCATATTGCATGCTGTAGGAAGGGTCTAAGGGTTGGAATGTGAAGGACTTGGATATCACATCTCATGCTATAGATAGGCTCTTAGGTTTGGAAAGGGAAGGAGTTGGATATCACATTTCATGTTAGAGGAAGGATCTCAGGTTTGGTATTAGAAGCATTGAGATATCACATCTCATGCTATAGGAAGGGTCTCAGGATTGGAATGGGAAGCAGTTGGATATCACATCTCATGCTATAGGAAGGGTCTCAGGTTTGGTATAAGCATTGAGATATCACATCTCATGCTATAGGACGGGTCTCAGGATTGGAATGGAAGGAGTTGGATATCACATCTCATGTTATAGGAAGGATCTCAGGTTTGGTATTAGAAGCATTGAGACATCACATCTCATGCTATAGGAAGGGTCTCAGGGTTGGAATGGGAAGGAGTTGGATATCACATCTCATCCAATAGGAAGGGTCTCAGGTTTGGAATGGGAAGGAATTGGATATCACATCTCATGTTATAGGAAGGATCTCAGGTTTGGTATTAGAAGCATTGAGATATCACATCTCATGCTATAGGAAGGGTCTCAGGATTGGAATGTGAAGGATTTGGATATCACATCTCATGCTAAAGGAAGGGTCTCAGGTTTGGTAGAAGCATTGAGATATCACGTCGCTGCTATCGGAAGGGTCTCAGGATTGGATTGGGAAGGAGTTGGATATCCCTTCTCATGCTATAGGAAGGGTCTCAGGATTTGAATGGCAAGGAGTTGGATATCACATCTCATGCCATAGGAAGGGTCTCAGGTTTGGATTGGGAAGGAGTTGGATATCCCTTCTCATGCTATAGGAAGTGTCTCAGGTTGGAATGGGAAGAAGTTGGATATCACATCTCATGTTATAGGAAGGATCTCACGATTGGAATGGGAAGGATTTGGATATCACATCTCTTGCTATAGGAAGGGTCTCAGGATTGGAATGGGTAGGAGTTGGATATTACTTTCTTGCTATAGGAAGGGTCTCATGTTTGGAATGGGAAGGAGTTGGATATCACATATGCTATAGTTAGTGTCTCAGGTTTGGAACGGGAAGGAGTTGGATATCACATCTCATGTTATAGGAAGGGTCTCAGGTTTGGTATAAGCATTGAGATATCACATCTCTGCTATCGGAAGCGGCTCAGGATTGGAATGGGAAGGAGTTGGATATCCCATCTCATGTTATAGGAAGAGTCTCTGGTTTGGTATTAGAATCATTGAGATATCACATCGCATGCTGTAGGAAGGGTCTAAGGATTGGAATGGGATGGACTTGGATATCACATCTCATGTTATAGGTAGGCTCTCAGGTTTGGTATAAGCATTGAGATATCACATCTCATGCTATAGGAAGGGTCTCAGGATTGGAATGGGAAGGAATTGGATATCACATCTCAGGCTATAGGAAGGGTCTCAGGATTGGAATGGGAAGGAGTTGGATATCACATCTCATGCTATAGGAAGGGTCTCAGGTTTGGTATAAGCATTGATATATCACATCTCATGCTATAGGAAGGATCTCAGGATTGGAATGGAAGGAGTTGGATATCACATCTCATGTTATAGGAAGGATCTCAGGTTTGGTATTAGAAGCATTGAGACATCACATCTCATGCTATAGGAAGGGTCTCAGGATTGGAATGGGAAGGAGTTGGATATCAAATCTCATGCTATAGGAAGGGTCTCAGGATTGGAATGGGAAGGAGTTGAATATGACATCTCATGCCGTAGGAAGGGTCTCAGGTTTGGTATAAACATTGAGATATCACATCTCTGCTATCAAAAGGGTCTCAGGATTGGAATTGGAAGGAGTTGGATATCCCATCTCATGTTATAGGAAGAGTCTCAGGTTTGGTATTAGAAGCATTGAGATATCACATCTCATGCTATAGGAAGTGTCTCAGGATTGGAATGGGAAGGACTTGGATATCACATCTCATGCTATATGTAGGGTCTCAAGTTTGACATTAGAAGCATTGAGATATCACATCTCATGCTATAGGAAGGGTCTGAGGATTGGAATGGGAAGTAGTTGGATATCACATCTCCTGCTATGGGAAGGGTCTCAGGTTTGGTATAAGCAGTGAGATATCACATCTCATGCTATAGGAAGTGTCTCAGGATTGGAATGGGAAGGAGTTGGATATCACATCTCATGTTATAGGAAGGATCTCAGGTGTGGTATAAGCATTGAGATATCACATCTCTGCTATCGGAAGGGTCTCAAGATTGGAATGGGAAGGAGTTGGATATTCCCATCTCATGTTATAGGAAGGGTCTCAGGTTTGGTATTAGAAGCATTGAGATATCACATCTCATGCTATAGGAAGGGTCTCAGGATTGGAATGGGAAGGACTTGGATATCACATCTCATGCTATAGGGAGGGTCTCAAGTTTGATATTAGAAGCTTTGAGATATCACATCTCATGATATCGGAAGGGTCTCAGGATTGGAATGGGAAGGAGTTGGATATCACATCTCATGATAAAGGAAGGGTCTAAGGTTTGGAAGGGGAAGGATTTGGATATCACATCTCATGTTATATTACGGGTCTCAGGTTTGGTATTAGAAGCATTGAGATATCAAGTCTCATAGTATAGGAAGGGTCTCAGAATTGGAATGGGAAGGAGTTGGATATCCCATCTCATGTTATAGGAAGAGTCTCTGGTTTGGTATTAGAATCATTGAGATATTCACATCGCATGCTGTAGGAAGGGTCTAAGGATTGGAATGGGATGGACTTGGATATCACATCTCATGCTATAGGTAGGCTCTCAGGTTTGGTATAAGCATTGAGATATCACATTTCATGCTATAGGAAGGGTCTCAGAATTGGAATGGGAAGGAGTTGGATATCACATCTCAAGCTATAGGAAGGGTCTCAGTATTGGAATGGGAAGGACTTGGATATCACATCTCATGCTATAGGAAGGCTCTCAGGTTTGGAAGGGGAAAGAGTTGGATATCTCATTTCATGTTAGAGGTAGGATCTCAGGTTTGGTATTAGAGGCATTGAGATATCACATCTCATGCTATCAGAAGGGTCTCAGGAATGGAATGGGAAGGAGTTAGATATCACATCTCATGCTAAAGGGAGGGTCTCAGGTTTGGAAGGGGAAGGATTTGGATATCACATCTCATGTTATAGGAAGGATCTCAGGTTTGGTATTAGAAGCATTGAGATATCACATCTCATGCTATCAGAAGAGTCTCAGGATTGGAATAGGAAGGAGTTGGATATCACATTTCATGCTAAAGGGAGGGTCTCAGGTTTGGAAGGGGAAGGATTTGGATATCACATCTCATGTTATCGGAAGGATCTCACGTTTGGTATTAGAAGTATTGAGATATCATATCTCATGCTATAGGAAGGGTCTCAGGATTGGAATGGGAAGGAGTTAGATATCACATCTCATGCTATAGGGAGGGTCTCAGGATTGGAATGGGAAGGACTTAGATATCACATATCATGCTATAGGGAGGGTCTCAGTTTTGATATTAGAAGCATTGAGATATCACATCTCATGCTATCGGAAGTGTCTCAGGATTGGAATGGGAAGGAGCTGGATATCACATCTCATGCTAAAGGAAGGGTCTCAGGTTTGGAACGAGAAGGATTTGGATATCCCATCTCATGTTATAGGACGGGTCTCAGGTTTGTTATTAGAATCATTGAGATATCATATTGCATGCTGTAGGAAGGGTCTAAGGGTTGGAATGTGAAGGACTTGGATATCACATCTCATGCTATAGATAGGCTCTTAGGTTTGGAAAGGGAAGGAGTTGGATATCACATTTCATGTTAGAGGAAGGATCTCAGGTTTGGTATTAGAAGCATTGAGATATCACATCTCATGCTATAGGAAGGGTCTCAGGATTGGAATGGGAAGCAGTTGGATATGACATCTCATGCTATAGGAAGGGTCTCAGGTTTGGTATAAGCATTGAGATATCACATCTCATGCTATAGGACGGGTCTCAGGATTGGAATGGAAGGAGTTGGATATCACATCTCATGTTATAGGAAGGATCACAGGTTTGGTATTAGAAGCATTGAGACATCACATCTCATGCTATAGGAAGGGTCTCAGGGTTGGAATGGGAAGGAGTTGGTTATCACATCTCATCCAATAGGAAGGGTCTCAGGTTTGGAATGGGAAGGAATTGGATATCACATCTCATGTTATAGGAAGGATCTCAGGTTTGGTATTAGAAGCATTGAGATATCACATCTCATGCTATAGGAAGGGTCTCAGGATTGGAATGTGAAGGATTTGGATATCACATCTCATGCTAAAGGAAGGGTCTCAGGTTTGGTAGAAGCATTGAGATATCACGTCGCTGCTATCGGAAGGGTCTCAGGATTGGATTGGGAAGGAGTTGGATATCCCTTCTCATGCTATAGGAAGGGTCTCAGGATTTGAATGGCAAGGAGTTGGATATCACATCTCATGCCATAGGAAGGGTCTCAGGTTTGGTATAAGCATTGAGATATCACATCTCTGCTATCGGAAGGGTCTCAGGATTGGATTGGGAAGGAGTTGGATATCCCTTCTCATGCTATAGGAAGTGTCTCAGGTTGGAATGGGAAGGAGTTGGATATCACATCTCATGTTATAGGAAGGGTCTCAGGATTGGAATGGGAAGGATTTGGATATCACATCTCTTGCTATAGGAAGGGTCTCAGGATTGGAATGGGTAGGAGTTGGATATTATTTTCTTGCTATAGGAAGGGTCTCATGTTTGGAATGGGAAGGAGTTGGATATCACATATGCTATAGTTAGTGTCTCAGGTTTGGAACGGGAAGGAGTTGGATATCACATCTCATGTTATAGGAAGGGTCTCAGGTTTGGTATAAGCATTGAGATATCACATCTCTGCTATCAGAAGCGGCTCAGGATTGGAATGGGAAGGAGTTAGATATCCCATCTCATGTTATAGGAAGAGTCTCTGGTTTGGTATTAGAATCATTGAGATATCACATCGCATGCTGTAGGAAGGGTCTAAGGATTGGAATGGGATGGACTTGGATATCACATCTCATGTTATAGGTAGGCTCTCAGGTTTGGTATAAGCATTGAGATATCACATCTCATGCTATAGGAAGGGTCTCAGGATTGGAATGGGAAGGAATTGGATATCACATCTCAGGCTATAGGAAGGGTCTCAGGATTGGAATGGGAAGGAGTTGGATATCACATCTCATGCTAGAGGAAGGGTCTCAGGTTTGGTATAAGCATTGAGATATCACATCTCATGCTATAGGAAGGGTCTCAGGATTGGAATGGAAGGAGTTGGATATCTCATCTCATGTTATAGGAAGGATCTCAGGTTTGGTATTAGAAGCATTGAGACATCACATCTCATGCTATAGGAAGGGTCTCAGGATTGGAATGGGAAGGAGTTGGATATCAAATCTTATGCTATAGGAAGGGTCTCAGGATTGGAATGGGAAGGAGTTGAATATGACATCTCATGCCGTAGGAAGGGTCTCAGGTTTGGTATAAACATTGAGATATCACATCTCTGCTATCAAAAGGGTCTCAGGATTGGAATTGGAAGGAGTTGGATATCCCATCTCATGTTATAGGAAGAGTCTCAGGTTTGGTATTAGAAGCATTGAGATATCACATCTCATGCTATAGGAAGTGTCTCAGGATTGGAATGGGAAGGACTTGGATATCACATCTCATCCTATAGGTAGGGTCTCAAGTTTGACATTAGAAGCATTGAGATATCACATCTCATGCTATAGGAAGGGTCTGAGGATTGGAATGGGAAGGAGTTGGATATCACATCTCCTGCTATGGGAAGGGTCTCAGGTTTGGTATAAGCAGTGAGATATCACATCTCATGCTATAGGAAGTGTCTCAGGATTGGAATGGGAAGGAGTTGGATATCACATCTCATGTTATAGGAAGGATCTCAGGTGTGGTATAAGCATTGAGATATCACATCTCTGCTATCGGAAGGGTCTCAAGATTGGAATGGGAAGGAGTTGGATATTCCCATCTCATGTTATAGGAAGGGTCTCAGGTTTGGTATTAGAAGCATTGAGATATCACATCTCATGCTATAGGAAGGGTCTCAGGATTGGAATGGGAAGGACTTGGTTATCACATCTCATGCTATAGGGAGGGTCTCAAGTTTGATATTAGAAGCTTTGAGATATCACATCTCATGATATCGGAAGGGTCTCAGGATTGGAATGGGAAGGAGTTGGATATCACATCTCATGATAAAGGACGGGTCTAAGGTTTGGAAGGGGAAGGATTTGGATATCACATCTCATGTTATATTACGGGTCTCAGGTTTGGTATTAGAAGCATTGAGATATCAAGTCTCATAGTATAGGAAGGGTCTCAGAATTGGAATGGGAAGGAGTTGGATATCCCATCTCATGTTATAGGAAGAGTCTCTGGTTTGGTATTAGAATCATTGAGATATTCACATCGCATGCTGTAGGAAGGGTCTCAGAATTGGAATGGGAAGGAGTTGGATATCACATCTCAAGCTATAGGAAGGGTCTCAGTATTGGAATGGGAAGGACTTGGATATCACATCTCATGCAATAGGAAGGCTCTCAGGTTTGGAAGGGGAAAGAGTTGGATATCTCATTTCATGTTAGAGGTAGGATCTCAGGTTTGGTATTAGAGGCATTGAGATATCACATCTCATGCTATCAGAAGGGTCTCAGGAATGGAATGGGAAGGAGTTAGATATCACATCTCATGCTAAAGGGAGGGTCTCAGGTTTGGAAGGGGAAGGATTTGGATATCACATCTCATGTTATAGGAAGGGTCTCAGGTTTGGTATAAACATTGAGATATCACATCTCTACCATCGGAAGTGTCTCAGGATTGGAATGGGAAGGAGTTGGATATCACATCTCATGCTATAGGAAGGCTCTCAGGTTTGCAAGGGGAAAGAGTTGGATATCACATTTCATGTTAGAGGTAGGATCTCAGGTTTGGTATTCAAAGCATTGAGATATCACATCTCATGCTATCAGAAGGATCTCAGGTTTGGTATAGAAGCATTGAGATATCATATCTTATGCTATCAGAAGGGTCTCAGGATTGGAATGGGATGGAGTTGGATATCACATCTCATGCTATAGGAAGGGTCTCAGGATTGGAATGGGAAGGAGTTGGATATCACATCTCATGTTATAGGAAGGGTCTCAGGATTGGTATAAACATTGAGATATCACATCTCTACCATCGGAAGTGTCTCAGGATTGGAATGGGAAGGAGTTGGATATCCCATCTCATGTTATAGGACGGGTCTCAGGTTTTTTATTAAAATCATTGAGATATCATATTGCATGCTGTAGGAAGGGTCTAAGGATTGGAATGGGAAGGAGTTGGATATTCCCATCTCATGTTATAGGAAGGGTCTCAGGTTTGGTATTAGAAGCATTGAGATATCACATCTCATGCTATAGGAAGGGTCTCAGGATTGGAATGGGAAGGACTTGGATATCACATCTCATGCTATAGGGAGGGTCTCAAGTTTGATAGAAGCATTGAGATATTACATTTCATGATATCGGAAGGGTCTCAAGATTGGAATGGGAAGGAGTTGGATATCACATCTCATGATAAAGGAAGGGTCTAAGGTTTGGAAGGGGAAGGATTTGGATATCACATCTCATGTTATAGGACGGGTCTCAGGTTTGGTATTAGAAGCATTGAGATATCAAGTCTCATGGTATAGGAAGGGTCTCAGGATTAGAATGGGAAGGAGTTTGATATCACATCTCATGCCATAATATGGGTCTCAGGTTTGGTAGAAGCATTGGGATATCACATCTCATGCTATCGGAAGGGTATCGGGATTGGATTTGGAAGGAGTTGGATATCCCATCTCATGCTATAGGAAGGGTCTCAGGTTGGAATGGGAAGGAGTTGGATATCACATCTCATGTTATAGGAAGGGTCTCAGGATTGGAATGGGAAGGACTTGGATATCACATCTCATGCTATAGGAAGGCTCTCAGGTTTGCAAGGGGAAAGAGTTGGATATCACATTTCATGTTAGAGGTAGGATCTCAGGTTTGGTATTAGAAGCATTGAGATATCACATCTCATGCTATCAGAAGGATCTCAGGTTTGGTATAGAAGCATTGAGATATATCTTATGCTATCAGAAGGGTCTCAGGATTGGAATGGGAAGGAGTTGGATATCACATCTCATGCTAAAGGGAGGGTCTCAGGTTTGGAAGGGGAAGGATTTGGATATCACATCTCATGTTATAGGATGGATCTCAGGTTTGGTATTAGAAGTATTGAGATATCACATCTCATGTTATCGGAAGGATCTCAGCTTTGGTATTAGAAGTATTGAGATATCACATCTCATGCTATAGGAAGGGTCTCAGGATTGGAATGGGAAGGAGTTGGATATCACATCTCATGCTAAAGGAAGGGTCTCAGGTTTGGTAGAAGCATTGAGATATCACATCTCATGCTATAGGAAGGGTCTCAGGATTGGAATGGGAAGGACTTAGATATCACATATGCTATAGGGAGGGTCTCAGTTTTGATATTAGAAGCATTGAGATATCACATCTTATGCTATCAGAAGTGTCTCAGGATTGGAATGGGAAGGAGCTGGATATCACATCTCATGCTAAAGGAAGGGTCTCAGGTTTGGAACGGGAAGGAGTTGGATATCACATCTCATGTTATAGGAAGGGTCTCAGGTTTGGTATAAACATTGAGATATCACATCTCTGCTATCGGACGTGTCTCAGGATTGGAATGGGAAGGAGTTGGATATCCCATCTCATGTTATAGGACGGGTCTCAGGTTTTTTATTAGAATCATTGAGATATCATATTGCATGCTGTAGGAAGGGTCTAAGGATTGGAATGGGAAGGACTTGGATATCACATCTCATGCTATAGATAGGCTCTCAGGTTTGGAAAGTGAAGGAGTTGGATATCACATTTCATGTTAGAGGAAGGATCTCAGGTTTGGTATTAGAGGCATTGAGATATCACATCTCATGCTATAGGAAGGGTCTCAGGATTGGAATGGGAAGGAGTTGGATATCACATCTCATGCTATAGGAAGGGTCTCAGGTTTGGTATAAGCATTGAGATATCACATCTCATGCTATAGGAAGGGTCTCAGGATTGGAATGGAAGGAGTTGGATATCACATCTCATGTTATAGGAAGGATCTCAGGTTTGGTATTAGAAGCATTGAGACATCACATCTCATGCTATAGGAAGGGTCTCAGGATTGGAATGGGAAGGACTTGAATATGACATCTCATGCCGTAGGAAGGGTCTCAGGTTTGGTATAAACATTGAGATATCACATCTCTGCTATCAAAAGGGTCTCAGGATTGGAATTGGAAGGAGTTGGATATCCCATCTCATGTTATAGGAAGAGTCTCAGGTTTGGTATTAGAAGCATTGAGATATCACATCTCATGCTATAGGAAGTGTCTCAGGATTGGAATGGGAAGGACTTGGATATCACATCTCATGCTATAGGTAGGGTCTCAAGTTTGACATTAGAAGCATTGAGATATCACATCTCATGCTATAGGAAGGGTCTGAGGATTGGAATGGGAAGGAGTTGGATATCACATCTCCTGCTATGGGAAGGGTCTCAGGTTTGGTATAAGCAGTGAGATATCACATCTCATGCTATAGGAAGTGTCTCAGGATTGGAATGGGAAGGAGTTGGATATCACATCTCATGTTATAGGAAGGATCTCAGGTGTGGTATAAGCATTGAGATATCACATCTCTGCTATCGGAAGGGTCTCAAGATTGGAATGGGAAGGAGTTGGATATTCCCATCTCATGTTATAGGAAGGGTCTCAGGTTTGGTATTAGAAGCATTGAGATATCACATCTCATGCTATAGGAAGGGTCTCAGGATTGGAATGGGAAGGACTTGGATATCACATCTCATGCTATAGGGAGGGTCTCAAGTTTGATATTAGAAGCTTTGAGATATCACATCTCATGATATCGGAAGGGTCTCTGGATTGGAATGGGAAGGAGTTGGATATCACATCTCATGATAAAGGAAGGGTCTAAGGTTTGGAAGGGGAAGGATTTGGATATCACATCTCATGTTATATGACGGGTCTCAGGTTTGGTATTAGAAGCATTGAGATATCAAGTCTCATAGTATAGGAAGGGTCTCATAATTGGAATGGGAAGGAGTTGGATATCCCATCTCATGTTATAGGAAGAGTCTCTGGTTTGGTATTAGAATCATTGAGATATCACATCGCATGCTGTAGGAAGGGTCTAAGGATTGGAATGGGATGGACTTGGATATCACATCTCATATTATAGGTAGGCTCTCAGGTTTGGTATAAGCATTGAGATATCACATCTCATGCTATAGGAAGGGTCTCAATATTGGAATGGGAAGGAATTGGATATCACATCTCAGGCTATAGGAAGGGTCTCAGGATTGGAATGGGAAGGAGTTGGATATCACATCTCATGCTATAGGAAGGGTCTCAGGTTTGGTATAAGCATTGAGATATCACATCTCATGCTATAGGAAGGGTCTCAGGATTGGAATGGAAGGAGTTGGATATCACATCTCATGTTATAGGAAGGATCTCAGGTTTGGTATTAGAAGCATTGAGACATCACATCTCATGCTATAGGAAGGGTCTCAATATTGGAATGGGAAGGAATTGGATATCACATCTCAGGCTATAGGAAGGGTCTCAGGATTGGAATGGGAAGGAGTTGGATATCACATCTCATGCTATAGGAAGGGTCTCAGGTTTGGTATAAGCATTGAGATATCACATCTCATGCTATAGGAAGGGTCTCAGGATTGGAATGGGAAGGAGTTGGATATCAAATCTCATGCTATAGGAAGGGTCTCAGGATTGGAATGGGAAGGAGTTGAATATGACATCTCATGCCGTAGGAAGGGTCTCAGGTTTGGTATAAACATTGAGATATCACATCTCTGCTATCAAAAGGGTCTCAGGATTGGAATTGGAAGGAGTTGGATATCCCATCTCATGTTATAGGAAGAGTCTCAGGTTTGGTATTAGAAGCATTGAGATATCACATCTCATGCTATAGGAAGTGTCTCAGGATTGGAATGGGAAGGACTTGGATATCACATCATATGCTATAGGTAGGGTCTCAAGTTTGACATTAGAAGCATTGAGATATCACATCTCATGCTATAGGAAGGGTCTGAGGATTGGAATGGGAAGGAGTTGGATATCACATCTCCTGCTATGGGAAGGGTCTCAGGTTTGGTATAAGCAGTGAGATATCACATCTCATGCTATAGGAAGTGTTTCAGGATTGGAATGGGAAGGAGTTGGATATCACATCTCATGTTATAGGAAGGATCTCAGGTGTGGTATAAGCATTGAGATATCACATCTCTGCTATCGGAAGGGTCTCAAGATTGGAATGGGAAGGAGTTGGATATCCCATCTCATGTTATAGGACGGGTCTCAGGTTTGTTATTAGAATCATTGAGATATCATATTGCATGCTGTAGGAAGGGTCTAAGGGTTGGAATGTGAAGGACTTGGATATCACATCTCATGCTATAGATAGGCTCTTAGGTTTGGAAAGGGAAGGAGTTGGATCTCACATTTCATGTTAGAGGAAGGATCTCAGGTTTGGTATTAGAAGCATTGAGATATCACATCTCATGCTATCGGAAGGGTATCGGGATTGGATTTGGAAGGAGTTGGATATCCCATCTCATGCTATAGGAAGGGTCTCAGGTTGGAAAGGGAAAGAGTTGGATATCACATTTCATGTTAGAGGTAGGATCTCAGGTTTGGTATTAGAAGCATTGAGATATCACATCTCATGCTATCAGAAGGATCTCAGGTTTGGTATAGAAGCATTGAGATATCATATCTCATGCTATAGGAAGGGTCTCAGGATTGGAATGGGATGGAGTTGGATATCACATCTCATGTTATAGGACGGGTCTCAGGTTTTTTATTAAAATCATTGAGATATCATATTGCATGCTGTAGGAAGGGTCTAAGGATTGGAATGGAAGGAGTTGGATATCACATCTCATGTTAAAGGAAGGATCTCAGGTTTGGTATTAGAAGCATTGAGACATCACATCTCATGCTATAGGAAGGGTCTCAGGATTGGAATGGGATGGAGTTGGATATCACATCTCATGCTATAGGAAGGGTCTCAGGATTGGAATGGGAAGGAGTTGGATATCACATCTCATGTTATAGGAAGGGTCTCAGGTTTGGTATAAACATTGAGATATCACATCTCTACCATCGGAAGTGTCTCAGGATTGGAATGGGAAGGAGT
This sequence comes from Ambystoma mexicanum, assembly GCF_040938575.1. Lineage (NCBI taxonomy): Eukaryota > Metazoa > Chordata > Amphibia > Caudata > Ambystomatidae > Ambystoma > Ambystoma mexicanum. Next base: position 1,554,299,856 of record NC_090935.1, on the reverse strand, counting down.
TGGATATCACATCTCATGCTATAGGAAGGCTCTCAGGTTTGCAAGGGGAAAGAGTTGGATATCACATTTCATGTTAGAGGTAGGATCTCAGGTTTGGTATTAGAAGCATTGAGATATCACATCTCATGCTATCAGAAGGATCTCAGGTTTGGTATAGAAGCATTGAGATATCATATCTTATGCTATCAGAAGGGTCTCAGGATTGGAATGGGATGGAGTTGGATATCACATCTCATGCTATAGGAAGGGTCTCAGGATTGGAATGGGAAGGAGTTGGATATCACATCTCATGTTATAGGAAGGGTCTCAGGTTTGGTATAAACATTGAGATATCACATCTCTACCATCGGAAGTGTCTCAGGATTGGAATGGGAAGGAGTTGGATATCCCATCTCATGTTATAGGACGGGTCTCAGGTTTTTTATTAAAATCATTGAGATATCATATTGCATGCTGTAGGAAGGGTCTAAGGATTGGAATGGGAAGGAGTTGGATATTCCCATCTCATTTTATAGGAAGGGTCTCAGGTTTGGTATTAGAAGCATTGAGATATCACATCTCATGCTATAGGAAGGGTCTCAGGATTGGAATGGGAAGGACTTGGATATCACATCTCATGCTATAGGGAGGGTCTCAAGTTTGATAGAAGCATTGAGATATTACATTTCATGATATCGGAAGGGTCTCAAGATTGGAATGGGAAGGAGTTGGATATCACATCTCATGATAAAGGAAGGGTCTAAGGTTTGGAAGGGGAAGGATTTGGATATCACATCTCATGTTATAGGACGGGTCTCAGGTTTGGTATTAGAAGCATTGAGATATCAAGTCTCATGGTATAGGAAGGGTCTCAGGATTAGAATGGGAAGGAGTTTGATATCACATCTCATGCCATAATATGGGTCTCAGGTTTGGTAGAAGCATTGGGATATCACATCTCATGCTATCGGAAGGGTATCGGGATTGGATTTGGAAGGAGTTGGATATCCCATCTCATGCTATAGGAAGGGTCTCAGGTTGGAATGGGAAGGAGTTGGATATCACATCTCATGTTATAGGAAGGGTCTCAGGATTGGAATGGGAAGGACTTGGATATCACATCTCATGCTATAGGAAGGCTCTCAGGTTTGCAAGGGGAAAGAGTTGGATATCACATTTCATGTTAGAGGTAGGATCTCAGGTTTGGTATTAGAAGCATTGAGATATCACATCTCATGCTATCAGAAGGATCTCAGGTTTGGTATAGAAGCATTGAGATATATCTTATGCTATCAGAAGGGTCTCAGGATTGGAATGGGAAGGAGTTGGATATCACATCTCATGCTAAAGGGAGGGTCTCAGGTTTGGAAGGGGAAGGATTTGGATATCACATCTCATGTTATAGGATGGATCTCAGGTTTGGTATTAGAAGTATTGAGATATCACATCTCATGTTATCGGAAGGATCTCAGCTTTGGTATTAGAAGTATTGAGATATCACATCTCATGCTATAGGAAGGGTCTCAGGATTGGAATGGGAAGGAGTTGGATATCACATCTCATGCTAAAGGAAGGGTCTCAGGTTTGGTAGAAGCATTGAGATATCACATCTCATGCTATAGGAAGGGTCTCAGGATTGGAATGGGAAGGACTTAGATATCACATATGCTATAGGGAGGGTCTCAGTTTTGATATTAGAAGCATTGAGATATCACATCTTATGCTATCAGAAGTGTCTCAGGATTGGAATGGGAAGGAGCTGGATATCACATCTCATGCTAAAGGAAGGGTCTCAGGTTTGGAACGGGAAGGAGTTGGATATCACATCTCATGTTATAGGAAGGGTCTCAGGTTTGGTATAAACATTGAGATATCACATCTCTGCTATCGGACGTGTCTCAGGATTGGAATGGGAAGGAGTTGGATATCCCATCTCATGTTATAGGACGGGTCTCAGGTTTTTTATTAGAATCATTGAGATATCATATTGCATGCTGTAGGAAGGGTCTAAGGATTGGAATGGGAAGGACTTGGATATCACATCTCATGCTATAGATAGGCTCTCAGGTTTGGAAAGTGAAGGAGTTGGATATCACATTTCATGTTAGAGGAAGGATCTCAGGTTTGGTATTAGAGGCATTGAGATATCACATCTCATGCTATAGGAAGGGTCTCAGGATTGGAATGGGAAGGAGTTGGATATCACATCTCATGCTATAGGAAGGGTCTCAGGTTTGGTATAAGCATTGAGATATCACATCTCATGCTATAGGAAGGGTCTCAGGATTTTAATGGAAGGAGTTGGATATCAGATCTCATGTTATAGGAAGGATCTCAGGTTTGGTATTAGAAGCATTGAGACATCACATCTCATGCTATAGGAAGGGTCTCAGGATTGGAATGGGAAGGAGTTGAATATGACATCTCATGCCGTAGGAAGGGTCTCAGGTTTGGTATAAACATTGAGATATCACATCTCTGCTATCAAAAGGGTCTCAGGATTGGAATTGGAAGGAGTTGGATATCCCATCTCATGTTATAGGAAGAGTCTCAGGTTTGGTATTAGAAGCATTGAGATATCACATCTCATGCTATAGGAAGTGTCTCAGGATTGGAATGGGAAGGACTTGGATATCACATCTCATGCTATAGGTAGGGTCTCAAGTTTGACATTAGAAGCATTGAGATATCACATCTCATGCTAAAGGAAGGGTCTGAGGATTGGAATGGGAAGGAGTTGGATATCACATCTCCTGCTATGGGAAGGGTCTCAGGTTTGGTATAAGCAGTGAGATATCACATCTCATGCTATAGGAAGTGTCTCAGGATTGGAATGGGAAGGAGTTGGATATCACATCTCATGTTATAGGAAGGATCTCAGGTGTGGTATAAGCATTGAGATATCACATCTCTGCTATCGGAAGGGTCTCAAGATTGGAATGGGAAGGAGTTGGATATTCCCATCTCATGTTATAGGAAGGGTCTCAGGTTTGGTATTAGAAGCATTGAGATATCACATCTCATGCTATAGGAAGGGTCTCAGGATTGGAATGGGAAGGACTTGGATATCACATCTCATATTATAGGTAGGCTCTCAGGTTTGGTATAAGCATTGAGATATCACATCTCATGCTATAGGAAGGGTCTCAATATTGGAATGGGAAGGAATTGGATATCACATCTCAGGCTATAGGAAGGGTCTCAGGATTGGAATGGGAAGGAGTTGGATATCACATCTCATGCTATAGGAAGGGTCTCAGGTTTGGTATAAGCATTGAGATATCACATCTCATGCTATAGGAAGGGTCTCAGGATTGGAATGGAAGGAGTTGGATATCACATCTCATGTTATAGGAAGGATCTCAGGTTTGGTATTAGAAGCATTGAGACATCACATCTCATGCTATAGGAAGGGTCTCAATATTGGAATGGGAAGGAATTGGATATCACATCTCAGGCTATAGGAAGGGTCTCAGGATTGGAATGGGAAGGAGTTGGATATCACATCTCATGCTATAGGAAGGGTCTCAGGTTTTGTATAAGCATTGAGATATCACATCTCATGCTATAGGAAGGGTCTCAGGATTGGAATGGGAAGGAGTTGGATATCAAATCTCATGCTATAGGAAGGGTCTCAGGATTGGAATGGGAAGGAGTTGAATATGACATCTCATGCCGTAGGAAGGGTCTCAGGTTTGGTATAAACATTGAGATATCACATCTCTGCTATCAAAAGGGTCTCAGGATTGGAATTGGAAGGAGTTGGATATCCCATCTCATGTTATAGGAAGAGTCTCAGGTTTGGTATTAGAAGCATTGAGATATCACATCTCATGCTATAGGAAGTGTCTCAGGATTGGAATGGGAAGGACTTGGATATCACATCATATGCTATAGGTAGGGTCTCAAGTTTGACATTAGAAGCATTGAGATATCACATCTCATGCTATAGGAAGGGTCTGAGGATTGGAATGGGAAGGAGTTGGATATCACATCTCCTGCTATGGGAAGGGTCTCAGGTTTGGTATAAGCAGTGAGATATCACATCTCATGCTATAGGAAGTGTTTCAGGATTGGAATGGGAAGGAGTTGGATATCACATCTCATGTTATAGGAAGGATCTCAGGTGTGGTATAAGCATTGAGATATCACATCTCTGCTATCGGAAGGGTCTCAAGATTGGAATGGGAAGGAGTTGGATATTCCCATCTCATGTTATAGGAAGGGTCTCAGGTTTGGTATTAGAAGCATTGAGATATCACATCTCATGCTATAGGAAGGGTCTCAGGATTGGAATGGGAAGGACTTGGATATCACATCTCATGCTATAGGGAGGGTCTCAAGTTTGATATTAGAAGCTTTGAGATATCACATCTCATGATATCGGAAGGGTCTCAGGATTGGAATGGGAAGGAGTTGGATATCACATCTCATGATAAAGGACGGGTCTAAGGTTTGGAAGGGGAAGGATTTGGATATCACATCTCATGTTATATTACGGGTCTCAGGTTTGGTATTAGAAGCATTGAGATATCAAGTCTCATAGTATAGGAAGGGTCTCAGAATTGGAATGGGAAGGAGTTGGATATCCCATCTCATGTTATAGGAAGAGTCTCTGGTTTGGTATTAGAATCATTGAGATATTCACATCGCATGCTGTAGGAAGGGTCTAAGGATTGGAATGGGATGGACTTGGATATCACATCTCATGCTATAGGTAGGCTCTCAGGTTTGGTATAAGCATTGAGATATCACATCTCATGCTATAGGAAGGGTCTCAGAATTGGAATGGGAAGGAGTTGGATATCACATCTCAAGCTATAGGAAGGGTCTCAGTATTGGAATGGGAAGGACTTGGATATCACATCTCATGCTATAGGAAGGCTCTCAGGTTTGGAAGGGGAAAGAGTTGGATATCTCATTTCATGTTAGAGGTAGGATCTCAGGTTTGGTATTAGAGGCATTGAGATATCACATCTCATGCTATCAGAAGGGACTCAGGAATGGAATGGGAAGGAGTTACATATCACATCTCATGCTAAAGGGAGGGTCTCAGGTTTGGAAGGGGAAGGATTTGGATATCACATCTCATGTTATAGGAAGGATCTCAGGTTTGGTATTAGAAGCATTGAGATATCACATCTCATGCTATCGGAAGGATCTCAGGTTTGGTATTAGAAGCATTGAGATATCACATCTCATGCTATCAGAAGAGTCTCAGGATTGGAATAGGAAGGAGTTGGATATCACATTTCATGCTAAAGGGAGGGTCTCAGGTTTGGAAGGGGAAGGATTTGGATATCACATCTCATGTTATCGGAAGGATCTCATGTTTGGTATTAGAAGTATTGAGATATCATATCTCATGCTATAGGAAGGGTCTCAGGATTGGAATGGGAAGGAGTTGGATATCACATCTCATGATATAGGGAGGGTCTCGGGATTGGAATGGGAAGGACTTAGATATCACATATCATGCTATAGGGAGGGTCTCAGTTTTGATATTAGAAGCATTGAGATATCACATCTCATGCTATCGGAAGTGTCTCAGGATTGGAATGGGAAGGAGCTGGATATCACATCTCATGCTAAAGGAAGGGTCTCAGGTTTGGAACGAGAAGGATTTGGATATCACATCTCATGTTATAGGAAGGGTCTCAGGTTTGGTATAAGCATTGAGATATCACATCTCTGCTATCGGAAGTGTCTCAGGATTGGAATGGGAAGGAGTTGGATATCCCATCTCATGTTATAGGACGGGTCTCAGGTTTGTTATTAGAATCATTGAGATATCATATTGCATGCTGTAGGAAGGGTCTAAGGGTTGGAATGTGAAGGACTTGGATATCACATCTCATGCTATAGATAGGCTCTTAGGTTTGGAAAGGGAAGGAGTTGGATATCACATTTCATGTTAGAGGAAGGATCTCAGGTTTGGTATTAGAAGCATTGAGATATCACATCTCATGCTATAGGAAGGGTCTCAGGATTGGAATGGGAAGCAGTTGGATATCACATCTCATGCTATAGGAAGGGTCTCAGGTTTGGTATAAGCATTGAGATATCACATCTCATGCTATAGGACGGGTCTCAGGATTGGAATGGAAGGAGTTGGATATCACATCTCATGTTATAGGAAGGATCTCAGGTTTGGTATTAGAAGCATTGAGACATCACATCTCATGCTATAGGAAGGGTCTCAGGGTTGGAATGGGAAGGAGTTGGATATCACATCTCATCCAATAGGAAGGGTCTCAGGTTTGGAATGGGAAGGAATTGGATATCACATCTCATGTTATAGGAAGGATCTCAGGTTTGGTATTAGAAGCATTGAGATATCACATCTCATGCTATAGGAAGGGTCTCAGGATTGGAATGTGAAGGATTTGGATATCACATCTCATGCTAAAGGAAGGGTCTCAGGTTTGGTAGAAGCATTGAGATATCACGTCGCTGCTATCGGAAGGGTCTCAGGATTGGATTGGGAAGGAGTTGGATATCCCTTCTCATGCTATAGGAAGGGTCTCAGGATTTGAATGGCAAGGAGTTGGATATCACATCTCATGCCATAGGAAGGGTCTCAGGTTTGGATTGGGAAGGAGTTGGATATCCCTTCTCATGCTATAGGAAGTGTCTCAGGTTGGAATGGGAAGAAGTTGGATATCACATCTCATGTTATAGGAAGGATCTCAGGATTGGAATGGGAAGGATTTGGATATCACATCTCTTGCTATAGGAAGGGTCTCAGGATTGGAATGGGTAGGAGTTGGATATTACTTTCTTGCTATAGGAAGGGTCTCATGTTTGGAATGGGAAGGAGTTGGATATCACATATGCTATAGTTAGTGTCTCAGGTTTGGAACGGGAAGGAGTTGGATATCACATCTCATGTTATAGGAAGGGTCTCAGGTTTGGTATAAGCATTGAGATATCACATCTCTGCTATCGGAAGCGGCTCAGGATTGGAATGGGAAGGAGTTGGATATCCCATCTCATGTTATAGGAAGAGTCTCTGGTTTGGTATTAGAATCATTGAGATATCACATCGCATGCTGTAGGAAGGGTCTAAGGATTGGAATGGGATGGACTTGGATATCACATCTCATGTTATAGGTAGGCTCTCAGGTTTGGTATAAGCATTGAGATATCACATCTCATGCTATAGGAAGGGTCTCAGGATTGGAATGGGAAGGAATTGGATATCACATCTCAGGCTATAGGAAGGGTCTCAGGATTGGAATGGGAAGGAGTTGGATATCACAACTCATGCTATAGGAAGGGTCTCAGGTTTGGTATAAGCATTGATATATCACATCTCATGCTATAGGAAGGATCTCAGGATTGGAATGGAAGGAGTTGGATATCACATCTCATGTTATAGGAAGGATCTCAGGTTTGGTATTAGAAGCATTGAGACATCACATCTCATGCTATAGGAAGGGTCTCATGATTGGAATGGGAAGGAGTTGGATATCAAATCTCATGCTATAGGAAGGGTCTCAGGATTGGAATGGGAAGGAGTTGAATATGACATCTCATGCCGTAGGAAGGGTCTCAGGTTTGGTATAAACATTGAGATATCACATCTCTGCTATCAAAAGGGTCTCAGGATTGGAATTGGAAGGAGTTGGATATCCCATCTCATGTTATAGGAAGAGTCTCAGGTTTGGTATTAGAAGCATTGAGATATCACATCTCATGCTATAGGAAGTGTCTCAGGATTGGAATGGGAAGGACTTGGATATCACATCTCATGCTATATGTAGGGTCTCAAGTTTGACATTAGAAGCATTGAGATATCACATCTCATGCTATAGGAAGGGTCTGAGGATTGGAATGGGAAGTAGTTGGATATCACATCTCCTGCTATGGGAAGGGTCTCAGGTTTGGTATAAGCAGTGAGATATCACATCTCATGCTATAGGAAGTGTCTCAGGATTGGAATGGGAAGGAGTTGGATATCACATCTCATGTTATAGGAAGGATCTCAGGTGTGGTATAAGCATTGAGATATCACATCTCTGCTATCGGAAGGGTCTCAAGATTGGAATGGGAAGGAGTTGGATATTCCCATCTCATGTTATAGGAAGGGTCTCAGGTTTGGTATTAGAAGCATTGAGATATCACATCTCATGCTATAGGAAGGGTCTCAGGATTGGAATGGGAAGGACTTGGATATCACATCTCATGCTATAGGGAGGGTCTCAAGTTTGATATTAGAAGCTTTGAGATATCACATCTCATGATATCGGAAGGGTCTCAGGATTGGAATGGGAAGGAGTTGGATATCACATCTCATGATAAAGGAAGGGTCTAAGGTTTGGAAGGGGAAGGATTTGGATATCACATCTCATGTTATATTACGGGTCTCAGGTTTGGTATTAGAAGCATTGAGATATCAAGTCTCATAGTATAGGAAGGGTCTCAGAATTGGAATGGGAAGGAGTTGGATATCCCATCTCATGTTATAGGAAGAGTCTCTGGTTTGGTATTAGAATCATTGAGATATTCACATCGCATGCTGTAGGAAGGGTCTAAGGATTGGAATGGGATGGACTTGGATATCACATCTCATGCTATAGGTAGGCTCTCAGGTTTGGTATAAGCATTGAGATATCACATTTCATGCTATAGGAAGGGTCTCAGAATTGGAATGGGAAGGAGTTGGATATCACATCTCAAGCTATAGGAAGGGTCTCAGTATTGGAATGGGAAGGACTTGGATATCACATCTCATGCTATAGGAAGGCTCTCAGGTTTGGAAGGGGAAAGAGTTGGATATCTCATTTCATGTTAGAGGTAGGATCTCAGGTTTGGTATTAGAGGCATTGAGATATCACATCTCATGCTATCAGAAGGGTCTCAGGAATGGAATGGGAAGGAGTTAGATATCACATCTCATGCTAAAGGGAGGGTCTCAGGTTTGGAAGGGGAAGGATTTGGATATCACATCTCATGTTATAGGAAGGATCTCAGGTTTGGTATTAGAAGCATTGAGATATCACATCTCATGCTATCGGAAGGATCTCAGGTTTGGTATTAGAAGCATTGAGATATCACATCTCATGCTATCAGAAGAGTCTCAGGATTGGAATAGGAAGGAGTTGGATATCACATTTCATGCTAAAGGGAGGGTCTCAGGTTTGGAAGGGGAAGGATTTGGATATCACATCTCATGTTATCGGAAGGATCTCACGTTTGGTATTAGAAGTATTGAGATATCATATCTCATGCTATAGGAAGGGTCTCAGGATTGGAATGGGAAGGAGTTAGATATCACATCTCATGCTATAGGGAGGGTCTCAGGATTGGAATGGGAAGGACTTAGATATCACATATCATGCTATAGGGAGGGTCTCAGTTTTGATATTAGAAGCATTGAGATATCACATCTCATGCTATCGGAAGTGTCTCAGGATTGGAATGGGAAGGAGCTGGATATCACATCTCATGCTAAAGGAAGGGTCTCAGGTTTGGAACGAGAAGGATTTGGATATCCCATCTCATGTTATAGGACGGGTCTCAGGTTTGTTATTAGAATCATTGAGATATCATATTGCATGCTGTAGGAAGGGTCTAAGGGTTGGAATGTGAAGGACTTGGATATCACATCTCATGCTATAGATAGGCTCTTAGGTTTGGAAAGGGAAGGAGTTGGATATCACATTTCATGTTAGAGGAAGGATCTCAGGTTTGGTATTAGAAGCATTGAGATATCACATCTCATGCTATAGGAAGGGTCTCAGGATTGGAATGGGAAGCAGTTGGATATGACATCTCATGCTATAGGAAGGGTCTCAGGTTTGGTATAAGCATTGAGATATCACATCTCATGCTATAGGACGGGTCTCAGGATTGGAATGGGAAGGAGTTGGATATCACATCTCATGTTATAGGAAGGGTCTCAGGTTTGGTATAAACATTGAGATATCACATCTCTACCATCGGAAGTGTCTCAGGATTGGAATGGGAAGGAGTTGGATATCCCATCTCATGTTATAGGACGGGTCTCAGGTTTTTTATTAAAATCATTGAGATATCATATTGCATGCTGTAGGAAGGGTCTAAGGATTGGAATGGGAAGGAGTTGGATATTCCCATCTCATTTTATAGGAAGGGTCTCAGGTTTGGTATTAGAAGCATTGAGATATCACATCTCATGCTATAGGAAGGGTCTCAGGATTGGAATGGGAAGGACTTGGATATCACATCTCATGCTATAGGGAGGGTCTCAAGTTTGATAGAAGCATTGAGATATTACATTTCATGATATCGGAAGGGTCTCAAGATTGGAATGGGAAGGAGTTGGATATCACATCTCATGATAAAGGAAGGGTCTAAGGTTTGGAAGGGGAAGGATTTGGATATCACATCTCATGTTATAGGACGGGTCTCAGGTTTGGTATTAGAAGCATTGAGATATCAAGTCTCATGGTATAGGAAGGGTCTCAGGATTAGAATGGGAAGGAGTTTGATATCACATCTCATGCCATAATATGGGTCTCAGGTTTGGTAGAAGCATTGGGATATCACATCTCATGCTATCGGAAGGGTATCGGGATTGGATTTGGAAGGAGTTGGATATCCCATCTCATGCTATAGGAAGGGTCTCAGGTTGGAATGGGAAGGAGTTGGATATCACATCTCATGTTATAGGAAGGGTCTCAGGATTGGAATGCGAAGGACTTGGATATCACATCTCATGCTATAGGAAGGCTCTCAGGTTTGCAAGGGGAAAGAGTTGGATATCACATTTCATGTTAGAGGTAGGATCTCAGGTTTGGTATTAGAAGCATTGAGATATCACATCTCATGCTATCAGAAGGATCTCAGGTTTGGTATAGAAGCATTGAGATATATCTTATGCTATCAGAAGGGTCTCAGGATTGGAATGGGAAGGAGTTGGATATCACATCTCATGCTAAAGGGAGGGTCTCAGGTTTGGAAGGGGAAGGATTTGGATATCACATCTCATGTTATAGGATGGATCTCAGGTTTGGTATTAGAAGTATTGAGATATCACATCTCATGTTATCGGAAGGATCTCAGCTTTGGTATTAGAAGTATTGAGATATCACATCTCATGCTATAGGAAGGGTCTCAGGATTGGAATGGGAAGGAGTTGGATATCACATCTCATGCTAAAGGAAGGGTCTCAGGTTTGGTAGAAGCATTGAGATATCACATCTCATGCTATAGGAAGGGTCTCAGGATTGGAATGGGAAGGACTTAGATATCACATATGCTATAGGGAGGGTCTCAGTTTTGATATTAGAAGCATTGAGATATCACATCTTATGCTATCAGAAGTGTCTCAGGATTGGAATGGGAAGGAGCTGGATATCACATCTCATGCTAAAGGAAGGGTCTCAGGTTTGGAACGGGAAGGAGTTGGATATCACATCTCATGTTATAGGAAGGGTCTCAGGTTTGGTATAAACATTGAGATATCACATCTCTGCTATCGGACGTGTCTCAGGATTGGAATGGGAAGGAGTTGGATATCCCATCTCATGTTATAGGCCGGGTCTCAGGTTTTTTATTAGAATCATTGAGATATCATATTGCATGCTGTAGGAAGGGTCTAAGGATTGGAATGGGAAGGACTTGGATATCACATCTCATGCTATAGATAGGCTCTCAGGTTTGGAAAGTGAAGGAGTTGGATATCACATTTCATGTTAGAGGAAGGATCTCAGGTTTGGTATTAGAGGCATTGAGATATCACATCTCATGCTATAGGAAGGGTCTCAGGATTGGAATGGGAAGGAGTTGGATATCACATCTCATGCTATAGGAAGGGTCTCAGGTTTGGTATAAGCATTGAGATATCACATCTCATGCTATAGGAAGGGTCTCAGGATTTTAATGGAAGGAGTTGGATATCAGATCTCATGTTATAGGAAGGATCTCAGGTTTGGTATTAGAAGCATTGAGACATCACATCTCATGCTATAGGAAGGGTCCCAGGATTGGAATGGGAAGGAGTTGAATATGACATCTCATGCCGTAGGAAGGGTCTCAGGTTTGGTATAAACATTGAGATATCACATCTCTGCTATCAAAAGGGTCTCAGGATTGGAATTGGAAGGAGTTGGATATCCCATCTCATGTTATAGGAAGAGTCTCAGGTTTGGTATTAGAAGCATTGGGATATCACATCTCATGCTATAGGAAGTGTCTCAGGATTGGAATGGGAAGGACTTGGATATCACATCTCATGCTATAGGTAGGGTCTCAAGTTTGACATTAGAAGCATTGAGATATCACATCTCATGCTATAGGAAGGGTCTGAGGATTGGAATGGGAAGGAGTTGGATATCACATCTCCTGCTATGGGAAGGGTCTCAGGTTTGGTATAAGCAGTGAGATATCACATCTCATGCTATAGGAAGTGTCTCAGGATTGGAATGGGAAGGAGTTGGATATCACATCTCATGTTATAGGAAGGATCTCAGGTGTGGTATAAGCATTGAGATATCACATCTCTGCTATCGGAAGGGTCTCAAGATTGGAATGGGAATGAGTTGGATATTCCCATCTCATGTTATAGGAAGGGTCTCAGGTTTGGTATTAGAAGCATTGAGATATCACATCTCATGCTATAGGAAGGGTCTCAGGATTGGAATGGGAAGGACTTGGATATCACATCTCATATTATAGGTAGGCTCTCAGGTTTGGTATAAGCATTGAGATATCACATCTCATGCTATAGGAAGGGTCTCAATATTGGAATGGGAAGGAATTGGATATCACATCTCAGGCTATAGGAAGGGTCTCAGGATTGGAATGGGAAGGAGTTGGATATCACATCTCATGCTATAGGAAGGGTCTCAGGTTTGGTATAAGCATTGAGATATCACATCTCATGCTATAGGAAGGGTCTCAGGATTGGAATGGAAGGAGTTGGATATCACATCTCATGTTATAGGAAGGATCTCAGGTTTGGTATTAGAAGCATTGAGACATCACATCTCATGCTATAGGAAGGGTCTCAATATTGGAATGGGAAGGAATTGGATATCACATCTCAGGCTATAGGAAGGGTCTCAGGATTGGAATGGGAAGGAGTTGGATATCACATCTCATGCTATAGGAAGGGTCTCAGGTTTTGTATAAGCATTGAGATATCACATCTCATGCTATAGGAAGGGTCTCAGGATTGGAATGGGAAGGAGTTGGATATCAAATCTCATGCTATAGGAAGGGTCTCAGGATTGGAATGGGAAGGAGTTGAATATGACATCTCATGCCGTAGGAAGGGTCTCAGGTTTGGTATAAACATTGAGATATCACATCTCTGCTATCAAAAGGGTCTCAGGATTGGAATTGGAAGGAGTTGGATATCCCATCTCATGTTATAGGAAGAGTCTCAGGTTTGGTATTAGAAGCATTGAGATATCACATCTCATGCTATAGGAAGTGTCTCAGGATTGGAATGGGAAGGACTTGGATATCACATCATATGCTATAGGTAGGGTCTCAAGTTTGACATTAGAAGCATTGAGATATCACATCTCATGCTATAGGAAGGGTCTGAGGATTGGAATGGGAAGGAGTTGGATATCACATCTCCTGCTATGGGAAGGGTCTCAGGTTTGGTATAAGCAGTGAGATATCACATCTCATGCTATAGGAAGTGTTTCAGGATTGGAATGGGAAGGAGTTGGATATCACATCTCATGTTATAGGAAGGATCTCAGGTGTGGTATAAGCATTGAGATATCACATCTCTGCTATCGGAAGGGTCTCAAGATTGGAATGGGAAGGAGTTGGATATTCCCATCTCATGTTATAGGAAGGGTCTCAGGTTTGGTATTAGAAGCATTGAGATATCACATCTCATGCTATAGGAAGGGTCTCAGGATTGGAATGGGAAGGACTTGGATATCACATCTCATGCTATAGGGAGGGTCTCAAGTTTGATATTAGAAGCTTTGAGATATCACATCTCATGATATCGGAAGGGTCTCAGGATTGGAATGGGAAGGAGTTGGATATCACATCTCATGATAAAGGACGGGTCTAAGGTTTGGAAGGGGAAGGATTTGGATATCACATCTCATGTTATATTACGGGTCTCAGGTTTGGTATTAGAAGCATTGAGATATCAAGTCTCATAGTATAGGAAGGGTCTCAGAATTGGAATGGGAAGGAGTTGGATATCCCATCTCATGTTATAGGAAGAGTCTCTGGTTTGGTATTAGAATCATTGAGATATTCACATCGCATGCTGTAGGAAGGGTCTAAGGATTGGAATGGGATGGACTTGGATATCACATCTCATGCTATAGGTAGGCTCTCAGGTTTGGTATAAGCATTGAGATATCACATCTCATGCTATAGGAAGGGTCTCAGAATTGGAATGGGAAGGAGTTGGATATCACATCTCAAGCTATAGGAAGGGTCTCAGTATTGGAATGGGAAGGACTTGGATATCACATCTCATGCTATAGGAAGGCTCTCAGGTTTGGAAGGGGAAAGAGTTGGATATCTCATTTCATGTTAGAGGTAGGATCTCAGATTTGGTATTAGAGGCATTGAGATATCACATCTCATGCTATCAGAAGGGACTCAGGAATGGAATGGGAAGGAGTTACATATCACATCTCATGCTAAAGGGAGGGTCTCAGGTTTGGAAGGGGAAGGATTTGGATATCACATCTCATGTTATAGGAAGGATCTCAGGTTTGGTATTAGAAGCATTGAGATATCACATCTCATGCTATCGGAAGGATCTCAGGTTTGGTATTAGAAGCATTGAGATATCACATCTCATGCTATCAGAAGAGTCTCAGGATTGGAATAGGAAGGAGTTGGATATCACATTTCATGCTAAAGGGAGGGTCTCAGGTTTGGAAGGGGAAGGATTTGGATATCACATCTCATGTTATCGGAAGGATCTCATGTTTGGTATTAGAAGTATTGAGATATCATATCTCATGCTATAGGAAGGGTCTCAGGATTGGAATGGGAAGGAGTTGGATATCACATCTCATGATATAGGGAGGGTCTCGGGATTGGAATGGGAAGGACTTAGATATCACATATCGTGCTATAGGGAGGGTCTCAGTTTTGATATTAGAAGCATTGAGATATCACATCTCATGCTATCGGAAGTGTCTCAGGATTGGAATGGGAAGGAGCTGGATATCACATCTCATGCTAAAGGAAGGGTCTCAGGTTTGGAACGAGAAGGATTTGGATATCACATCTCATGTTATAGGAAGGGTCTCAGGTTTGGTATAAGCATTGAGATATCACATCTCTGCTATCTGAAGTGTCTCAGGATTGGAATGGGAAGGAGTTGGATATCCCATCTCATGTTATAGGACGGGTCTCAGGTTTGTTATTAGAATCATTGAGATATCATATTGCATGCTGTAGGAAGGGTCTAAGGGTTGGAATGTGAAGGACTTGGATATCACATCTCATGCTATAGATAGGCTCTTAGGTTTGGAAAGGGAAGGAGTTGGATATCACATTTCATGTTAGAGGAAGGATCTCAGGTTTGGTATTAGAAGCATTGAGATATCACATCTCATGCTATAGGAAGGGTCTCAGGATTGGAATGGGAAGCAGTTGGATATCACATCTCATGCTATAGGAAGGGTCTCAGGTTTGGTATAAGCATTGAGATATCACATCTCATGCTATAGGACGGGTCTCAGGATTGGAATGGAAGGAGTTGGATATCACATCTCATGTTATAGGAAGGATCTCAGGTTTGGTATTAGAAGCATTGAGACATCACATCTCATGCTATAGGAAGGGTCTCAGGGTTGGAATGGGAAGGAGTTGGATATCACATCTCATCCAATAGGAAGGGTCTCAGGTTTGGAATGGGAAGGAATTGGATATCACATCTCATGTTATAGGAAGGATCTCAGGTTTGGTATTAGAAGCATTGAGATATCACATCTCATGCTATAGGAAGGGTCTCAGGATTGGAATGTGAAGGATTTGGATATCACATCTCATGCTAAAGGAAGGGTCTCAGGTTTGGTAGAAGCATTGAGATATCACGTCGCTGCTATCGGAAGGGTCTCAGGATTGGATTGGGAAGGAGTTGGATATCCCTTCTCATGCTATAGGAAGGGTCTCAGGATTTGAATGGCAAGGAGTTGGATATCACATCTCATGCCATAGGAAGGGTCTCAGGTTTGGATTGGGAAGGAGTTGGATATCCCTTCTCATGCTATAGGAAGTGTCTCAGGTTGGAATGGGAAGAAGTTGGATATCACATCTCATGTTATAGGAAGGATCTCAGGATTGGAATGGGAAGGATTTGGATATCACATCTCTTGCTATAGGAAGGGTCTCAGGATTGGAATGGGTAGGAGTTGGATATTACTTTCTTGCTATAGGAAGGGTCTCATGTTTGGAATGGGAAGGAGTTGGATATCACATATGCTATAGTTAGTGTCTCAGGTTTGAAACGGGAAGGAGTTGGATATCACATCTCATGTTATAGGAAGGGTCTCAGGTTTGGTATAAGCATTGAGATATCACATCTCTGCTATCGGAAGCGGCTCAGGATTGGAATGGGAAGGAGTTGGATATCCCATCTCATGTTATAGGAAGAGTCTCTGGTTTGGTATTAGAATCATTGAGATATCACATCGCATGCTGTAGGAAGGGTCTAAGGATTGGAATGGGATGGACTTGGATATCACATCTCATGTTATAGGTAGGCTCTCAGGTTTGGTATAAGCATTGAGATATCACATCTCATGCTATAGGAAGGGTCTCAGGATTGGAATGGGAAGGAATTGGATATCACATCTCAGGCTATAGGAAGGGTCTCAGGATTGGAATGGGAAGGAGTTGGATATCACAACTCATGCTATAGGAAGGGTCTCAGGTTTGGTATAAGCATTGATATATCACATCTCATGCTATAGGAAGGATCTCAGGATTGGAATGGAAGGAGTTGGATATCACATCTCATGTTATAGGAAGGATCTCAGGTTTGGTATTAGAAGCATTGAGACATCACATCTCATGCTATAGGAAGGGTCTCAGGATTGGAATGGGAAGGAGTTGGATATCAAATCTCATGCTATAGGAAGGGTCTCAGGATTGGAATGGGAAGGAGTTGAATATGACATCTCATGCCGTAGGAAGGGTCTCAGGTTTGGTATAAACATTGAGATATCACATCTCTGCTATCAAAAGGGTCTCAGGATTGGAATTGGAAGGAGTTGGATATCCCATCTCATGTTATAGGAAGAGTCTCAGGTTTGGTATTAGAAGCATTGAGATATCACATCTCATGCTATAGGAAGTGTCTCAGGATTGGAATGGGAAGGACTTGGATATCACATCTCATGCTATATGTAGGGTCTCAAGTTTGACATTAGAAGCATTGAGATATCACATCTCATGCTATAGGAAGGGTCTGAGGATTGGAATGGGAAGTAGTTGGATATCACATCTCCTGCTATGGGAAGGGTCTCAGGTTTGGTATAAGCAGTGAGATATCACATCTCATGCTATAGGAAGTGTCTCAGGATTGGAATGGGAAGGAGTTGGATATCACATCTCATGTTATAGGAAGGATCTCAGGTGTGGTATAAGCATTGAGATATCACATCTCTGCTATCGGAAGGGTCTCAAGATTGGAATGGGAAGGAGTTGGATATTCCCATCTCATGTTATAGGAAGGGTCTCAGGTTTGGTATTAGAAGCATTGAGATATCACATCTCATGCTATAGGAAGGGTCTCAGGATTGGAATGGGAAGGACTTGGATATCACATCTCATGCTATAGGGAGGGTCTCAAGTTTGATATTAGAAGCTTTGAGATATCACATCTCATGATATCGGAAGGGTCTCAGGATTGGAATGGGAAGGAGTTGGATATCACATCTCATGATAAAGGAAGGGTCTAAGGTTTGGAAGGGGAAGGATTTGGATATCACATCTCATGTTATATTACGGGTCTCAGGTTTGGTATTAGAAGCATTGAGATATCAAGTCTCATAGTATAGGAAGGGTCTCAGAATTGGAATGGGAAGGAGTTGGATATCCCATCTCATGTTATAGGAAGAGTCTCTGGTTTGGTATTAGAATCATTGAGATATTCACATCGCATGCTGTAGGAAGGGTCTAAGGATTGGAATGGGATGGACTTGGATATCACATCTCATGCTATAGGTAGGCTCTCAGGTTTGGTATAAGCATTGAGATATCACATTTCATGCTATAGGAAGGGTCTCAGAATTGGAATGGGAAGGAGTTGGATATCACATCTCAAGCTATAGGAAGGGTCTCAGTATTGGAATGGGAAGGACTTGGATATCACATCTCATGCTATAGGAAGGCTCTCAGGTTTGGAAGGGGAAAGAGTTGGATATCTCATTTCATGTTAGAGGTAGGATCTCAGGTTTGGTATTAGAGGCATTGAGATATCACATCTCATGCTATCAGAAGGGTCTCAGGAATGGAATGGGAAGGAGTTAGATATCACATCTCATGCTAAAGGGAGGGTCTCAGGTTTGGAAGGGGAAGGATTTGGATATCACATCTCATGTTATAGGAAGGATCTCAGGTTTGGTATTAGAAGCATTGAGATATCACATCTCATGCTATCGGAAGGATCTCAGGTTTGGTATTAGAAGCATTGAGATATCACATCTCATGCTATCAGAAGAGTCTCAGGATTGGAATAGGAAGGAGTTGGATATCACATTTCATGCTAAAGGGAGGGTCTCAGGTTTGGAAGGGGAAGGATTTGGATATCACATCTCATGTTATCGAAAGGATCTCACGTTTGGTATTAGAAGTATTGAGATATCATATCTCATGCTATAGGAAGGGTCTCAGGATTGGAATGGGAAGGAGTTAGATATCACATCTCATGCTATAGGGAGGGTCTCAGGATTGGAATGGGAAGGACTTAGATATCACATATCATGCTATAGGGAGGGTCTCAGTTTTGATATTAGAAGCATTGAGATATCACATCTCATGCTATCGGAAGTGTCTCAGGATTGGAATGGGAAGGAGCTGGATATCACATCTCATGCTAAAGGAAGGGTCTCAGGTTTGGAACGAGAAGGATTTGGATATCCCATCTCATGTTATAGGACGGGTCTCAGGTTTGTTATTAGAATCATTGAGATATCATATTGCATGCTGTAGGAAGGGTCTAAGGGTTGGAATGTGAAGGACTTGGATATCACATCTCATGCTATAGATAGGCTCTTAGGTTTGGAAAGGGAAGGAGTTGGATATCACATTTCATGTTAGAGGAAGGATCTCAGGTTTGGTATTAGAAGCATTGAGATATCACATCTCATGCTATAGGAAGGGTCTCAGGATTGGAATGGGAAGCAGTTGGATATGACATCTCATGCTATAGGAAGGGTCTCAGGTTTGGTATAAGCATTGAGATATCACATCTCATGCTATAGGACGGGTCTCAGGATTGGAATGGAAGGAGTTGGATATCACATCTCATGTTATAGGAAGGATCACAGGTTTGGTATTAGAAGCATTGAGACATCACATCTCATGCTATAGGAAGGGTCTCAGGGTTGGAATGGGAAGGAGTTGGTTATCACATCTCATCCAATAGGAAGGGTCTCAGGTTTGGAATGGGAAGGAATTGGATATCACATCTCATGTTATAGGAAGGATCTCAGGTTTGGTATTAGAAGCATTGAGATATCACATCTCATGCTATAGGAAGGGTCTCAGGATTGGAATGTGAAGGATTTGGATATCACATCTCATGCTAAAGGAAGGGTCTCAGGTTTGGTAGAAGCATTGAGATATCACGTCGCTGCTATCGGAAGGGTCTCAGGATTGGATTGGGAAGGAGTTGGATATCCCTTCTCATGCTATAGGAAGGGTCTCAGGATTTGAATGGCAAGGAGTTGGATATCACATCTCATGCCATAGGAAGGGTCTCAGGTTTGGTATAAGCATTGAGATATCACATCTCTGCTATCGGAAGGGTCTCAGGATTGGATTGGGAAGGAGTTGGATATCCCTTCTCATGCTATAGGAAGTGTCTCAGGTTGGAATGGGAAGGAGTTGGATATCACATCTCATGTTATAGGAAGGGTCTCAGGATTGGAATGGGAAGGATTTGGATATCACATCTCTTGCTATAGGAAGGGTCTCAGGATTGGAATGGGTAGGAGTTGGATATTATTTTCTTGCTATAGGAAGGGTCTCATGTTTGGAATGGGAAGGAGTTGGATATCACATATGCTATAGTTAGTGTCTCAGGTTTGGAACGGGAAGGAGTTGGATATCACATCTCATGTTATAGGAAGGGTCTCAGGTTTGGTATAAGCATTGAGATATCACATCTCTGCTATCAGAAGCGGCTCAGGATTGGAATGGGAAGGAGTTAGATATCCCATCTCATGTTATAGGAAGAGTCTCTGGTTTGGTATTAGAATCATTGAGATATCACATCGCATGCTGTAGGAAGGGTCTAAGGATTGGAATGGGATGGACTTGGATATCACATCTCATGTTATAGGTAGGCTCTCAGGTTTGGTATAAGCATTGAGATATCACATCTCATGCTATAGGAAGGGTCTCAGGATTGGAATGGGAAGGAATTGGATATCACATCTCAGGCTATAGGAAGGGTCTCAGGATTGGAATGGGAAGGAGTTGGATATCACATCTCATGCTAGAGGAAGGGTCTCAGGTTTGGTATAAGCATTGAGATATCACATCTCATGCTATAGGAAGGGTCTCAGGATTGGAATGGAAGGAGTTGGATATCACATCTCATGTTATAGGAAGGATCTCAGGTTTGGTATTAGAAGCATTGAGACATCACATCTCATGCTATAGGAAGGGTCTCAGGATTGGAATGGGAAGGAGTTGGATATCAAATCTCATGCTATAGGAAGGGTCTCAGGATTGGAATGGGAAGGAGTTGAATATGACATCTCATGCCGTAGGAAGGGTCTCAGGTTTGGTATAAACATTGAGATATCACATCTCTGCTATCAAAAGGGTCTCAGGATTGGAATTGGAAGGAGTTGGATATCCCATCTCATGTTATAGGAAGAGTCTCAGGTTTGGTATTAGAAGCATTGAGATATCACATCTCATGCTATAGGAAGTGTCTCAGGATTGGAATGGGAAGGACTTGGATATCACATCTCATCCTATAGGTAGGGTCTCAAGTTTGACATTAGAAGCATTGAGATATCACATCTCATGCTATAGGAAGGGTCTGAGGATTGGAATGGGAAGGAGTTGGATATCACATCTCCTGCTATGGGAAGGGTCTCAGGTTTGGTATAAGCAGTGAGATATCACATCTCATGCTATAGGAAGTGTCTCAGGATTGGAATGGGAAGGAGTTGGATATCACATCTCATGTTATAGGAAGGATCTCAGGTGTGGTATAAGCATTGAGATATCACATCTCTGCTATCGGAAGGGTCTCAAGATTGGAATGGGAAGGAGTTGGATATTCCCATCTCATGTTATAGGAAGGGTCTCAGGTTTGATATTAGAAGCATTGAGATATCACATCTCATGCTATCGGAAGGGTCTCAGGATTGGAATGGGAAGGACTTGGTTATCACATCTCATGCTATAGGGAGGGTCTCATGTTTGATATTAGAAGCTTTGAGATATCACATCTCATGATATCGGAAGGGTCTCAGGATTGGAATGGGAAGGAGTTGGATATCACATCTCATGATAAAGGACGGGTCTAAGGTTTGGAAGGGGAAGGATTTGGATATCACATCTCATGTTATATTACGGGTCTCAGGTTTGGTATTAGAAGCATTGAGATATCAAGTCTCATAGTATAGGAAGGGTCTCAGAATTGGAATGGGAAGGAGTTGGATATCCCATCTCATGTTATAGGAAGAGTCTCTGGTTTGGTATTAGAATCATTGAGATATTCACATCGCATGCTGTAGGAAGGGTCTCAGAATTGGAATGGGAAGGAGTTGGATATCACATCTCAAGCTATAGGAAGGGTCTCAGTATTGGAATGGGAAGGACTTGGATATCACATCTCATGCAATAGGAAGGCTCTCAGGTTTGGAAGGGGAAAGAGTTGGATATCTCATTTCATGTTAGAGGTAGGATCTCAGGTTTGGTATTAGAGGCATTGAGATATCACATCTCATGCTATCAGAAGGGTCTCAGGAATGGAATGGGAAGGAGTTAGATATCACATCTCATGCTAAAGGGAGGGTCTCAGGTTTGGAAGGGGAAGGATTTGGATATCACATCTCATGTTATAGGAAGGGTCTCAGGTTTGGTATAAACATTGAGATATCACATCTCTACCATCGGAAGTGTCTCAGGATTGGAATGGGAAGGAGTTGGATATCACATCTCATGCTATAGGAAGGCTCTCAGGTTTGCAAGGGGAAAGAGTTGGATATCACATTTCATGTTAGAGGTAGGATCTCAGGTTTGGTATTAGAAGCATTGAGATATCACATCTCATGCTATCAGAAGGATCTCAGGTTTGGTATAGAAGCATTGAGATATCATATCTTATGCTATCAGAAGGGTCTCAGGATTGGAATGGGATGGAGTTGGATATCACATCTCATGCTATAGGAAGGGTCTCAGGATTGGAATGGGAAGGAGTTGGATATCACATCTCATGTTATAGGAAGGGTCTCAGGTTTGGTATAAACATTGAGATATCACATCTCTACCATCGGAAGTGTCTCAGGATTGGAATGGGAAGGAGTTGGATATCCCATCTCATGTTATAGGACGGGTCTCAGGTTTTTTATTAAAATCATTGAGATATCATATTGCATGCTGTAGGAAGGGTCTACGGATTGGAATGGGAAGGAGTTGGATATTCCCATCTCATGTTATAGGAAGGGTCTCAGGTTTGGTATTAGAAGCATTGAGATATCACATCTCATGCTATAGGAAGGGTCTCAGGATTGGAATGGGAAGGACTTGGATATCACATCTCATGCTATAGGGAGGGTCTCAAGTTTGATAGAAGCATTGAGATATTACATTTCATGATATCGGAAGGGTCTCAAGATTGGAATGGGAAGGAGTTGGATATCACATCTCATGATAAAGGAAGGGTCTAAGGTTTGGAAGGGGAAGGATTTGGATATCACATCTCATGTTATAGGACGGGTCTCAGGTTTGGTATTAGAAGCATTGAGATATCAAGTCTCATGGTATAGGAAGGGTCTCAGGATTAGAATGGGAAGGAGTTTGATATCACATCTCATGCCATAATATGGGTCTCAGGTTTGGTAGAAGCATTGGGATATCACATCTCATGCTATCGGAAGGGTATCGGGATTGGATTTGGAAGGAGTTGGATATCCCATCTCATGCTATAGGAAGGGTCTCAGGTTGGAATGGGAAGGAGTTGGATATCACATCTCATGTTATAGGAAGGGTCTCAGGATTGGAATGGGAAGGACTTGGATATCACATCTCATGCTATAGGAAGGCTCTCAGGTTTGCAAGGGGAAAGAGTTGGATATCACATTTCATGTTAGAGGTAGGATCTCAGGTTTGGTATTAGAAGCATTGAGATATCAAGTCTCATAGTATAGGAAGGGTCTCAGAATTGGAATGGGAAGGAGTTGGATATCCCATCTCATGTTATAGGAAGAGTCTCTGGTTTGGTATTAGAATCATTGAGATATTCACATCGCATGCTGTAGGAAGGGTCTAAGGATTGGAATGGGATGGACTTGGATATCACATCTCATGCTATAGGTAGGCTCTCAGGTTTGGTATAAGCATTGAGATATCACATTTCATGCTATAGGAAGGGTCTCAGAATTGGAATGGGAAGGAGTTGGATATCACATCTCAAGCTATAGGAAGGGTCTCAGTATTGGAATGGGAAGGACTTGGATATCACATCTCATGCTATAGGAAGGCTCTCAGGTTTGGAAGGGGAAAGAGTTGGATATCTCATTTCATGTTAGAGGTAGGATCTCAGGTTTGGTATTAGAGGCATTGAGATATCACATCTCATGCTATCAGAAGGGTCTCAGGAATGGAATGGGAAGGAGTTAGATATCACATCTCATGCTAAAGGGAGGGTCTCAGGTTTGGAAGGGGAAGGATTTGGATATCACATCTCATGTTATAGGAAGGATCTCAGGTTTGGTATTAGAAGCATTGAGATATCACATCTCATGCTATCGGAAGGATCTCAGGTTTGGTATTAGAAGCATTGAGATATCACATCTCATGCTATCAGAAGAGTCTCAGGATTGGAATAGGAAGGAGTTGGATATCACATTTCATGCTAAAGGGAGGGTCTCAGGTTTGGAAGGGGAAGGATTTGGATATCACATCTCATGTTATCGGAAGGATCTCACGTTTGGTATTAGAAGTATTGAGATATCATATCTCATGCTATAGGAAGGGTCTCAGGATTGGAATGGGAAGGAGTTAGATATCACATCTCATGCTATAGGGAGGGTCTCAGGATTGGAATGGGAAGGACTTAGATATCACATATCATGCTATAGGGAGGGTCTCAGTTTTGATATTAGAAGCATTGAGATATCACATCTCATGCTATCGGAAGTGTCTCAGGATTGGAATGGGAAGGAGCTGGATATCACATCTCATGCTAAAGGAAGGGTCTCAGGTTTGGAACGAGAAGGATTTGGATATCCCATCTCATGTTATAGGACGGGTCTCAGGTTTGTTATTAGAATCATTGAGATATCATATTGCATGCTGTAGGAAGGGTCTAAGGGTTGGAATGTGAAGGACTTGGATATCACATCTCATGCTATAGATAGGCTCTTAGGTTTGGAAAGGGAAGGAGTTGGATATCACATTTCATGTTAGAGGAAGGATCTCAGGTTTGGTATTAGAAGCATTGAGATATCACATCTCATGCTATAGGAAGGGTCTCAGGATTGGAATGGGAAGCAGTTGGATATGACATCTCATGCTATAGGAAGGGTCTCAGGTTTGGTATAAGCATTGAGATATCACATCTCATGCTATAGGACGGGTCTCAGGATTGGAATGGAAGGAGTTGGATATCACATCTCATGTTATAGGAAGGATCACAGGTTTGGTATTAGAAGCATTGAGACATCACATCTCATGCTATAGGAAGGGTCTCAGGGTTGGAATGGGAAGGAGTTGGTTATCACATCTCATCCAATAGGAAGGGTCTCAGGTTTGGAATGGGAAGGAATTGGATATCACATCTCATGTTATAGGAAGGATCTCAGGTTTGGTATTAGAAGCATTGAGATATCACATCTCATGCTATAGGAAGGGTCTCAGGATTGGAATGTGAAGGATTTGGATATCACATCTCATGCTAAAGGAAGGGTCTCAGGTTTGGTAGAAGCATTGAGATATCACGTCGCTGCTATCGGAAGGGTCTCAGGATTGGATTGGGAAGGAGTTGGATATCCCTTCTCATGCTATAGGAAGGGTCTCAGGATTTGAATGGCAAGGAGTTGGATATCACATCTCATGCCATAGGAAGGGTCTCAGGTTTGGTATAAGCATTGAGATATCACATCTCTGCTATCGGAAGGGTCTCAGGATTGGATTGGGAAGGAGTTGGATATCCCTTCTCATGCTATAGGAAGTGTCTCAGGTTGGAATGGGAAGGAGTTGGATATCACATCTCATGTTATAGGAAGGGTCTCAGGATTGGAATGGGAAGGATTTGGATATCACATCTCTTGCTATAGGAAGGGTCTCAGGATTGGAATGGGTAGGAGTTGGATATTATTTTCTTGCTATAGGAAGGGTCTCATGTTTGGAATGGGAAGGAGTTGGATATCACATATGCTATAGTTAGTGTCTCAGGTTTGGAACGGGAAGGAGTTGGATATCACATCTCATGTTATAGGAAGGGTCTCAGGTTTGGTATAAGCATTGAGATATCACATCTCTGCTATCAGAAGCGGCTCAGGATTGGAATGGGAAGGAGTTAGATATCCCATCTCATGTTATAGGAAGAGTCTCTGGTTTGGTATTAGAATCATTGAGATATCACATCGCATGCTGTAGGAAGGGTCTAAGGATTGGAATGGGATGGACTTGGATATCACATCTCATGTTATAGGTAGGCTCTCAGGTTTGGTATAAGCATTGAGATATCACATCTCATGCTATAGGAAGGGTCTCAGGATTGGAATGGGAAGGAATTGGATATCACATCTCAGGCTATAGGAAGGGTCTCAGGATTGGAATGGGAAGGAGTTGGATATCACATCTCATGCTAGAGGAAGGGTCTCAGGTTTGGTATAAGCATTGAGATATCACATCTCATGCTATAGGAAGGGTCTCAGGATTGGAATGGAAGGAGTTGGATATCACATCTCATGTTATAGGAAGGATCTCAGGTTTGGTATTAGAAGCATTGAGACATCACATCTCATGCTATAGGAAGGGTCTCAGGATTGGAATGGGAAGGAGTTGGATATCAAATCTCATGCTATAGGAAGGGTCTCAGGATTGGAATGGGAAGGAGTTGAATATGACATCTCATGCCGTAGGAAGGGTCTCAGGTTTGGTATAAACATTGAGATATCACATCTCTGCTATCAAAAGGGTCTCAGGATTGGAATTGGAAGGAGTTGGATATCCCATCTCATGTTATAGGAAGAGTCTCAGGTTTGGTATTAGAAGCATTGAGATATCACATCTCATGCTATAGGAAGTGTCTCAGGATTGGAATGGGAAGGACTTGGATATCACATCTCATCCTATAGGTAGGGTCTCAAGTTTGACATTAGAAGCATTGAGATATCACATCTCATGCTATAGGAAGGGTCTGAGGATTGGAATGGGAAGGAGTTGGATATCACATCTCCTGCTATGGGAAGGGTCTCAGGTTTGGTATAAGCAGTGAGATATCACATCTCATGCTATAGGAAGTGTCTCAGGATTGGAATGGGAAGGAGTTGGATATCACATCTCATGTTATAGGAAGGATCTCAGGTGTGGTATAAGCATTGAGATATCACATCTCTGCTATCGGAAGGGTCTCAAGATTGGAATGGGAAGGAGTTGGATATTCCCATCTCATGTTATAGGAAGGGTCTCAGGTTTGATATTAGAAGCATTGAGATATCACATCTCATGCTATAGGAAGGGTCTCAGGATTGGAATGGGAAGGACTTGGTTATCACATCTCATGCTATAGGGAGGGTCTCATGTTTGATATTAGAAGCTTTGAGATATCACATCTCATGATATCGGAAGGGTCTCAGGATTGGAATGGGAAGGAGTTGGATATCACATCTCATGATAAAGGACGGGTCTAAGGTTTGGAAGGGGAAGGATTTGGATATCACATCTCATGTTATATTACGGGTCTCAGGTTTGGTATTAGAAGCATTGAGATATCAAGTCTCATAGTATAGGAAGGGTCTCAGAATTGGAATGGGAAGGAGTTGGATATCCCATCTCATGTTATAGGAAGAGTCTCTGGTTTGGTATTAGAATCATTGAGATATTCACATCGCATGCTGTAGGAAGGGTCTCAGAATTGGAATGGGAAGGAGTTGGATATCACATCTCAAGCTATAGGAAGGGTCTCAGTATTGGAATGGGAAGGAGTTGGATATCACATCTCATGCTATAGGAAGGCTCTCAGGTTTGCAAGGGGAAAGAGTTGGATATCACATTTCATGTTAGAGGTAGGATCTCAGGTTTGGTATTAGAAGCATTGAGATATCACATCTCATGCTATCAGAAGGGTCTCAGGAATGGAATGGGAAGGAGTTAGATATCACATCTCATGCTAAAGGGAGGGTCTCAGGTTTGGAAGGGGAAGGATTTGGATATCACATCTCATGTCATAGGAAGGGTCTCAGGTTTGGTATAAACATTGAGATATCACATCTCTACCATCGGAAGTGTCTCAGGATTGGAATGGGAAGGAGTTGGATATCACATCTCATGCTATAGGAAGGCTCTCAGGTTTGCAAGGGGAAAGAGTTGGATATCACATTTCATGTTAGAGGTAGGATCTCAGGTTTGGTATTAGAAGCATTGAGATATCACATCTCATGCTATCAGAAGGATCTCAGGTTTGGTATAGAAGCATTGAGATATCATATCTTATGCTATCAGAAGGGTCTCAGGATTGGAATGGGATGGAGTTGGATATCACATCTCATGCTATAGGAAGGGTCTCAGGATTGGAATGGGAAGGAGTTGGATATCACATCTCATGTTATAGGAAGGGTCTCAGGTTTGGTATAAACATTGAGATATCACATCTCTACCATCGGAAGTGTCTCAGGATTGGAATGGGAAGGAGTTGGATATCCCATCTCATGTTATAGGACGGGTCTCAGGTTTTTTATTAAAATCATTGAGATATCATATTGCATGCTGTAGGAAGGGTCTAAGGATTGGAATGGGAAGGAGTTGGATATTCCCATCTCATGTTATAGGAAGGGTCTCAGGTTTGGTATTAGAAGCATTGAGATATCACATCTCATGCTATAGGAAGGGTCTCAGGATTGGAATGGGAAGGACTTGGATATCACATCTCATGCTATAGGGAGGGTCTCAAGTTTGATAGAAGCATTGAGATATTACATTTCATGATATCGGAAGGGTCTCAAGATTGGAATGGGAAGGAGTTGGATATCACATCTCATGATAAAGGAAGGGTCTAAGGTTTGGAAGGGGAAGGATTTGGATATCACATCTCATGTTATAGGACGGGTCTCAGGTTTGGTATTAGAAGCATTGAGATATCAAGTCTCATGGCATAGGAAGGGTCTCAGGATTAGAATGGGAAGGAGTTTGATATCACATCTCATGCCATAATATGGGTCTCAGGTTTGGTAGAAGCATTGGGATATCACATCTCATGCTATCGGAAGGGTATCGGGATTGGATTTGGAAGGAGTTGGATATCCCATCTCATGCTATAGGAAGGGTCTCAGGTTGGAATGGGAAGGAGTTGGATATCACATCTCATGTTATAGGAAGGGTCTCAGGATTGGAATGGGAAGGACTTGGATATCACATCTCATGCTATAGGAAGGCTCTCAGGTTTGCAAGGGGAAAGAGTTGGATATCACATTTCATGTTAGAGGTAGGATCTCAGGTTTGGTATTAGAAGCATTGAGATATCACATCTCATGCTATCAGAAGGATCTCAGGTTTGGTATAGAAGCATTGAGATATATCTTATGCTATCAGAAGGGTCTCAGGATTGGAATGGGAAGGAGTTGGATATCACATCTCATGCTAAAGGGAGGGTCTCAGGTTTGGAAGGGGAAGGATTTGGATATCACATCTCATGTTATAGGATGGATCTCAGGTTTGGTATTAGAAGTATTGAGATATCACATCTCATGTTATCGGAAGGATCTCAGCTTTGGTATTAGAAGTATTGAGATATCACATCTCATGCTATAGGAAGGGTCTCAGGATTGGAATGGGAAGGAGTTGGATATCACATCTCATGCTAAAGGAAGGGTCTCAGGTTTGGTAGAAGCATTGAGATATCACATCTCATGCTATAGGAAGGGTCTCAGGATTGGAATGGGAAGGACTTAGATATCACATATGCTATAGGGAGGGTCTCAGTTTTGATATTAGAAGCATTGAGATATCACATCTTATGCTATCAGAAGTGTCTCAGGATTGGAATGGGAAGGAGCTGGATATCACATCTCATGCTAAAGGAAGGGTCTCAGGTTTGGAACGGGAAGGAGTTGGATATCACATCTCATGTTATAGGAAGGGTCTCAGGTTTGGTATAAACATTGAGATATCACATCTCTGCTATCGGACGTGTCTCAGGATTGGAATGGGAAGGAGTTGGATATCCCATCTCATGTTATAGGACGGGTCTCAGGTTTTTTATTAGAATCATTGAGATATCATATTGCATGCTGTAGGAAGGGTCTAAGGATTGGAATGGGAAGGACTTGGATATCACATCTCATGCTATAGATAGGCTCTCAGGTTTGGAAAGTGAAGGAGTTGGATATCACATTTCATGTTAGAGGAAGGATCTCAGGTTTGGTATTAGAGGCATTGAGATATCACATCTCATGCTATAGGAAGGGTCTCAGGATTGGAATGGGAAGGAGTTGGATATCACATCTCATGCTATAGGAAGGGTCTCAGGTTTGGTATAAGCATTGAGATATCACATCTCATGCTATAGGAAGGGTCTCAGGATTGGAATGGAAGGAGTTGGATATCACATCTCATGTTATAGGAAGGATCTCAGGTTTGGTATTAGAAGCATTGAGACATCACATCTCATGCTATAGGAAGGGTCTCAGGATTGGAATGGGAAGGAGTTGAATATGACATCTCATGCCGTAGGAAGGGTCTCAGGTTTGGTATAAACATTGAGATATCACATCTCTGCTATCAAAAGGGTCTCAGGATTGGAATTGGAAGGAGTTGGATATCCCATCTCATGTTATAGGAAGAGTCTCAGGTTTGGTATTAGAAGCATTGAGATATCACATCTCATGCTATAGGAAGTGTCTCAGGATTGGAATGGGAAGGACTTGGATATCACATCTCATGCTATAGGTAGGGTCTCAAGTTTGACATTAGAAGCATTGAGATATCACATCTCATGCTATAGGAAGGGTCTGAGGATTGGAATGGGAAGGAGTTGGATATCACATCTCCTGCTATGGGAAGGGTCTCAGGTTTGGTATAAGCAGTGAGATATCACATCTCATGCTATAGGAAGTGTCTCAGGATTGGAATGGGAAGGAGTTGGATATCACATCTCATGTTATAGGAAGGATCTCAGGTGTGGTATAAGCATTGAGATATCACATCTCTGCTATCGGAAGGGTCTCAAGATTGGAATGGGAAGGAGTTGGATATTCCCATCTCATGTTATAGGAAGGGTCTCAGGTTTGGTATTAGAAGCATTGAGATATCACATCTCATGCTATAGGAAGGGTCTCAGGATTGGAATGGGAAGGACTTGGATATCACATCTCATGCTATAGGGAGGGTCTCAAGTTTGATATTAGAAGCTTTGAGATATCACATCTCATGATATCGGAAGGGTCTCAGGATTGTAATGGGAAGGAGTTGGATATCACATCTCATGATAAAGGAAGGGTCTAAGGTTTGGAAGGGGAAGGATTTGGATATCACATCTCATGTTATATGACGGGTCTCAGGTTTGGTATTAGAAGCATTGAGATATCAAGTCTCATAGTATAGGAAGGGTCTCATAATTGGAATGGGAAGGAGTTGGATATCCCATCTCATGTTATAGGAAGAGTCTCTGGTTTGGTATTAGAATCATTGAGATATCACATCGCATGCTGTAGGAAGGGTCTAAGGATTGGAATGGGATGGACTTGGATATCACATCTCATATTATAGGTAGGCTCTCAGGTTTGGTATAAGCATTGAGATATCACATCTCATGCTATAGGAAGGGTCTCAATATTGGAATGGGAAGGAATTGGATATCACATCTCAGGCTATAGGAAGGGTCTCAGGATTGGAATGGGAAGGAGTTGGATATCACATCTCATGCTATAGGAAGGGTCTCAGGTTTGGTATAAGCATTGAGATATCACATCTCATGCTATAGGAAGGGTCTCAGGATTGGAATGGAAGGAGTTGGATATCACATCTCATGTTATAGGAAGGATCTCAGGTTTGGTATTAGAAGCATTGAGACATCACATCTCATGCTATAGGAAGGGTCTCAATATTGGAATGGGAAGGAATTGGATATCACATCTCAGGCTATAGGAAGGGTCTCAGGATTGGAATGGGAAGGAGTTGGATATCACATCTCATGCTATAGGAAGGGTCTCAGGTTTGGTATAAGCATTGAGATATCACATCTCATGCTATAGGAAGGGTCTCAGGATTGGAATGGGAAGGAGTTGGATATCAAATCTCATGCTATAGGAAGGGTCTCAGGATTGGAATGGGAAGGAGTTGAATATGACATCTCATGCCGTAGGAAGGGTCTCAGGTTTGGTATAAACATTGAGATATCACATCTCTGCTATCAAAAGGGTCTCAGGATTGGAATTGGAAGGAGTTGGATATCCCATCTCATGTTATAGGAAGAGTCTCAGGTTTGGTATTAGAAGCATTGAGATATCACATCTCATGCTATAGGAAGTGTCTCAGGATTGGAATGGGAAGGACTTGGATATCACATCATATGCTATAGGTAGGGTCTCAAGTTTGACATTAGAAGCATTGAGATATCACATCTCATGCTATAGGAAGGGTCTGAGGATTGGAATGGGAAGGAGTTGGATATCACATCTCCTGCTATGGGAAGGGTCTCAGGTTTGGTATAAGCAGTGAGATATCACATCTCATGCTATAGGAAGTGTTTCAGGATTGGAATGGGAAGGAGTTGGATATCACATCTCATGTTATAGGAAGGATCTCAGGTGTGGTATAAGCATTGAGATATCACATCTCTGCTATCGGAAGGGTCTCAAGATTGGAATGGGAAGGAGTTGGATATCCCATCTCATGTTATAGGACGGGTCTCAGGTTTGTTATTAGAATCATTGAGATATCATATTGCATGCTGTAGGAAGGGTCTAAGGGTTGGAATGTGAAGGACTTGGATATCACATCTCATGCTATAGATAGGCTCTTAGGTTTGGAAAGGGAAGGAGTTGGATATCACATTTCATGTTAGAGGAAGGATCTCAGGTTTGGTATTAGAAGCATTGAGATATCACATCTCATGCTATAGGAAGGGTCTCAGGATTGGAATGGGAAGCAGTTGGATATCACATCTCATGCTATAGGAAGGGTCTCAGGTTTGGTATAAGCATTGAGATATCACATCTCATGCTATAGGACGGGTCTCAGGATTGGAATGGAAGGAGTTGGATATCACATCTCATGTTATAGGAAGGATCTCAGGTTTGGTATTAGAAGCATTGAGACATCACATCTCATGCTATAGGAAGGGTCTCAGGGTTGGAATGGGAAGGAGTTGGATATCACATCTCATCCAATAGGAAGGGTCTCAGGTTTGGAATGGGAAGGAATTGGATATCACATCTCATGTTATAGGAAGGATCTCAGGTTTGGTATTAGAAGCATTGAGATATCACATCTCATGCTATAGGAAGGGTCTCAGGATTGGAATGTGAAGGATTTGGATATCACATCTCATGCTAAAGGAAGGGTCTCAGGTTTGGTAGAAGCATTGAGATATCACGTCGCTGCTATCGGAAGGGTCTCAGGATTGGATTGGGAAGGAGTTGGATATCCCTTCTCATGCTATAGGAAGGGTCTCAGGATTTGAATGGCAAGGAGTTGGATATCACATCTCATGCCATAGGAAGGGTCTCAGGTTTGGATTGGGAAGGAGTTGGACATCCCTTCTCATGCTATAGGAAGTGTCTCAGGTTGGAATGGGAAGAAGTTGAATATCACATCTCATGTTATAGGAAGGATCTCAGGATTGGAATGGGAAGGATTTGGATATCACATCTCTTGCTATAGGAAGGGTCTCAGGATTGGAATGGGTAGGAGTTGGATATTACTTTCTTGCTATAGGAAGGGTCTCATGTTTGGAATGGGAAGGAGTTGGATATCACATATGCTATAGTTAGTGTCTCAGGTTTGGAACGGGAAGGAGTTGGATATCACATCTCATGTTATAGGAAGGGTCTCAGGTTTGGTATAAGCATTGAGATATCACATCTCTGCTATCGGAAGCGGCTCAGGATTGGAATGGGAAGGAGTTGGATATCCCATCTCATGTTATAGGAAGAGTCTCTGGTTTGGTATTAGAATCATTGAGATATCACATCGCATGCTGTAGGAAGGGTCTAAGGATTGGAATGGGATGGACTTGGATATCACATCTCATGTTATAGGTAGGCTCTCAGGTTTGGTATAAGCATTGAGATATCACATCTCATGCTATAGGAAGGGTCTCAGGATTGGAATGGGAAGGAATTGGATATCACATCTCAGGCTATAGGAAGGGTCTCAGGATTGGAATGGGAAGGAGTTGGATATCACATCTCATGCTATAGGAAGGGTCTCAGGTTTGGTATAAGCATTGAGACATCACATCTCATGCTATAGGAAGGGTCTCAGGATTGGAATGGGAAGGAGTTGGATATCAAATCTCATGCTATAGGAAGGGTCTCAGGATTGGAATGGGAAGGAGTTGAATATGACATCTCATGCCGTAGGAAGGGTCTCAGGTTTGGTATAAACATTGAGATATCACATCTCTGCTATCAAAAGGGTCTCAGGATTGGAATTGGAAGGAGTTGGATATCCCATCTCATGTTATAGGAAGAGTCTCAGGTTTGGTATTAGAAGCATTGAGATATCACATCTCATGCTATAGGAAGTGTCTCAGGATTGGAATGGGAAGGACTTGGATATCACATCTCATGATATATGTAGGGTCTCAAGTTTGACATTAGAAGCATTGAGATATCACATCTCATGCTATAGGAAGGGTCTGAGGATTGGAATGGGAAGTAGTTGGATATCACATCTCCTGCTATGGGAAGGGTCTCAGGTTTGGTATAAGCAGTGAGATATCACATCTCATGCTATAGGAAGTGTCTCAGGATTGGAATGGGAAGGAGTTGGATATCACATCTCATGTTATAGGAAGGATCTCAGGTGTGGTATAAGCATTGAGATATCACATCTCTGCTATCGGAAGGGTCTCAAGATTGGAATGGGAAGGAGTTGGATATTCCCATCTCATGTTATAGGAAGGGTCTCAGGTTTGGTATTAGAAGCATTGAGATATCACATCTCATGCTATAGGAAGGGTCTCAGGATTGGAATGGGAAGGACTTGGATATCACATCTCATGCTATAGGGAGGGTCTCAAGTTTGATATTAGAAGCTTTGAGATATCACATCTCATGATATCGGAAGGGTCTCAGGATTGGAATGGGAAGGAGTTGGATATCACATCTCATGATAAAGGAAGGGTCTAAGGTTTGGAAGGGGAAGGATTTGGATATCACATCTCATGTTATATTACGGGTCTCAGGTTTGGTATTAGAAGCATTGAGATATCAAGTCTCATAGTATAGGAAGGGTCTCAGAATTGGAATGGGAAGGAGTTGGATATCCCATCTCATGTTATAGGAAGAGTCTCTGGTTTGGTATTAGAATCATTGAGATATTCACATCGCATGCTGTAGGAAGGGTCTAAGGATTGGAATGGGATGGACTTGGATATCACATCTCATGCTATAGGTAGGCTCTCAGGTTTGGTATAAGCATTGAGATATCACATTTCATGCTATAGGAAGGGTCTCAGAATTGGAATGGGAAGGAGTTGGATATCACATCTCAAGCTATAGGAAGGGTCTCAGTATTGGAATGGGAAGGACTTGGATATCACATCTCATGCTATAGGAAGGCTCTCAGGTTTGGAAGGGGAAAGAGTTGGATATCTCATTTCATGTTAGAGGTAGGATCTCAGGTTTGGTATTAGAGGCATTGAGATATCACATCTCATGCTATCAGAAGGGTCTCAGGAATGGAATGGGAAGGAGTTAGATATCACATCTCATGCTAAAGGGAGGGTCTCAGGTTTGGAAGGGGAAGGATTTGGATATCACATCTCATGTTATAGGAAGGATCTCAGGTTTGGTATTAGAAGCATTGAGATATCACATCTCATGCTATCGGAAGGATCTCAGGTTTGGTATTAGAAGCATTGAGATATCACATCTCATGCTATCAGAAGAGTCTCAGGATTGGAATAGGAAGGAGTTGGATATCACATTTCATGCTAAAGGGAGGGTCTCAGGTTTGGAAGGGGAAGGATTTGGATATCACATCTCATGTTATCGGAAGGATCTCACGTTTGGTATTAGAAGTATTGAGATATCATATCTCATGCTATAGGAAGGGTCTCAGGATTGGAATGGGAAGGAGTTAGATATCACATCTCATGCTATAGGGAGGGTCTCAGGATTGGAATGGGAAGGACTTAGATATCACATATCATGCTATAGGGAGGGTCTCAGTTTTGATATTAGAAGCATTGAGATATCACATCTCATGCTATCGGAAGTGTCTCAGGATTGGAATGGGAAGGAGCTGGATATCACATCTCATGCTAAAGGAAGGGTCTCAGGTTTGGAACGAGAAGGATTTGGATATCACATCTCATGTTATAGGAAGGGTCTCAGGTTTGGTATAAGCATTGAGATATCACATCTCTGCTATCGGAAGTGTCTCAGGATTGGAATGGGAAGGAGTTGGATATCCCATCTCATGTTATAGGACGGGTCTCAGGTTTGTTATTAGAATCATTGAGATATCATATTGCATGCTGTAGGAAGGGTCTAAGGGTTGGAATGTGAAGGACTTGGATATCACATCTCATGCTATAGATAGGCTCTTAGGTTTGGAAAGGGAAGGAGTTGGATATCACATTTCATGTTAGAGGAAGGATCTCAGGTTTGGTATTAGAAGCATTGAGATATCACATCTCATGCTATAGGAAGGGTCTCAGGATTGGAATGGGAAGCAGTTGGATATGACATCTCATGCTATAGGAAGGGTCTCAGGTTTGGTATAAGCATTGAGATATCACATCTCATGCTATAGGACGGGTCTCAGGATTGGAATGGAAGGAGTTGGATATCACATCTCATGTTATAGGAAGGATCACAGGTTTGGTATTAGAAGCATTGAGATATCACATCTCATGCTATAGGAAGGGTCTCAGGATTGGAATGTGAAGGATTTGGATATCACATCTCATGCTAAAGGAAGGGTCTCAGGTTTGGTAGAAGCATTGAGATATCACGTCGCTGCTATCGGAAGGGTCTCAGGATTGGATTGGGAAGGAGTTGGATATCCCTTCTCATGCTATAGGAAGGGTCTCAGGATTTGAATGGCAAGGAGTTGGATATCACATCTCATGCCATAGGAAGGGTCTCAGGTTTGGTATAAGCATTGAGATATCACATCTCTGCTATCGGAAGGGTCTCAGGATTGGATTGGGAAGGAGTTGGATATCCCTTCTCATGCTATAGGAAGTGTCTCAGGTTGGAATGGGAAGGAGTTGGATATCACATCTCATGTTATAGGAAGGGTCTCAGGATTGGAATGGGAAGGATTTGGATATCACATCTCTTGCTATAGGAAGGGTCTCAGGATTGGAATGGGTAGGAGTTGGATATTATTTTCTTGCTATAGGAAGGGTCTCATGTTTGGAATGGGAAGGAGTTGGATATCACATATGCTATAGTTAGTGTCTCAGGTTTGGAACGGGAAGGAGTTGGATATCACATCTCATGTTATAGGAAGGGTCTCAGGTTTGGTATAAGCATTGAGATATCACATCTCTGCTATCAGAAGCGGCTCAGGATTGGAATGGGAAGGAGTTGGATATCCCATCTCATGTTATAGGAAGAGTCTCTGGTTTGGTATTAGAATCATTAAGATATCACATCGCATGCTGTAGGAAGGGTCTAAGGATTGGAATGGGATGGACTTGGATATCACATCTCATGTTATAGGTAGGCTCTCAGGTTTGGTATAAGCATTGAGATATCACATCTCATGCTATAGGAAGGGTCTCAGGATTGGAATGGGAAGGAATTGGATATCACATCTCAGGCTATAGGAAGGGTCTCAGGATTGGAATGGGAAGGAGTTGGATATCACATCTCATGCTAGAGGAAGGGTCTCAGGTTTGGTATAAGCATTGAGATATCACATCTCATGCTATAGGAAGGGTCTCAGGATTGGAATGGAAGGAGTTGGATATCACATCTCATGTTATAGGAAGGATCTCAGGTTTGGTATTAGAAGCATTGAGACATCACATCTCATGCTATAGGAAGGGTCTCAGGATTGGAATGGGAAGGAGTTGGATATCAAATCTCATGCTATAGGAAGGGTCTCAGGATTGGAATGGGAAGGAGTTGAATATGACATCTCATGCCGTAGGAAGGGTCTCAGGTTTGGTATAAACATTGAGATATCACATCTCTGCTATCAAAAGGGTCTCAGGATTGGAATTGGAAGGAGTTGGATATCCCATCTCATGTTATAGGAAGAGTCTCAGGTTTGGTATTAGAAGCATTGAGATATCACATCTCATGCTATAGGAAGTGTCTCAGGATTGGAATGGGAAGGACTTGGATATCACATCTCATCCTATAGGTAGGGTCTCAAGTTTGACATTAGAAGCATTGAGATATCATATCTCATGCTATAGGAAGGGTCTGAGGATTGGAATGGGAAGGAGTTGGATATCACATCTCCTGCTATGGGAAGGGTCTCAGGTTTGGTATAAGCAGTGAGATATCACATCTCATGCTATAGGAAGTGTCTCAGGATTGGAATGGGAAGGAGTTGGATATCACATCTCATGTTATAGGAAGGATCTCAGGTGTGGTATAAGCATTGAGATATCACATCTCTGCTATCGGAAGGGTCTCAAGATTGGAATGGGAAGGAGTTGGATATTCCCATCTCATGTTATAGGAAGGGTCTCAGGTTTGGTATTAGAAGCATTGAGATATCACATCTCATGCTATAGGAAGGGTCTCAGGATTGGAATGGGAAGGACTTGGTTATCACATCTCATGCTATAGGGAGGGTCTCAAGTTTGATATTAGAAGCTTTGAGATATCACATCTCATGATATCGGAAGGGTCTCAGGATTGGAATGGGAAGGAGTTGGATATCACATCTCATGATAAAGGACGGGTCTAAGGTTTGGAAGGGGAAGGATTTGGATATCACATCTCATGTTATATTACGGGTCTCAGGTTTGGTATTAGAAGCATTGAGATATCAAGTCTCATAGTATAGGAAGGGTCTCAGAATTGGAATGGGAAGGAGTTGGATATCCCATCTCATGTTATAGGAAGAGTCTCTGGTTTGGTATTAGAATCATTGAGATATTCACATCGCATGCTGTAGGAAGGGTCTCAGAATTGGAATGGGAAGGAGTTGGATATCACATCTCAAGCTATAGGAAGGGTCTCAGTATTGGAATGGGAAGGACTTGGATATCACATCTCATGCTATAGGAAGGCTCTCAGGTTTGGAAGGGGAAAGAGTTGGATATCTCATTTCATGTTAGAGGTAGGATCTCAGGTTTGGTATTAGAGGCATTGAGATATCACATCTCATGCTATCAGAAGGGTCTCAGGAATGGAATGGGAAAGAGTTAGATATCACATCTCATGCTAAAGGGAGGGTCTCAGGTTTGGAAGGGGAAGGATTTGGATATCACATCTCATGTTATAGGAAGGATCTCAGGTTTGGTATTAGAAGCATTGAGATATCACATCTCATGCTATCGGAAGGATCTCAGGTTTGGTATTAGAAGCATTGAGATATCACATCTCATGCTATCAGAAGAGTCTCAGGATTGGAATAGGAAGGAGTTGGATATCACATTTCATGCTAAAGGGAGGGTCTCAGGTTTGGCAGGGGAAGGATTTGGATATCACATCTCATGTTATCGGAAGGATCTCACGTTTGGTATTAGAAGTATTGAGATATCATATCTCATGCTATAGGAAGGGTCTCAGGATTGGAATGGGAAGGAGTTGGATATCACATCTCATTATATAGGGAGGGTCTCAGGATTGGAATGGGAAGGACTTAGATATCACATATCATGCTATAGGGAGGGTCTCAGTTTTGATATTAGAAGCATTGAGATATCACATCTCATGCTATCGGAAGTGTCTCAGGATTGGAATGGGAAGGAGCTGGATATCACATCTCATGCTAAAGGAAGGGTCTCAGGTTTGGAACGAGAAGGATTTGGATATCACATCTCATGTTATAGGAAGGGTCTCAGGTTTGGTATAAGCATTGAGATATCACATCTCTGCTATCGGAAGTGTCTCAGGATTGGAATGGGAAGGAGTTGGATATCCCATCTCATGTTATAGGACGGGTCTCAGGTTTGTTATTAGAATCATTGAGATATCATATTGCATGCTGTAGGAAGGGTCTAACGGTTGGAATGTGAAGGACTTGGATATCACATCTCATGCTATAGATAGGCTCTTAGGTTTGGAAAGGGAAGGAGTTGGATATCATATTTCATGTTAGAGGAAGGATCTCAGGTTT
The DNA here is from genome assembly GCF_040938575.1 of Ambystoma mexicanum. Taxonomy (NCBI): domain Eukaryota; kingdom Metazoa; phylum Chordata; class Amphibia; order Caudata; family Ambystomatidae; genus Ambystoma; species Ambystoma mexicanum. The sequence continues at coordinate 1,554,259,830 of NC_090935.1, read as the reverse complement.
GGTATTAGAAGCATTGAGATATCACATCTCATGCTATAGGAAGGGTCTCAGGATTGGAATGGGAAGCAGTTGGATATCACATCTCATGCTATAGGAAGGGTCTCAGGTTTGGTATAAGCATTGAGATATCACATCTCATGCTATAGGACGGGTCTCAGGATTGGAATGGAAGGAGTTGGATATCACATCTCATGTTATAGGAAGGATCTCAGGTTTGGTATTAGAAGCATTGAGACATCACATCTCATGCTATAGGAAGGGTCTCAGGGTTGGAATGGGAAGGAGTTGGATATCACATCTCATCCAATAGGAAGGGTCTCAGGTTTGGAATGGGAAGGAATTGGATATCACATCTCATGTTATAGGAAGGATCTCAGGTTTGGTATTAGAAGCATTGAGATATCACATCTCATGCTATAGGAAGGGTCTCAGGATTGGAATGTGAAGGATTTGGATATCACATCTCATGCTAAAGGAAAGGTCTCAGGTTTGGTAGAAGCATTGAGATATCACGTCGCTGCTATCGGAAGGGTCTCAGGATTGGATTGGGAAGGAGTTGGATATCCCTTCTCATGCTATAGGAAGGGTCTCAGGATTTGAATGGCAAGGAGTTGGATATCACATCTCATGCCATAGGAAGGGTCTCAGGTTTGGTATAAGCATTGAGATATCACATCTCTGCTATCGGAAGGGTCTCAGGATTGGATTGGGAAGGAGTTGGATATCCCTTCTCATGCTATAGGAAGTGTCTCAGGTTGGAATGGGAAGGAGTTGGATATCACATCTCATGTTATAGGAAGGGTCTCAGGATTGGAATGGGAAGGATTTGGATATCACATCTCTTGCTATAGGAAGGGTCTCAGGATTGGAATGGGTAGGAGTTGGATATTACTTTCTTGCTATAGGAAGGGTCTCATGTTTGGAATGGGAAGGAGTTGGATATCACATATGCTATAGTTAGTGTCTCAGGTTTGGAACGGGAAGGAGTTGGATATCACATCTCATGTTATAGGAAGGGTCTCAGGTTTGGTATAAGCATTGAGATATCACATCTCTGCTATCGGAAGCGGCTCAGGATTGGAATGGGAAGGAGTTGGATATCCCATCTCATGTTATAGGAAGAGTCTCTGGTTTGGTATTAGAATCATTGAGATATCACATCGCATGCTGTAGGAAGGGTCTAAGGTATGGAATGGGATGGACTTGGATATCACATCTCATGTTATAGGTAGGCTCTCAGGTTTGGTATAAGCATTGAGATATCACATCTCATGCTATAGGAAGGGTCTCAGGATTGGAATGGGAAGGAATTGGATATCACATCTCAGGCTATAGGAAGGGTCTCAGGATTGGAATGGGAAGGAGTTGGATATCACATCTCATGCTATAGGAAGGGTCTCAGGTTTGGTATAAGCATTGATATATCACATCTCATGCTATAGGAAGGGTCTCAGGATTGGAATGGAAGGAGTTGGATATCACATCTCATGTTATAGGAAGGATCTCAGGTTTGGTATTAGAAGCATTGAGACATCAGATCTCATGCTATAGGAAGGGTCTCAGGATTGGAATGGGAAGGAGTTGGATATCAAATCTCATGCTATAGGAAGGGTCTCAGGATTGGAATGGGAAGGAGTTGAATATGACATCTCATGCCGTAGGAAGGGTCTCAGGTTTGGTATAAACATTGAGATATCACATCTCTGCTATCAAAAGGGTCTCAGGATTGGAATTGGAAGGAGTTGGATATCCCATCTCATGTTATAGGAAGAGTCTCAGGTTTGGTATTAGAAGCATTGAGATATCTCATCTCATGCTATAGGAAGTGTCTCAGGATTGGAATGGGAAGGACTTGGATATCACATCTCCTGCTATAGGTAGGGTCTCAAGTTTGACATTAGAAGCATTGAGATATCACATCTCATGCTATAGGAAGGGTCTGAGGATTGGAATGGGAAGGAGTTGGATATCACATCTGCTATGGGAAGGGTCTCAGGTTTGGTATAAGCAGTGAGATATCACATCTCATGCTATAGGAAGTGTCTCAGGATTGGAATGGGGAGGAGTTGGATATCACATCTCATGTTATAGGAAGGATCTCAGGTGTGGTATAAGCATTGAGATATCACATCTCTGCTATCGGAAGGGTCTGAAGATTGGAATGGGAAGGAGTTGGATATTCCCATCTCATGTTATAGGAAGGGTCTCAGGTTTGGTATTAGAAGCATTGAGATATCACATCTCATGCTATAGGAAGGGTCTCAGGATTGGAATGGGAAGGACTTGGATATCACATCTCATGCTATAGGGAGGGTCTCAAGTTTGATATTAGAAGCTTTGAGATATCACATCTCATGATATCGGAAGGGTCTCAGGATTGGAATGGGAAGGAGTTGGATATCACATCTCATGATAAAGGAAGGGTCTAAGGTTTGGAAGGGGAAGGATTTGGATATCACATCTCATGTTATATTACGGGTCTCAGGTTTGGTATTAGAAGCATTGAGATATCAAGTCTCATAGTATAGGAAGGGTCTCAGAATTGGAATGGGAAGGAGTTGGATATCCCATCTCATGTTATAGGAAGAGTCTCTGGTTTGGTATTAGAATCATTGAGATATCACATCGCATGCTGTAGGAAGGGTCTAAGGATTGGAATGGGATGGACTTGGATATCACATCTCATGCTATAGGTAGGCTCTCAGGTTTGGTATAAGCATTGAGATATCACATCTCATGCTATAGGAAGGGTCTCAGAATTGGAATGGGAAGGAGTTGGATATCACATCTCAAGCTATAGGAAGGGTCTCAGTATTGGAATGGGAAGGACTTGGATATCACATCTCATGCTATAGGAAGGCTCTCAGGTTTGGAAGGGGAAAGAGTTGGATATCTCATTTCATGTTAGAGGTAGGATCTCAGGTTTGGTATTAGAGGCATTGAGATATCACATCTCATGCTATCAGAAGGGGCTCAGGAATGGAATGGGAAGGAGTTAGATATCACATCTCATGCTAAAGGGAGGGTCTCAGGTTTGGAAGGGGAAGGATTTGGATATCACATCTCATGTTATAGGAAGGATCTCAGGTTTGGTATTAGAAGCATTGAGATATCACATCTCATGCTATCGGAAGGATCTCAGGTTTTGTATTAGAAGCATTGAGATATCACATCTCATGTTATCAGAAGAGTCTCAGGATTGGAATAGGAAGGAGTTGTATATCACATTTCATGCTAAAGGGAGGGTCTCAGTTTTGGAAGGGGAAGGATTTGGATATCACATCTCATGTTATCGGAAGGATCTCACGTTTGGTATTAGAAGTATTGAGATATCATATCTCATGCTATAGGAAGGGTCTCAGGATTGGAATGGGAAGGAGTTGGATATCACATCTCATGCTATAGGGAGGGTCTCAGGATTGGAATGGGAAGGACTTAGATATCACATATCATGCTATAGGGAGGGTCTCAGTTTTGATATTAGAAGCATTGAGATATCACATCTCATGCTATCGGAAGTGTCTCAGGATTGGAATGGGAAGGAGCTGGATATCACATTTCAAGCTAAAGGAAGGGTCTCAGGTTTGGAACGGGAAGGATTTGTATCTCACATCTCATGTTATAGGGAGGGTCTCAGGTTTGGTATAAGCATTGAGATATCACATCTCTGCTATCGGAAGTGTCTCAGGATTGGAATGGGAAGGAGTTGGATATCCCATCTCATGTTATAGGACGGGTCTCAGGTTTGTTATTAGAATCATTGAGATATCATATTGCATGCTGTAGGAAGGGTCTAAGGGTTGGAATGTGAAGGACTTGGATATCACATCTCATGCTATAGATAGGCTCTTAGGTTTGGAAAGGGAAGGAGTTGGATATCACATTTCATGTTAGAGGAAGGATCTCAGGTTTGGTATTAGAAGCATTGAGATATCACATCTCATGCTATAGGAAGGGTCTCAGGATTGGAATGGGAAGCAGTTGGATATCACATCTCATGCTATAGGAAGGGTCTCAGGTTTGGTATAAGCATTGAGATATCACATCTCATGCTATAGGACGGGTCTCAGGATTGGAATGGAAGGAGTTGGATATCACATCTCATGTTATAGGAAGGATCTCAGGTTTGGTATTAGAAGCATTGAGACATCACATCTCATGCTATAGGAAGGGTCTCAGGGTTGGAATGGGAAGGAGTTGGATATCACATCTCATCCAATAGGAAGGGTCTCAGGTTTGGAATGGGAAGGAATTGGATATCACATCTCATGTTATAGGAAGGATCTCAGGTTTGGTATTAGAAGCACTGAGATATCACATCTCATCCAATAGGAAGGGTCTCAGGATTGGAATGTGAAGGATTTGGATATCACATCTCATGCTAAAGGAAGGGTCTCAGGTTTGGTAGAAGCATTGAGATATCACGTCGCTGCTATCGGAAGGGTCTCAGGATTGGATTGGGAAGGAGTTGGATATCCCTTCTCATGCTATAGGAAGGGTCTCAGGATTTGAATGGCAAGGAGTTGGATATCACATCTCATGCCATAGGAAGGGTCTCAGGTTTGGTATAAGCATTGAGATATCACATCTCTGCTATCGGAAGGGTCTCAGGATTGGATTGGGAAGGAGTTGGATATCCCTTCTCATGCTATAGGAAGTGTCTCAGGTTGGAATGGGAAGGAGTTGGATATCACATCTCATGTTATAGGAAGGGTCTCAGGATTGGAATGGGAAGGATTTGGATATCACATCTCCTGGTATAGGAAGGGTCTCAGGATTGGAATGGGTAGGAGTTGGATATTACTTTCTTGCTATAGGAAGGGTCTCATGTTTGGAATGGGAAGGAGTTGGATATCACATATGCTATAGTTAGTGTCTCAGGTTTGGAACGGGAAGGAGTTGGATATCACATCTCATGTTATAGGAAGGGTCTCAGGTTTGGTATAAGCATTGAGATATCACATCTCTGCTATCGGAAGCGGCTCAGGATTGGAATGGGAAGGAGTTGGATATCCCATCTCATGTTATAGGAAGAGTCTCTGGTTTGGTATTAGAATCATTGAGATATCACATAGCATGCTGTAGGAAGGGTCTAAGGATTGGAATGGGATGGACTTGGATATCACATCTCATGTTATAGGTAGGCTCTCAGGTTTGCTATAAGCATTGAGATATCACATCTCATGCTATAGGAAGGGTCACAGGATTGGAATGGGAAGGAATTGGATATCACATCTCATGCTATAGGAAGGGTCTCAGATTTGGTATAAGCATTGAGATATCACATCTCATGCTAAAGGAAGGGTCTCAGGATTGGAATGGGAAGGAGTTGTATATGACATCTCAGGCCATAGGAAGGTTCTCAGGTTTGGTATAAGCATTGAGATATCACATCTCTGCTATCGGAAAGGTCTCAGGATTGGAATGGGAAGGAGTTGGATATCCCATCTCATGTTATAGGAAGGGTCTCAGGTTTGGTATTAGAAGCATAGAGATATCACATCTCATGCTATAGGAAGGGTCTCAGGATTGGAATGGGAAGGACTTGGATGTCACATCTCATGCTATAGGTAGGGTCTCAAGTTTGATATTAGAAGCATTGAGATAACAAATCTCATGATATCGGAAGGGTCTCAGGATTGGAATGGGAAGGAGTTGGATATCACATCTCATGATAAAGGAAGGGTCTAAGGTTTGGAAGGGGAAGGATTTGGATATCACATCTCATGTTATAGGACGGGTCTCAGGTTTAATATTAGAAGCATTGAGATATCAAGTCTCATGGTATAAGAAGGGTCTCAGAATTGGAATGGGAAGGAGTTGGATATCACACCTCAAGCTATAGGAAGGGTCTCAGGATTGGAATGGGAAGGAGTTTGATATCACATCTCATGCCATAGTATGGGTCTCAGGTTTGGTAGAAGCATTGGGATATCACATCTCATGCTATCGGAAGGGTATCAGTATTGGATTTGGAAGAAGTTGGATATCGCATCTCATGCTATAGGAAGGGTCTCAGGTTGGAATGGGAAGGAGTTGGATATCACATTTCGTGTTATAGGAAGGGTCTCAGGATTGGAATGGGAAAGACTTGGATATCATATCTCATGCTATAGGACGGGTCTCAGGTTTGTTATTAGAATCATTGAGATATCATATTGCATGCTGTAGGAAGGGTCTAAGGATTGGAATGGGAAGGACCTGGTTATCACATCTCATGCTATAGAACGGCTCTCAGGTTTGGAAAGGGAAGGAGTTGGATATCAAATCTCATGTTATAGGATGGATCTCAGGTTTGGTATTAGAAGTATTGAGATATCACATCTCATGTTATCGGAAGGATCTCAGGTTTGGTATTAGAAGTATTGAGATATCACATCTCATGCTATAGGAAGGGTCTCAGGATTGGAATGGGAAGGAGTTGGATATCACATCTCATGCTAAAGGAAGGGTCTCAGGTTTGGTAGAAGCATTGAGATATCACATCTCATGCTATAGGAAGGGTCTCAGGATTGGAATGGGAAGGAGTTGGATATCACATCTCATGCTATAGGGAGGGTCTCAGGATTGGAATGGGAAGGACTTAGATATCACATATCATGCTATAGGGAGGGTCTCAGTTTTGATATTAGAAGCATTGAGATATCACATCTCATGCTATCGGAAGTGTCTCAGGATTGGAATGGGAAGGAGCTGGATATCACATCTCATGCTAAAGGAAGGGTCTCAGGTTTGGAACGGGAAGGATTTGGATATCACATCTCATGTTATAGGAAGGGTCTCAGGTTTGGTATAAGCATTGAGATATCACATCTCTGCTATCGGAAGTGTCTCAGGATTGGAATGGGAAGGAGTTGGATATCCCATCTCATGTTATAGGACGGGTCTCAGGTTTGTTATTAGAATCATTGAGATATCATATTGCATGCTGTAGGAAGGGTCTAAGGGTTGGAATGTGAAGGACTTGGATATCACATCTCATGCTATAGATAGGCTCTTAGGTTTGGAAAGGGAAGGAGTTGGATATCACATTTCATGTTAGAGGAAGGATCTCAGGTTTGGTATTAGAAGCATTGAGATATCACATCTCATGCTATAGGAAGGGTCTCAGGATTGGAATGGGAAGCAGTTGGATATCACATCTCATGCTATAGGAAGGGGCTCAGGTTTGGTATAAGCATTGAGATATCACATCTCATGCTATAGGACGGGTCTCAGGATTGGAATGGAAGGAGTTGGATATCACATCTCATGTTATAGGAAGGATCTCAGGTTTGGTATTAGAAGCATTGAGACATCACATCTCATGCTATAGGAAGGGTCTCAGGGTTGGAATGGGAAGGAGTTGGATATCACATCTCATCCAATAGGAAGGGTCTCAGGTTTGGAATGGGAAGGAATTGGATATCACATCTCATGTTATAGGAAGGATCTCAGGTTTGGTATTAGAAGCATTGAGATATCACATCTCATGCTATAGGAAGGGTCTCAGTATTTGAATGGCAAGGAGTTGGATATCACATCTCATGCCATAGGAAGGGTCTCAGGTTTGGTATAAGCATTGAGATATCACATCTCTGCTATCGGAAGGTTCTCAGGATTGGATTGGGAATGAGTTGGATATCCCTTCTCATGCTATAGGAAGTGTCTCAGGTTGGAATGGGAAGGAGTTGGATATCACATCTCATGTTATAGGAAGGGCCTCAGGATTGGAATGGGAAGGATTTGGATATCACATCTCTTGCTATAGGAAGGGTCTCAGGATTGGAATGGGTAGGAGTTGGATATCACATCTCATGATAAAGGAAGGGTCTAAGGTTTGGAAGGGGAAGGATTTGGATATCACATCTCATGTTATATTACGGGTCTCAGGTTTGGTATTAGAAGCATTGAGATATCAAGTCTCATAGTATAGGAAGGGTCTCAGAATTGGAATGGGAAGGAGTTGGATATCCCATCTCATGTTATAGGAAGAGTCTCTGGTTTGGTATTAGAATCATTGAGATATCACATCGCATGCTGTAGGAAGGGTCTAAGGATTGGAATGGGATGGACTTGGATATCACATCTCATGCTATAGGTAGGCTCTCAGGTTTGGTATAAGCATTGAGATATCACATCTCATGCTATAGGAAGGGTCTCAGAATTGGAATGGGAAGGAGTTGGATATCACATCTCAAGCTATAGGAAGGGTCTCAGTATTGGAATGGGAAGGACTTGGATATCACATCTCATGCTATAGGAAGGCTCTCAGGTTTGGAAGGGGAAAGAGTTGGATATCTCATTTCATGTTAGAGGTAGGATCTCAGGTTTGGTATTAGAGGCATTGAGATATCACATCTCATGCTATCAGAAGGGGCTCAGGAATGGAATGGGAAGGAGTTAGATATCACATCTCATGCTAAAGGGAGGGTCTCAGGTTTGGAAGGGGAAGGATTTGGATATCACATCTCATGTTATAGGAAGGATCTCAGGTTTGGTATTAGAAGCATTGAGATATCACATCTCATGCTATCGGAAGGATCTCAGGTTTGGTATTAGAAGCATTGAGATATCACATCTCATGTTATCAGAAGAGTCTCAGGATTGGAATAGGAAGGAGTTGGATATCACATTTCATGCTAAAGGGAGGGTCTCAGTTTTGGAAGGGGAAGGATTTGGATATCACATCTCATGTTATCGGAAGGATCTCACGTTTGGTATTAGAAGTATTGAGATATCATATCTCATGCTATAGGAAGGGTCTCAGGATTGGAATGGGAAGGAGTTGGATATCACATCTCATGCTATAGGGAGGGTCTCAGGATTGGAATGGGAAGGACTTAGATATCACATATCATGCTATAGGGAGGGTCTCAGTTTTGATATTAGAAGCATTGAGATATCACATCTCATGCTATCGGAAGTGTCTCAGGATTGGAATGGGAAGGAGCTGGATATCACATTTCAAGCTAAAGGAAGGGTCTCAGGTTTGGAACGGGAAGGATTTGTATCTCACATCTCATGTTATAGGAAGGGTCTCAGGTTTGGTATAAGCATTGAGATATCACATCTCTGCTATCGGAAGTGTCTCAGGATTGGAATGGGAAGGAGTTGGATATCCCATCTCATGTTATAGGACGGGTCTCAGGTTTGTTATTAGAATCATTGAGATATCATATTGCATGCTGTAGGAAGGGTCTAAGGGTTGGAATGTGAAGGACTTGGATATCACATCTCATGCTATAGATAGGCTCTTAGGTTTGGAAAGGGAAGGAGTTGGATATCACATTTCATGTTAGAGGAAGGATCTCAGGTTTGGTATTATAAGCATTGAGATATCACATCTCATGCTATAGGAAGGGTCTCAGGATTGGAATGGGAAGCAGTTGGATATCACATCTCATGCTATAGGAAGGGTCTCAGGTTTGGTATAAGCATTGAGATATCACATCTCATGCTATAGGACGGGTCTCAGGATTGGAATGGAAGGAGTTGGATATCACATCTCATGTTATAGGAAGGATCTCAGGTTTGGTATTAGAAGCATTGAGACATCACATCTCATGCTATAGGAAGGGTCTCAGGGTTGGAATGGGAAGGAGTTGGATATCACATCTCATCCAATAGGAAGGGTCTCAGGTTTGGAATGGGAAGGAATTGGATATCACATCTCATGTTATAGGAAGGATCTCAGGTTTGGTATTAGAAGCACTGAGATATCACATCTCATGCTATAGGAAGGGTCTCAGGATTGGAATGTGAAGGATTTGGATATCACATCTCATGCTAAAGGAAGGGTCTCAGGTTTGGTAGAAGCATTGAGATATCACGTCGCTGCTATCGGAAGGGTCTCAGGATTGGATTGGGAAGGAGTTGGATATCCCTTCTCATGCTATAGGAAGGGTCTCAGGATTTGAATGGCAAGGAGTTGGATATCACATCTCATGCCATAGGAAGGGTCTCAGGTTTGGTATAAGCATTGAGATATCACATCTCTGCTATCGGAAGGGTCTCAGGATTGGATTGGGAAGGAGTTGGATATCCCTTCTCATGCTATAGGAAGTGTCTCAGGTTGGAATGGGAAGGAGTTGGATATCACATCTCATGTTATAGGAAGGGTCTCAGGATTGGAATGGGAAGGATTTGGATATCACATCTCTTGCTATAGGAAGGGTCTCAGGATTGGAATGGGTAGGAGTTGGATATTACTTTCTTGCTATAGGAAGGGTCTCATGTTTGGAATGGGAAGGAGTTGGATATCACATATGCTATAGTTAGTGTCTCAGGTTTGGAACGGGAAGGAGTTGGATATCACATCTCATGTTATAGGAAGGGTCTCAGGTTTGGTATAAGCATTGAGATATCACATCTCTGCTATCGGAAGCGGCTCAGGATTGGAATGGGAAGGAGTTGGATATCCCATCTCATGTTATAGGAAGAGTCTCTGGTTTGGTATTAGAATCATTGAGATATCACATAGCATGCTGTAGGAAGGGTCTAAGGATTGGAATGGGATGGACTTGGATATCACATCTCATGTTATAGGTAGGCTCTCAGGTTTGCTATAAGCATTGAGATATCACATCTCATGCTATAGGAAGGGTCACAGGATTGGAATGGGAAGGAATTGGATATCACATCTCATGCTATAGGAAGGGTCTCAGATTTGGTATAAGCATTGAGATATCACATCTCATGCTAAAGGAAGGGTCTCAGGATTGGAATGGGAAGGAGTTGTATATGACATCTCAGGCCATAGGAAGGTTCTCAGGTTTGGTATAAGCATTGAGATATCACATCTCTGCTATCGGAAAGGTCTCAGGATTGGAATGGGAAGGAGTTGGATATCCCATCTCATGTTATAGGAAGGGTCTCAGGTTTGGTATTAGAAGCATAGAGATATCACATCTCATGCTATAGGAAGGGTCTCAGGATTGGAATGGGAAGGACTTGGATGTCACATCTCATGCTATAGGTAGGGTCTCAAGTTTGATATTAGAAGCATTGAGATAACAAATCTCATGATATCGGAAGGGTCTCAGGATTGGAATGGGAAGGAGTTGGATATCACATCTCATGATAAAGGAAGGGTCTAAGGTTTGGAAGGGGAAGGATTTGGATATCACATCTCATGTTATAGGACGGGTCTCAGGTTTAATATTAGAAGCATTGAGATATCAAGTCTCATGGTATAAGAAGGGTCTCAGAATTGGAATGGGAAGGAGTTGGATATCACACCTCAAGCTATAGGAAGGGTCTCAGGATTGGAATGGGAAGGAGTTTGATATCACATCTCATGCCATAGTATGGGTCTCAGGTTTGGTAGAAGCATTGGGATATCACATCTCATGCTATCGGAAGGGTATCAGTATTGGATTTGGAAGAAGTTGGATATCGCATCTCATGCTATAGGAAGGGTCTCAGGTTGGAATGGGAAGGAGTTGGATATCACATTTCGTGTTATAGGAAGGGTCTCAGGATTGGAATGGGAAAGACTTGGATATCATATCTCATGCTATAGGACGGGTCTCAGGTTTGTTATTAGAATCATTGAGATATCATATTGCATGCTGTAGGAAGGGTCTAAGGATTGGAATGGGAAGGACCTGGTTATCACATCTCATGCTATAGAACGGCTCTCAGGTTTGGAAAGGGAAGGAGTTGGATATCAAATCTCATGTTATAGGATGGATCTCAGGTTTGGTATTAGAAGTATTGAGATATCACATCTCATGTTATCGGAAGGATCTCAGGTTTGGTATTAGAAGTATTGAGATATCACATCTCATGCTATAGGAAGGGTCTCAGGATTGGAATGGGAAGGAGTTGGATATCACATCTCATGCTAAAGGAAGGGTCTCAGGTTTGGTAGAAGCATTGAGATATCACATCTCATGCTATAGGAAGGGTCTCAGGATTGGAATGGGAAGGAGTTGGATATCACATCTCATGCTATAGGGAGGGTCTCAGGATTGGAATGGGAAGGACTTAGATATCACATATCATGCTATAGGGAGGGTCTCAGTTTTGATATTAGAAGCATTGAGATATCACATCTCATGCTATCGGAAGTGTCTCAGGATTGGAATGGGAAGGAGCTGGATATCACATCTCATGCTAAAGGAAGGGTCTCAGGTTTGGAACGGGAAGGATTTGGATATCACATCTCATGTTATAGGAAGGGTCTCAGGTTTGGTATAAGCATTGAGATATCACATCTCTGCTATCGGAAGTGTCTCAGGATTGGAATGGGAAGGAGTTGGATATCCCATCTCATGTTATAGGACGGGTCTCAGGTTTGTTATTAGAATCATTGAGATATCATATTGCATGCTGTAGGAAGGGTCTAAGGGTTGGAATGTGAAGGACTTGGATATCACATCTCATGCTATAGATAGGCTCTTAGGTTTGGAAAGGGAAGGAGTTGGATATCACATTTCATGTTAGAGGAAGGATCTCAGGTTTGGTATTAGAAGCATTGAGATATCACATCTCATGCTATAGGAAGGGTCTCAGGATTGGAATGGGAAGCAGTTGGATATCACATCTCATGCTATAGGAAGGGGCTCAGGTTTGGTATAAGCATTGAGATATCACATCTCATGCTATAGGACGGGTCTCAGGATTGGAATGGAAGGAGTTGGATATCACATCTCATGTTATAGGAAGGATCTCAGGTTTGGTATTAGAAGCATTGAGACATCACATCTCATGCTATAGGAAGGGTCTCAGGGTTGGAATGGGAAGGAGTTGGATATCACATCTCATCCAATAGGAAGGGTCTCAGGTTTGGAATGGGAAGGAATTGGATATCACATCTCATGTTATAGGAAGGATCTCAGGTTTGGTATTAGAAGCATTGAGATATCACATCTCATGCTATAGGAAGGGTCTCAGTATTTGAATGGCAAGGAGTTGGATATCACATCTCATGCCATAGGAAGGGTCTCAGGTTTGGCATAAGCATTGAGATATCACATCTCTGCTATCGGAAGGTTCTCAGGATTGGATTGGGAATGAGTTGGATATCCCTTCTCATGCTATAGGAAGTGTCTCAGGTTGGAATGGGAAGGAGTTGGATATCACATCTCATGTTATAGGAAGGGTCTCAGGATTGGAATGGGAAGGATTTGGATATCACATCTCTTGCTATAGGAAGGGTCTCAGGATTGGAATGGGTAGGAGTTGGATATTACTTTCTTGCTATAGGAAGGGTCTCATGTTTGGAATGGGAAGGAGTTGGATATCACATATGCTATAGTTAGTGTCTCAGGTTTGGAACGGGAAGGAGTTGGATATCACATCTCATGTTATAGGAAGGGTCTCAGGTTTGGTATAAGCATTGAGATATCACATCTCTGCTATCGGAAGCGGCTCAGGATTGGAATGGGAAGGAGTTGGATATCCCATCTCATGTTATAGGAAGAGTCTCTGGTTTGGTATTAGAATCATTGAGATATCACATCGCATGCTGTAGGAAGGGTCTAAGGATTGGAATGGGATGGACTTGGATATCACATCTCATGTTATAGGTAGGCTCTCAGGTTTGCTATAAGCATTGAGATATCACATCTCATGCTATAGGAAGGGTCACAGGATTGGAATGGGAAGGAAATGGATATCACATCTCATGCTATAGGAAGGGTCTCAGATTTGGTATAAGCATTGAGATATCACATCTCATGCTAAAGGAAGGGTCTCAGGATTGGAATGGGAAGGAGTTGTATATGACATCTCAGGCCATAGGAAGGTTCTCAGGTTTGGTATAAGCATTGAGATATCACATCTCTGCTATCGGAAAGGTCTCAGGATTGGAATGGGAAGGAGTTGGATATCCCATCTCATGTTATAGGAAGGGTCTCAGGTTTGGTATTAGAAGCATAGAGATATCACATCTCATGCTATAGGAAGGGTCTCAGGATTGGAATGGGAAGGACTTGGATGTCACATCTCATGCTATAGGTAGGGTCTCAAGTTTGATATTAGAAGCATTGAGATAACAAATCTCATGATATCGGAAGGGTCTCAGGATTGGAATGGGAAGGAGTTGGATATCACATCTCATGATAAAGGAAGGGTCTAAGGTTTGGAAGGGGAAGGATTTGGATATCACATCTCATGCTATAGGACGGGTCTCAGGTTTAATATTAGAAGCATTGAGATATCAAGTCTCATGGTATAAGAAGGGTCTCAGAATTGGAATGGGAAGGAGTTGGATATCACACCTCAAGCTATAGGAAGGGTCTCAGGATTGGAATGGGAAGGAGTTTGATATCACATCTCATGCCATAGTATGGGTCTCAGGTTTGGTAGAAGCATTGGGATATCACATCTCATGCTATCGGAAGGGTTTCAGTATTGGATTTGGAAGAAGTTGGATATCCCATCTCATGCTATAGGAAGGGTCTCAGGTTGGAATGGGAAGGAGTTGTATATGACATCTCAGGCCATAGGAAGGTTCTCAGGTTTGGTATAAGCATTGAGATATCACATCTCTGCTATCGGAAAGGTCTCAGGATTGGAATGGGAAGGAGTTGGATATCCCATCTCATGTTATAGGAAGGGTCTCAGGTTTGGTATTAGAAGCATAGAGATATCACATCTCATGCTATAGGAAGGGTCTCAGGATTGGAATGGGAAGGACTTGGATGTCACATCTCATGCTATAGGTAGGGTCTCAAGTTTGATATTAGAAGCATTGAGATAACAAATCTCATGATATCGGAAGGGTCTCAGGATTGGAATGGGAAGGAGTTGGATATCACATCTCATGATAAAGGAAGGGTCTAAGGTTTGGAAGGGGAAGGATTTGGATATCACATCTCATGTTATAGGACGGGTCTCAGGTTTAATATTAGAAGCATTGAGATATCAAGTCTCATGGTATAAGAAGGGTCTCAGAATTGGAATGGGAAAGAGTTGGATATCACACCTCAAGCTATAGGAAGGGTCTCAGGATTGGAATGGGAAGGAGTTTGATATCACATCTCATGCCATAGTATGGGTCTCAGGTTTGGTAGAAGCATTGGGATATCACATCTTATGCTATCGGAAGGGTATCAGTATTGGATTTGGAAGAAGTTGGATATCCCATCTCATGCTATAGGAAGGGTCTCAGGTTGGAATGGGAAGGAGTTGGATATCACATTTCGTGTTATAGGAAGGGTCTCAGGATTGGAATGGGAAGGACTTGGATATCATATCTCATGCTATAGGACGGGTCTCAGGTTTGTTATTAGAATCATTGAGATATCATATTGCATGCTGTAGGAAGGGTCTAAGGATTGGAATGAGAAGGACCTGGTTATCACATCTCATGCTATAGAACGGCTCTCAGGTTTGGAAAGGGAAGGAGTTGGATATCAAATCTCATGTTATAGGATGGATCTCAGGTTTGGTATTAGAAGTATTGAGATTTCACATCTCATGTTATCGGAAGGATCTCAGGTTTGGTATTAGAAGTATTGAGATATCACATCTCATGCTATAGGAAGGGTCTCAGGATTGGAATGGGAAGGAGTTGGATAACACATCTCATGCTAAAGGAAGGGTCTCAGGTTTGGTAGAAGCATTGAGATATCACATCTCATGCTATAGGAAGGGTCTCAGGATTTGAATGGGAAGGAGTTGGATATCACATCTCATGCTATAGGGAGGGTCTCAGGATTGGAATGGGAAGGACTTAGATATCACATATCATGCTATAGGGAGGGTCTCAGTTTTGATATTAGAAGCATTGAGATATCACATCTCATGCTATCGGAAGTGTCTCAGGATTGGAATGGGAAGGAGCTGGATATCACATCTCATGCTAAAGGAAGGGTCTCAGGTTTGGAACGGGAAGGATTTGGATATCACATCTCATGTTATAGGAAGGGTCTCAGGTTTGGTATAAGCATTGAGATATCACATCTCTGCTATCGGACGTGTCTCAGGATTGGAATGGGAAGGAGTTGGATATCCCATCTCATGTTATAGGACGGGTCTCAGGTTTGTTATTAGAATCATTGAGATATCATATTGCATGCTGTAGGAAGGGTCTAAGGGTTGGAATGTGAAGGACTTGGATATCACATCTCATGCTATAGATAGGCTCTTAGGTTTGGAAAGGGAAGGAGTTGGATATCACATTTCATGTTAGAGGAAGGATCTCAGGTTTGGTATTAGAAGCATTGAGATATCACATCTCATGCTATAGGAAGGGTCTCAGGATTGGAATGGGAAGCAGTTGGATATCACATCTCATGCTATAGGAAGGGGCTCAGGTTTGGTATAAGCATTGAGATATCACATCTCATGCTATAGGACGGGTCTCAGGATTGGAATGGAAGGAGTTGGATATCACATCTCATGTTATAGGAAGGATCTCAGGTTTGGTATTAGAAGCATTGAGACATCACATCTCATGCTATAGGAAGGGTCTCAGGGTTGGAATGGGAAGGAGTTGGATATCACATCTCATCCAATAGGAAGGGTCTCAGGTTTGGAATGGGAAGGAATTGGATATCACATCTCATGTTATAGGAAGGATCTCAGGTTTGGTATTAGAAGCATTGAGATATCACATCTCATGCTATAGGAAGGGTCTCAGGATTGGAATGTGAAGGATTTGGATATCACATCTCATGCTAAAGGAAGGGTCTCAGGTTTGGTAGAAGCATTGAGATATCACGTCGCTGCTATCGGAAGGGTCTCAGGATTGGATTGGGAAGGAGTTGGATATCCCTTCTCATGCTATAGGAAGGGTCTCAGGATTTGAATGGCAAGGAGTTGGATATCACATCTCATGCCATAGGAAGGGTCTCAGGTTTGGTATAAGCATTGAGATATCACATCTCTGCTATCGGAAGGGTCTCAGGATTGGATTGGGAATGAGTTGAATATCCCTTCTCATGCTATAGGAAGTGTCTCAGGTTGGAATGGGAAGGAGTTGGATATCACATCTCATGTTATAGGAAGGGTCTCAGGATTGGAATGGGAAGGATTTGGATATCACATCTCTTGCTATAGGAAGGGTCTCAGGATTGGAATGGGTAGGAGTTGGATATTACTTTCTTGCTATAGGAAGGGTCTCATGTTTGGAATGGGAAGGAGTTGGATATCACATATGCTATAGTTAGTGTCTCAGGTTTGGAACGGGAAGGAGTTGGATATCACATCTCATGTTATAGGAAGGGTCTCAGGTTTGGTATAAGCATTGAGATATCACATCTCTGCTATCGGAAGCGGCTCAGGATTGGAATGGGAAGGAGTTGGATATCCCATCTCATGTTATAGGAAGAGTCTCTGGTTTGGTATTAGAATCATTGAGATATCACATCGCATGCTGTAGGAAGGGTCTAAGGATTGGAATGGGATGGACTTGGATATCACATCTCATGTTATAGGTAGGCTCTCAGGTTTGCTATAAGCATTGAGATATCACATCTCATGCTATAGGAAGGGTCACAGGATTGGAATGGGAAGGAAATGGATATCACATCTCATGCTATAGGAAGGGTCTCAGATTTGGTATAAGCATTGAGATATCACATCTCATGCTAAAGGAAGGGTCTCAGGATTGGAATGGGAAGGAGTTGTATATGACATCTCAGGCCATAGGAAGGTTCTCAGGTTTGGTATAAGCATTGAGATATCACATCTCTGCTATCGGAAAGGTCTCAGGATTGGAATGGGAAGGAGTTGGATATCCCATCTCATGTTATAGGAAGGGTCTCAGGTTTGGTATTAGAAGCATAGAGATATCACATCTCATGCTATAGGAAGGGTCTCAGGATTGGAATGGGAAGGACTTGGATGTCACATCTCATGCTATAGGTAGGGTCTCAAGTTTGATATTAGAAGCATTGAGATAACAAATCTCATGATATCGGAAGGGTCTCAGGATTGGAATGGGAAGGAGTTGGATATCACATCTCATGATAAAGGAAGGGTCTAAGGTTTGGAAGGGGAAGGATTTGGATATCACATCTCATGTTATAGGACGGGTCTCAGGTTTAATATTAGAAGCATTGAGATATCAAGTCTCATGGTATAAGAAGGGTCTCAGAATTGGAATGGGAAGGAGTTGGATATCACACCTCAAGCTATAGGAAGGGTCTCAGGATTGGAATGGGAAGGAGTTTGATATCACATCTCATGCCATAGTATGGGTCTCAGGTTTGGTAGAAGCATTGGGATATCACATCTCATGCTATCGGAAGGGTATCAGTATTGGATTTGGAAGAAGTTGGATATCCCATCTCATGCTATAGGAAGGGTCTCAGGTTGGAATGGGAAGGAGTTGGATATCACATTTCGTGTTATAGGAAGGGTCTCAGGATTGGAATGGGAAGGACTTGGATATCATATCTCATGCTATAGGACGGGTCTCAGGTTTGTTATTAGAATCATTGAGATATCATATTGCATGCTGTAGGAAGGGTCTAAGGATTGGAATGGGAAGGACCTGGTTATCACATCTCATGCTATAGAACGGCTCTCAGGTTTGGAAAGGGAAGGAGTTGGATATCACATCTCATGTTATAGGATGGATCTCAGGTTTGGTATTAGAAGTATTGAGATATCACATCTCATGTTATCGGAAGGATCTCAGGTTTGGTATTAGAAGTATTGAGATATCACATCTCATGCTATAGGAAGGGTCTCAGGATTGGAATGGGAAGGAGTTGGATATCACATCTCATGCTAAAGGAAGGGTCTCAGGTTTGGTAGAAGCATTGAGATATCACATCTCATGCTATCGGAAGTGTCTCAGGATTGGAATGGGAAGGAGCTGGATATCACATCTCATGCTAAAGGAAGGGTCTCAGGTTTGGAACGGGAAGGAGTTGGATATCACATCTCATGTTATAGGAAGGGTCTCAGGTTTGGTATAAACATTGAAATATCACATCTCTGCTATCGGAAGTGTCTCAGGATTGGAATGGGAAGGAGTTGGATATCCCATCTCATGTTATAGGACGGGTCTCAGGTTTGTTATTGGAATCATTGAGATATCATATTGCATGCTGTAGGAAGGGTCTAAGGGTTGGAATGTGAAGGACTTGGATATCACATCTCATGCTATAGATAGGCTCTTAGGTTTGGAAAGGGAAGGAGTTGGATCTCACATTTCATGTTAGAGGAAGGATCTCAGGTTTGGTATTAGAAGCATTGAGATATCACATCTCATGCTATAGGAAGGGTCACAGGATTGGAATGGGAAGGAAATGGATATCACATCTCATGCTATAGGAAGGGTCTCAGATTTGGTATAAGCATTGAGATATCACATCTCATGCTAAAGGAAGGGTCTCAGGATTGGAATGGGAAGGAGTTGTATATGATATCTCAGGCCATAGGAAGGTTCTCAGGTTTGGTATAAGCATTGAGATATCACATCTCTGCTATCGGAAAGGTCTCAGGATTGGAATGGGAAGGAGTTGGATATCCCATCTCATGTTATAGGAAGGGTCTCAGGTTTGGTATTAGAAGCATAGAGATATCACATCTCATGCTATAGGAAGGGTCTCAGGATTGGAATGGGAAGGACTTGGATGTCACATCTCATGCTATAGGTAGGGTCTCAAGTTTGATATTAGAAGCATTGAGATAACAAATCTCATGATATCGGAAGGGTCTCAGGATTGGAATGGGAAGGAGTTGGATATCACATCTCATGATAAAGGAAGGGTCTAAGGTTTGGAAGGGGAAGGATTTGGATATCACATCTCATGTTATAGGACGGGTCTCAGGTTTAATATTAGAAGCATTGAGATATCAAGTCTCATGGTATAAGAAGGGTCTCAGAATTGGAATGGGAAGGAGTTGGATATCACACCTCAAGCTATAGGAAGGGTCTCAGGATTGGAATGGGAAGGAGTTTGATATCACATCTCATGCCATAGTATGGGTCTCAGGTTTGGTAGAAGCATTGGGATATCACATCTCATGCTATCGGAAGGGTATCAGTATTGGATTTGGAAGAAGTTGGATATCCCATCTCATGCTATAGGAAGGGTCTCAGGTTGGAATGGGAAGGAGTTGGATATCACATTTCGTGTTATAGGAAGGGTCTCAGGATTGGAATGGGAAGGACTTGGATATCATATCTCATGCTATAGGACGGGTCTCAGGTTTGTTATTAGAATCATTGAGATATCATATTGCATGCTGTAGGAAGGGTCTAAGGATTGGAATGGGAAGGACCTGGTTATCACATCTCATGCTATAGAACGGCTCTCAGGTTTGGAAAGGGAAGGAGTTGGATATCACATCTCATGTTATAGGATGGATCTCAGGTTTGGTATTAGAAGTATTGAGATATCACATCTCATGTTATCGGAAGGATCTCAGGTTTGGTATTAGAAGTATTGAGATATCACATCTCATGCTATAGGAAGGGTCTCAGGATTGGAATGGGAAGGAGTTGGATATCACATCTCATGCTAAAGGAAGGGTCTCAGGTTTGGTAGAAGCATTGAGATATCACATCTCATGCTATCGGAAGTGTCTCAGGATTGAAATGGGAAGGAGCTGGATATCACATCTCATGCTAAAGGAAGGGTCTCAGGTTTGGAACGGGAAGGAGTTGGATATCACATCTCATGTTATAGGAAGGGTCTCAGGTTTGGTATAAACATTGAGATATCACATCTCTGCTATCGGAAGTGTCTCAGGATTGGAATGGGAAGGAGTTGGATATCCCATCTCATGTTATAGGACGGGTCTCAGGTTTGTTATTGGAATCATTGAGATATCATATTGCATGCTGTAGGAAGGGTCTAAGGGTTGGAATGTGAAGGACTTGGATATCACATCTCATGCTATAGATAGGCTCTTAGGTTTGGAAAGGGAAGGAGTTGGATCTCACATTTCATGTTAGAGGAAGGATCTCAGGTTTGGTATTAGAAGCATTGAGATATCACATCTCATGCTATAGGAAGGGTCTCAGGATTGGAATGGGGAGGAGTTGGATATCACATCTCATGCTATAGGAAGGGTCTCAGGTTTGGTATAAGCATTGAGATATCACATCTCATGCTATAGGAAGGGTCTCAGGATTGGAATGGAAGGAGTTGGATATCAGATCTCATGTTATAGGAAGGATCTCAGGTTTGGTATTAGAAGCATTGAGACATCACATCTCATGCTATAGGAAGGGTCTCAGGATTGGAATGGGAAGGAGTTGGATATCAAATCTCATGCTATAGGAAGGGTCTCAGGATTGGAATGGGAAGGAGTTGAATATGACATCTCATGCCGTAGGAAGGGTCTCAGGTTTGGTATAAACATTGAGATATCACATCTCTGCTATCAAAAGGGTCTCAGGATTGGAATGGGAAGGAGTTGGATATCCCATCTCATGTTATAGGAAGAGTCTCAAGTTTGGTATTAGAAGCATTGAGATATCACATCTCATGCTATAGGAAGGGTCTCAGGATTGGAATGGGAAGGAGTTGGATATCACATCTCATGCTATAGGAAGGGTCTCAGGTTTGGTATAAGCATTGAGATATCACATCTCATGCTATAGGAAGGGTCTCAGGATTGGAATGGAAGGAGTTGGATATCAGATCTCATGTTATAGGAAGGATCTCAGGTTTGGTATTAGAAGCATTGAGACATCACATCTCATGCTATAGGAAGGGTCTCAGGATTGGAATGGGAAGGAGTTGGATATCAAATCTCATGCTATAGGAAGGGTCTCAGGATTGGAATGGGAAGGAGTTGAATATGACATCTCATGCCGTAGGAAGGGTCTCAGGTTTGGTATAAACATTGAGATATCACATCTCTGCTATCAAAAGGGTCTCAGGATTGGAATGGGAAGGAGTTGGATATCCCATCTCATGTTATAGGAAGAGTCTCAAGTTTGGTATTAGAAGCATTGAGATATCACATCTCATGCTATAGGAAGTGTCTCAGGATTGGAATGGGAAGGACTTGGATATCACATCTCATGCTATAGGTAGGGTCTCAAGTTTGACATTAGAAGCATTGAGATATCACATCTCATGCTATAGGAAGGGTCTGAGGATTGGAATGGGAAGGAGTTGGATATCACATCTCCTGCTATGGGAAGGGTCTCAGGTTTGGTATAAGCAGTGAGATATCACATCTCATGCTATAGGAAGTGTCTCAGGATTGGAATGGGAAGGAGTTGGATATCACATCTCATGTTATAGGAAGGATCTCAGGTTTGGTATAAGCATTGAGATATCACATCTCTGCTATCGGAAGGGTCTCAAGATTGGAATGGGAAGGAGTTGGATATTCCCATCTCATGTTATAGGAAGGGTCTCAGGTTTGGTATTAGAAGCATTGAGATATCACATCTCATGCTATAGGAAGGGTCTCAGGATTGGAATGGGAAGGACTTGGATATCACATCTCATGCTATAGGGAGGGTCTCAAGTTTGATATTAGAAGCTTTGAGATATCACATCTCATGATATCGGAAGGGTCTCAGGATTGGAATGGGAAGGAGTTGGATATCACATCTCATGATAAAGGAAGGGTCTAAGGTTTGGAAGGGGAAGGATTTGGATATCACATCTCATGTTATATTACGGGTCTCAGGTTTGGTATTAGAAGCATTGAGATATCAAGTCTCATAGTATAGGAAGGGTCTCAGAATTGGAATGGGAAGGAGTTGGATATCCCATCTCATGTTATAGGAAGAGTCTCTGGTTTGGTATTAGAATCATTGAGATATCACATCGCATGCTGTAGGAAGGGTCTAAGGATTGGAATGGGATGGACTTGGATATCACATCTCATGTTATAGGTAGGCTCTCAGGTTTGGTATAAGCATTGAGATATCACATCTCATGCTATAGGAAGGGTCTCAGAATTGGAATGGGAAGGAGTTGGATATCACATCTCAAGCTATAGGAAGGGTCTCAGTATTGGAATGGGAAGGACTTGGATATCACATCTCATGCTATAGGAAGGCTCTCAGGTTTGGAAGGGGAAAGAGTTGGATATCTCATTTCATGTTAGAGGTAGGATCTCAGGTTTGGTATTAGAGGCATTGAGATATCACATCTCATGCTATCAGAAGGGTCTCAGGAATGGAATGGGAAGGAGTTAGATATCACATCTCATGCTAAAGGGAGGGTCTCAGGTTTGGAAGGGGAAGGATTTGGATATCACATCTCATGTTATAGGAAGGATCTCAGGTTTGGTATTAGAAGCATTGAGATATCACATCTCATGCTATCGGAAGGATCTCAGGTTTGGTATTAGAAGCATTGAGATATCACATCTCATGCTATCAGAAGAGTCTCAGGATTGGAATAGGAAGGAGTTGGATATCACATTTCATGCTAAAGGGAGGGTCTCAGGTTTGGAAGGGGAAGGATTTGGATATCACATCTCATGTTATCGGAAGGATCTCACGTTTGGTATTAGAAGTATTGAGATATCATATCTCATGCTATAGGAAGGGTCTCAGGATTGGAATGGGAAGGAGTTGGATATCACATCTCATGCTATAGGGAGGGTCTCAGGATTGGAATGGGAAGGACTTAGATATCACATATCATGCTATAGTGAGGGTCTCAGTTTTGATATTAGAAGCATTGAGATATCACATCTCATGCTATCGGAAGTGTCTCAGGATTGGAATGGGAAGGAGCTGGATATCAGATCTCATGCTAAAGGAAGGGTCTCAGGTTTGGAACGGGAAGGATTTGGATATCACATCTCATGTTATAGGAAGGGTCTCAGGTTTGGTATAAGCATTGAGATATCACATCTCTGCTATCGGAAGTGTCTCAGGATTGGAATGGGAAGGAGTTGGATATCCCATCTCATGTTATAGGACGGGTCTCAGGTTTGTTATTAGAATCATTGAGATATCATATTGCATGCTGTAGGAAGGGTCTAAGGGTTGGAATGTGAAGGACTTGGATATCACATCTCATGCTATAGATAGGCTCTTAGGTTTGGAAAGGGAAGGAGTTGGATATCACATTTCATGTTAGAGGAAGGATCTCAGGTTTGGTATTAGAAGCATTGAGATATCACATCTCATGCTATAGGAAGGGTCTCAGGATTGGAATGGGAAGCAGTTGGATATCACATCTCATGCTATAGGAAGGGTCTCAGGTTTGGTATAAGCCTTGAGATATCACATCTCATGCTATAGGACGGGTCTCAGGATTGGAATGGAAGGAGTTGGATATCACATCTCATGTTATAGGAAGGATCTCAGGTTTGGTATTAGAAGCATTGAGACATCACATCTCATGCTATAGGAAGGGTCTCAAGGTTGGAATGGGAAGGAGTTGGATATCACATCTCATCCAATAGGAAGGGTCTCAGGTTTGGAATGGGAAGGAATTGGATATCACATCTCATGTTATAGGAAGGATCTCAGGTTTGGTATTAGAAGCATTGAGATATCACATCTCATGCTATAGGAAGGGTCTCAGGATTGGAATGTGAAGGATTTGGATATCACATCTCATGCTAAAGGAAGGGTCTCAGGTTTGGTAGAAGCATTGAGATATCACGTCGCTGCTATCGGAAGGGTCTCAGGATTGGAATGGGAAGGAGTTGGATATCAAATCTCATGCTATAGGAAGGGTCTCAGGATTGGAATGGGAAGGAGTTTAATATGACATCTCATGCCGTAGGAAGGGTCTCAGGTTTGGTATAAACATTGAGATATCACATCTCTGCTATCAAAAGGGTCTCAGGATTGGAATTGGAAGGAGTTGGATATCCCATCTCATGTTATAGGAAGAGTCTCCTTTCGCCTTGGGTTTCCCCTTCGGCTGGGGCGGCGTATTGGTCTTGGCCAATGCTGCCCGTGCTTGAGACCGTGTGTAGGGTCTTTCGGCAGTGTCTCCTACGAGCCCTAAAGCTCTGAGATCATTACCTAACAAGACCTTTCCCGGGACGTTTCTCTGAATGCTCACTGGAATCCTGACTGCTGTACCATTTAAAGTAAGATTTACAGGTATTACTGGGAACATACGGAGTGGGCCGTCAGCCAACTTAGTGGGCATCAGAGTAGCTCTGGCAACTTCCTCTGAGTCTACCAAGGTAGAATCCACTACAGTTCGACTGCATCCACTATCCCTAAGAGCTGGAGTATCTACTCCATTGATCAGCACACTGTCTTTAAAGTAGTGCTTGGTATTATCTGGAATCCTAGCATAAGCCTCTGCGACTTTAGGCTCCCAGGAACCCAGGGAAACTAAAACTACCTCAGCCTCTATCCCGCTGGGAAATGAGTCTGAGGAGAAGGATGCTCCTGTAATCTCTTCTTCCTCGTAGGAGGAGAAGGCCAGATTAGCGGAGTGGACCCCCAAAGGTCTAACCTTACACCGGGGATCCCCCTTCACGTGGTCAGTTGCTCCACAAGCAAAACAAGATCCATTGGGTCTGTTTACATAGGGAGGCTTATTGTAACCAGAGTTCTGTTTCGGAGGCTGACCTCCACTACCCTGTGAGTTCTCTTGTGTCTTACCCTTATTTTTCTTTTTGTGGCCCTTTTGAGAAGAAGATTTATCAGATTCTCCACCCTCCTTATCTTTGGACTTTTTCCCTTCCTCCTGCTTACCAGGATTAGTTTTGTCCTTATGGGACACTCGATGTGACACCCATAAGTCTGCTGCAATGGCCAGCTTCTTAGGATCTATCTCCTTCGAATCGGCCAAATGCTGCTTAAGCTCCGGGGAAGAAGATGCAAAAATGTGTTCCAGCATGACAAGATTTATCATGCCTTCGAAGGTAGAAACCTTATAACCTTCGACCCAGCCAGTTAAGTTTTTCAAGGATTCAGTGACATAAGATACCCAAGTACCACCTTCCTTTTTCTTATACTCTATGAATCGTTTCAAATATTGGGCCGGAGTCTTCCCAAACTTTAAAATGAGAGTTTGCTTTAACATTGCGAAATCAGCTCGCTCAGCCTTCGACATTTCCATAATGGCACTACAGCCAGAATGGGGCAGTCTGCTGAGTAACCAGGCAATCTTATCAGCATTGTCAACTTGTTGAACTTCGCATGCATACTCAAACGCATTCAGCCAGTCCATAATGTCATTCCTTTCCTCATACACACTGACCAGATCTTTCGGAAACCGTGGATGAGAGGAGGCCCCAGACCCATGTCCAGGACCCTTGGACCCATTTGCAACCTGAAGCTTGGCCAGTTCCAACTGGTGATCCCTGTCTTTCTGTTTTTCTGACTGTTCGATTTTTAGTTTGGCTATGCTGAATTCAAGCTCCTTCTGCCTAAACCGCAGCTCTTGCTTCTTGAATTCAAGCATAGCCTCCCCATCAACACTGGCAGAGGAAACATTAGACCTCTCATCCTCCCTGTCCTCGTGGTCGCGGGGATCAGTGCAGCGGCAGAACCCTCGGTTCTACCAGTGAGAGCAGCCCCACCTCCTTCCGCACTGTCCTCAGAAGTTATAGCGTCAAGCTGCGCTTCTTGCCACGCCACGATTCTTTGGATCATATCCAATTTCGTGCCTTGAGAGGAAACACCTCTCTCCGCACACATCTTTTTCAATGTTTCTGATTTGGAAGCATTTAAAGTTAACAAGGTATTTGTTTCCATACTGTTAGATAGGACTATGGCCTTTTTAAAGTTATACTACAACAATTCACTACGTGTCCTGGTAGGAATAACTTGAAATGCCTTAGTTTGTGCGCAACACTGGATACCTTCAGTGGTATCCCACCGCTGTACACCAATTTCTTAAGACGGATTTCTGAACTCTGTCCTGGTGGCGCAGAAGTTCAGGAGGCCAACCTAATTACTTGGAACAGGGTAACCTCTGGACAAGCCAGACCAATCAAGGTAGCGATCGCGGCGGTCAAGACTAGGTCTCAAGAGGGGTGAGGGTGACTGAAAGCCTGCAATGAGCACACAAAGCAAGGACACTTACAAACTACTCCAAACAGGTGCTATATTAAAAATATATACACATTTATTCCAAGGCCTTTAAAACAATGACCGTAGCGAGAAATCACAATACAACTCTAGTAAACCAACACATACCATACCAATACAATATATACACAAATACAAACAAGTCTCAAGCGTTAGATGCACGAAATGTGTAGTCCACCTAAAAGGGAAGGAAAACAGGCAGTGCCAAATAATGCTTAGACCCAGTCCGCCTTCAGAGGCACCTAACTAAAAGGAAGTCCGAGCCCTACGAAGAGTGGAGCCTTGTGCTCAAAAGTACCTGCACACGCTGGTGCCAACGGGCAAAAGGGGAGTCTCTTCGAGGGAGATCAGGCAGTTCAGTTTAGTGCACAAACGAAGAATTGTTACATAACAGTAAGGGAAGTAACATAACATGAGATGGGAATATCCAACTCCTTCCCATTCCAATCCTGAGACCCTTCCGATAGCAAACATGTGATATCTCAATGCTTATACCAAACCTGAGATCCTTCCTATAACATGAGATGTGATATCCAACTCCTTCCCATTCCAATCCTGAGACACTTCCTATAGCATGAGATGTGATATCTCACTGCTTATACCAAACCTGAGACCCTTCCTATAGCATGAGATGTGATATCCAAGTCCTTCCCATTCCAATCCTGAGACACTTCCTATGGCATGAGATGTGATATTTCAATGCTTCTATACCAAACCTGAGACTCTTCCTATAACATGAGATGGGATATCCAACTCTTTCCATTACAATCCTGAGACCCTTCCGAAAGCAGAGATGTGATATCTCAATGCTTATACCAAACCTGAGACCCTTCCTATGGCATGAGATGTCATATACAGATCCTTCCCATTCCAATCCTGAGACCCTTCCTATAGCATGAGATGTGATATCTCAATGCTTATACCAAACCTAAAACCCTTCCTATAGCATGAGATGTGATATCCAACTCCTTCCCATTCCAATCCTGAGACCCTTCCTATAGCATGAGATGTGATATCCAATGGCTCTAATATCAAACCTGAGATCCTTCCTCTAACATTAAATGTGATATCCAACTCCTTCCCTTTCCAAACCTGAGAGCCTACCTATAGCATGAGATGTGATATCCAAGTCCTTCCATTCCAATCCTTAGACCCTTCCTACAGCATGCAATATGATATCTCAATGATTCTAATAACAAACCTGAGACCCGTCCTATAACATGAGATGTGATATCCAACTCCTTTCCATTCCAATCCTGAGACACTTCCGATAGCAGAGATGTGATATCTCAATGCTTCTAATACCAAACATGAGACCAGTCCTATAACATGAGATGGGATATCCAACTCCTTCCCGTTCCAAACCTGAGACCCTTCCTATAGCATGAGATGTGATATCCAACTCCTTCCCATCCCAATCCTGAGACACTTCCGATTGCAGAGATTTGATATCTCAATGCTTATACCAAACCTGAGACTCTTCCTATAACATGAGATGTGATATCCAACTCCTTCCCGTTCCAAACCTGAGACCCTTCCTATAGCATGAGATGTGATATCCAACTCCTTCCCATTCCAATCCTGAGACCCTTATGATGGCATGAGATGTGATATCTCAATGCCTCTAATACCAAATCTGAGATTCTTCCGATAGCATGAGATGTGATATCTCAATGCTTCTTATACCAAACCTGAGATCCTTCCTATAACATGAGATGTGATATCCAAATCCTTCCCCTTCCAAACCTGAGACCCTCCCTTTAGCATGAGATGTGATATCCAACTCCTTCCCATTCCAACCTGAGACCCTTCCCATAGCATGAGATGGGATATCCAACTCCTTGGAATTCCAATCCTGATACCCTTCCGATAGCATGAGATTTGATATCCCAATGCTTATACCAAACCTGAGACCCATACTATGGCATGAAATGTGATATCAAACTCCTTCCCATTCCAATCCTGAGACCCTTCCTATAGCTTGAGATGTGATATCCAACTCCTTCCCATTCCAATTCTGAGACCCTTCCTATACCATGAGACTTGATATCTCAATGCTTCTAATACCAAACCTGAGACCCGTCCTATAACATGAGATGTGATATCCAAATCCTTCCCCTTCCAAACCTTAGACCCTTCCTTTATCATGAGATGTGATATCCAACTCCTTCCCATTCCAATCCTGAGACCCTTCCGATATCATGAGATGTGATATCTCAATGCTTCTAATATCAAACTCGAGACCCTCCCTATAGCATGAGATGTGATATCCAAGTCCTTCCCATTCCAATCCTGAGACCCTTCCTATAGCATGAGATGTGATGTCTCAATGCTTCTAATACCAAACCTGAGACCCTTCCTATAACATGAGATGGGAATATACAACTCCTTCCCATTCCAATCCTGAGACCCTTCCGATAGCAAACATGTGATATCTCAATGCTTATACCAAACCTGAGATCCTTCCTATAACATGAGATGTGATATCCAACTCCTTCCCATTCCAATCCTGAGACACTTCCTATAGCATGAGATGTGATATCTCACTGCTTATACCAAACCTGAGACCCTTCCTATAGCATGAGATGTGATATCCAACTCCTTCCCATTCCAATCCTGAGACCCTTCCGATAGCTTGAGATGTGATATCTCAATGCTTCTAATATCAATACTGAGACCCTCCCTATAGCATGAGATGTGATATCTAAGTCCTTCCCATTCCAATCCTGAGACCCTTACGATAGCAGAGATGTGATATCTCAATGCTTATACCAAACCTGAGACCCTTCCTATAGCATGAGATGTGATATCCAACTCCTTCTCATTCCAATCCTGAGACCCTTCCTATAGCATGATATGTGAAATCTCAATGCTTATACCAAAACTGAGACCCTTCCTTTAGCATGAGATGTGATATCCAACTCCTTCCCATTCCAATCCTGAGACCAGTCCTATAGCATGAGATGTGATATCTCAATGCTTCTAATACCAAACCTGAGATCCTTCCTATAACATGAGATGTGATATCCAACTCCTTCCCATTCCAATCCTGAGACCCTTCCTATAGCATGAGATGTGATATCTCAATGCTTCTAATACCAAACCTGAGATCCTTCCGATAGCATGAGATGTGATATCCAAATCCTTCCCCTTCCGAACCTGAGACCCTCCCTTTAGCATGAGATGTGATATCTCAATGCTTATACCAAACCTGAGACCCTTCCTATAGCATGAGATGTGATATCCAACTCCTTCCCATTCCAATCCTGAGACCCTTCCTATAGCATGATATGTGAAATCTCAATGCTTCTACCAAAACTGAGACCCTTCCTTTAGCATGAGATGTGATATCCAACTCCTTCCCATTCCAATCCTGAGACCAGTCCTATAGCATGAGATGTGATATCTCAATGCTTCTAATGCCAAACCTGAGATCCTTCCTATAACATGAGATGTGATATCCAACTCCTTCCCCTTCCGAACCTGAGACCCTCCCTTTAGCATGAGATGTGATATCCAACTCCTTCTCGTTCCAATCCTGATACCCTTCTGATAGCATGAGATGTGATATCTCAATGCCTCTAATACCAAACCTGAGATCCTACCTCTAACATGAAATGTGATATCCAACTCCTTCCCTTTCCAAACCTGAGAGCCTTCCTACAGCATGAGATGTGATATCCAAGTCCTTCCCATTCCAATCCTGAGACCCTTCCTATAACATGAGATGTCATATCCAACTCCTTCCCATTCCAACCTGGTACCCTTCCTATAGCATGAGATGGGATATCCAACTCCTTCCAAATCCAATCCTGATACCCTTCCGATAGCATGAGATGTGATATCCCAATGCTTCTACAAAACCTGATACCCATACCATGGCATGAGATGTGATATCAAACTCCCGTCCCATACCATGAGACTTGATATCTCAATGCTTCTAATACCAAACCTGAGACCGGTCCAATAACATGAGATGTGATATCCAAATCCTTCCCCTTCCAAACCTTAGACCCTTCCTTTATCATGAGATGTGATATCCAAGTCCTTCCCATTCCATTCCTGAGACCCTTCCTATAGCATGAGATGTGATATCTCAATGCTTCTAATACCAAACCTGAGACCCTTCCTATAACATGAGATGTGATATCCAAGTCCTTCCCATTTCAATCCTGAGACCCTTCCTATAGCATGAGATGTGATATCTCAATGCTTCTAATACCAAACCTGAGACCCTTCCTATAACATGAATTCTGATATCCAAGTCCTTCCCATTCCAATCCTGAGACCCTTCCAATAGCAGAGATGTGATATCTCAATGCTTCTAATATCAAACCTGAGACCTGTCCTATAACATGAGATGGGATATCCAACTCCTTCCCGTTCCAAACCTGATACCCTTCCTATAGCATGAGATGTGATATCCAATTCCTTCCCATCCCAATCCTGAGACACCTCCGATAGCAGAGATGTGATATCTCAATGCTTATACCAAACCTGAGACTCTTCCTATAACATGAGATGTGATATCTAACTCCTTTCCGTTCCAAACCTGAGACCCTTCCTATAGCATGAGATGTGATATCCAACTCCTTCCCGTTCCAAACCTGATACCCTTCCTATAGCATGAGATGTGATATCCAATTCCTTCCCATCCCAATCCTGAGACACCTCCGATAGCAGAGATGTGATATCTCAATGCTTATACCAAACCTGAGACTCTTCCTATAACATGAGATGTGATATCTAACTCCTTTCCGTTCCAATCCTGAGACCCTTCCTATAGCATGAGATGTGATATCTCAATGCTTATACCAAATCTGAGACCCTTCCTATAGCATGAGATGTGATATCCAACTCCTTCCCATTCCAATCCTGAGACCCTTCCTATAGCATGAGATGTGATATCTCAATGCTTCTAATACCAAACCTGAGATCCTTCCTATAACAAGAGATGTGATATCCAACTCCTTCCCATTCCAACCTGATACCCTTCCTATAGCATGAGATGGGATATCCAACTCCTTCCAAATCCAATCCTGATACCCTTCCGATAGCATGAGATGTGATATCCCAATGCTTCTACAAAACCTGATACCCATACCATGGCATGAGATGTGATATCAAACTCCCATCCCATACCATGAGACTTGATATCTCAATGCTTCTAATACCAAACCTGAGACCGGTCCAATAACATGAGATGTGATATCCAAATCCTTCCCCTTCCAAACGTTAGACCCTTCCTTTATCATGAGATGTGATATCCAAGTCCTTCCCATTCCATTCCTGAGACCCTTCCTATAGCATGAGATGTGATATCTCAATGCTTATACCAAATCTGAGACCCTGCCTATAGCATGAGATGTGATATCCACCTCCTTCCCATTCCAATCCTGAGACCCTTCCTATAGCATGAGATGTGATATCTCAATGCTTCTAATACCAAACCTGAGATCCTTCCTATAACATGAGATGTGATATCCAACTCCTTCCCATTCCAATCCTGAGACCCTTATGATAGCATGAGATGTGATATCTCAATGCCTCTAATACCAAACCTGAGATACTTCCGATAGCATGAGATGTGATATCTCAATGCTTCTAATACCAAACCTGAGATCCTTCCTATAACATGAGATGTGATTTCCAAATCCTTCCCCTACCAAACCTGAGACCATCCCTTTAGCATGAGATGTGATATACAACTCCTTCCCATTCCAATCCTGAGACCCTTCTGATAGCATGAGATGTGATATCTCAATGCCTCTAATACCAAACCTGAGATCCTACCTCTAACATGAAATGTGATATCCATCTCCTCCCCTTTCCAAACCTGAGACCCTGCCTATAGCATGAGATGTGATATTCAAGTCCTTCCCATTCCAATCCTGAGACCCTTCCTATAGCATGTGATGTGATACCTCAATACTTATATCAAACCTGAGACCCTTCCTATGGCATGAGATGTCATATACAACTCCTTCCCATTCCAATCCTGAGACCCTTCCTATAGCATGAGATCTGATATCTCAATGCTTATACCAAACCTGAGACCCTTCCTATAGCATGAGATGTGATATCCAACTTCTTCCCATTCCAATCCTAAGACCCTTCCTATAACATGAGATGTGATGTCTCAATGCTTCTAATACCAAACCTGAGATCTTTCCTATAATATGAGATGTGATATCCAACTCCTTCCCATTCCAATCCTGAGACCCTTCCTATAGCATGAGATGTGATATCTCAATGCTTATACCAAACCTGAGACCCTTCCTATAGCTTGAGATGTGATATCGAACTCCTTAACATTCCAATCCCGAGACCCTTCCTATAGCATGAGATGTGATATCTCAAGGCCTCTAATACCAAACCTGAGATCCTTCCTCTAACATGAAATGTGATATCCAACTCCTTCCCCTTCCAAACCTGAGAGCCTTCCTATAGCATGAGATATGATATCCAAGTCCTTCCCATTCCAATCCTGAGACCCTTCCTATAACATGAAATGTGATATCCAACTCCTTCCCATTCCAACCTGAGACCCTTCCTATAGCATGAGATGGGCTATCCAACTCCTTCCAAATCCAATACTGATACCCTTCCAATAGCATGAGATGTGATATCCCAATGCTTCTACCAAACCTGAGACCCATACTATGGCATAAGATGTGATATCAAACGCCTTCCCATTCCAATCCTGAGACCCTTCCTATAGCTTGAGATGTGATATCCAACTCCTTCCCATTCCAATTCTGAGACCCTACCTATACCATGAGACTTGATATCTCAATGCTTCTAATACCAAACCTGAGACCCGTCCTATAACATGAGATGTGATATCCAAATCCTTCCCCTTCCAAACCTTAGACCCTTCCTTTATCATGAGATGTGATATCCAACTCCTTCCCATTCCAATCCTGAGACCCTTCCGATATCATGAGATTTGTTATCTCAATGCTTCTAATATCAAACTTGAGACCCTCCCTATAGCATGAGATGAGACATCCAAGCCCTCCCCATTCCAATCCTGAGACCCTTCCTATAGCATGAGATGTGATATCTCAATGCTTCTAATACCAAACCTGAGACCCTTCCTATAACATGAGATGGGATATCCAACTCCTTCCCATTCCAATCCTGAGACCCTTCCGATAGCAGAGATGTGATATCTCAATGCGTATACCAACCTGAGACCCTTCCTATAACATGAGATGTGATATCCAACTCCTTCCCATTCCAAACCTGAGACCCTTCCTATAGCATATGTGATATCCAACTCCTTCCAATTCCAAACATGAGACCCTTCCCATAGCAAGAATGTAATATCCAACTCCTTCCCATTCTAATCCTGAGACCATTCCTATAGCATGAGATGTGATATCTCAATGCTTCTAATACCAAACCTGAGATCCTTCCTATGACATGAGATGTGCTATCCAATTCCTTCCCATTCCAAACCTGAGACCCTTCCTACAGCATGCGATGTGATATCTCAATGCTTCTAATACCAAACCTGAGACCAGTCCTATAACATGAGATGGGATATCCAACTCCTTCCCGTTCCAATCCTGAGACACTTCCGATTGCAGAGATTTGATATCTCAATGCTTATACCAAACCTGAGACTCTTCCTATAACATGAGATGTGATATCCAACTCCTTCCCGTTCCAAACCTGAGACCCTTCCTATAGCATGAGATGTGATATCCAAATCCTTCCCATCCCAATCCTGAGACACTTCCAATTGCAGAGATGTGATATCTCAATGCTTATACCAAACCTGAGACTCTTCCTATAACACGAGATGTGATATCCAACTCCTTCCCGTTCCAAACCTGAGACCCTTCCTATAGCATGAGATGTGATATCCAACTCCTTCCCATTCCAATCCTGAGACCCTTCCAATAGCATGAGATGTGATATCTCAATGCCTCTAATACCAAACCTGAGATCCTTCCTATAACATGTGATGTGATATTCAAATCCTTCCCCTTCCAAACCTGAGACCCTCCCTTTAGCATGAGATGTGATATACAACTCCTTCCCATTCCAATCCTGAGACCCTTCTGATAGCATGAGATGTGATATCTCAATGCCTCTAATACCAAACCTGAGATCCTACCTCTAACATGAAATGTGATATCCATCTCCTTCCCTTTCCAGACCTGAGACCCTGCCTAAAGCATGAGCTGTGATATCCAAGTCCTTCCCATTCCAATCCTGAGACCCTTCCTATAGCATGTGATGTGATATCTCAATGCTTATACCAAACCTGAGACCCTTCTTATGGCATGAGATGTCATATACAACTCCTTCCCATTCCAATCCTGGGACCCTTCCTATAGCATGAGATGTGATATCTCAATGCTTATACCAAACCTGAGACCCTTCCTATAGCATGAGATGTGATATCTCAAGGCCTCTAATACCAAACCTGAGATCCTTCCTCTAACATGAGATGTGATATCCAACTCCTACCCATTCCAATCCTGAGACCCTTCCTATAGCAAGAGATGTGATATCCAAATCCTTCCAATTCCAATCCTGAGACCCTTCCTATAACAAGAGATGTGATATCCAACTCCTTCCCATTCCAACCTGAGACACTTCCTATAGCATGAGAAGGGATATCCAACTCCTCCGCAATCCAATCCGGAGACCCTTCCGATAGCAGAGATGTGATATCTCAATGCTTATACCAAACCTGAGACCCTTCCTATGGCATGATATGTGATATCCAACTCCTTGCCATTCAAATCCTGAGACCCTTTTATAGCATGGGAAGGGATATCCAACTCCTTCCCAATCCAATCCTGAGACCCTTCCGATAGCAGAGATGTGATATCTCAACGCTTCTACCAAACCTGAGACCCTTCCTTTAGCATGAGATGTGATATCCAAATCCTTCGCATTCCAATCCTGAGACCCTTCCTATAGCATGAGATGTGATATCTCAATGGTTCTAATACCAAACCTGAGATCCTTCCTATAACATGAGATGTGATATCCAATTCCTTCCCATTCCAAACCTGAGACCCTTCCTATAACATGAAATGTGATGTCTCAAGGCCTCTAATACCAAACCTGAGATCCTTCCTCTAACATGAAATGTGATATCCAACTCCTTCCCATTCCAAACCTGAGACCCTTCCTATAACATGAAATGTGATATCCAACTCCATCCCATTCCAACCTGAGACCTTTCCTATAGCATGAGATGGGATATCCAACTCCTTCCAAATCCAATACTGATACCATTCCGATAGCATGAGATGTGATATCCCAATGCTTCTACCAAATCTGAGACCCATACTATGGCATGAGATGTGATATCAAACTCCTTCCCATTCCAACCCTGAGACCCTTCCTAAAGCTTGAGATGTGATATCCAATTTCTTCCCATTCCAATTCTGAGACCCTTCCTATACCATGAGACTTGATATCTCAATGCTTCTAATACCAAACCTGAGACCCGTCCTATAACATGAGATGTGATATCCAAATCCTTCCCCTTCCAAACCTTAGACCCTTCCTTTATCATGAGATGTGATATCCAACTCCTTCCCATTCCAATCCTGAGACCCTTCCGATATCATGAGATTTGTTATCTCAATGCTTCTAATATCAAACCTGAGACCCTCCCTATAGCATGAGATGTGACATCCAAGTCCTCCCCATTCCAATCCTGAGACCCTTCCTATAGCATGAGATGTGATATCTCAATGCTTCTAATACCAAACCTGAGACCCTTCCTATAACATGAGATGGGATATCCAACTCAGATGGGATATCCAACTCCTTCCCATTCCAATCCTGAGACCCTTCCGATAGCAGAGATGTGATATCTCAATGCTTATATCAAACCTGAGACCCTTCCTATGGCCTGAGATGTCATATACAACTCCTTCCCATTCCAATCCTGAGACCCTTCCTATAGCATGAGATGTTATATCTCAATGCTTATACCAAATCTGAGACCCTTCCTATAGCATGAGATGTGATATCCAACTCCTTCCCATTTCAATCCTGAGACCCTTCCTATAGCATGAGATGTGATGTCTCAATGCTTCTAATACCAAACCTGAGATCCTTCCTATAACATGAGATGTGATATCCAACTCCTTCCCATTCCAATCCTGAGACCCTTATGATAGCATGAGATGTGATATCTCAATTCCTCTTATACCAAACCTGAGATCCTTCCGATAGCATGAGATGTGATATCTCAATGCTTCTAATACCAAACCTGAGATCCTTCCTATAATATGAGATGTGATTTCCAAATCCTTCCCCTTCCAAACCTGAGACCCTCCCTTTAGCATGAGATGTGATATCCAACTTCTTCCCATTCCAATCCAGAGACCCTTCTGATAGCATGAGATGTGATATCTCAATGCCTCTAATACCAAACCTGAGATCCTACCTCTAACATGAAATGTGATATCCATCTCCTTCCCTTTCCAAACCTGAGACCCTGCCTATAGCATGAGATGTGATATCCAAGTCCTTCCCATTCCAATCCTGAGACCCTTCCTATAGCATGTGATGTGATATCTCAATGCTTATACGAAACCTGAGACCCTTCCTATGGCATGAGATGTCATATACAACTCCTTCCCATTCCAATCCTGAGACCCTTCCTATAGCATGAGATGTGATATCTCAATGCTTATACCAAACCTGAGACCCTTCCTATAGCATGAGATGTGATATCCAACTTCTTCCCATTCCAATCCAGAGACCCTTCCTATAGCATGAGATGTGATATCTCAATGCTTATACCAAACCTGAGACCCTTCCTATAGCTTGAGATGTGATATCCAACTCCTTCCCATTCCAATCCTGTGACCCTTCCGATAGCATGAGATGTGATATCTCAAGGCCTCTAATACCAAACCTGAGATCCTTCCTCTAACATGAAATGTGATATCCAACTCCTTCCCTTTCCAAACCTGAGAACCTTCCTATAGCATGAGATATGATATCCAACTCCTTCCCATTCCAACCTGAGACCCTTCCTATAGCATGAGATGGGATATCCAACTCCTTCCAAATCCAATACTGATACCCTTCCGATAGCATGAGATGTGATATCCCAATGCTTCTACCAAACCTGAGAACCATACTATGGCATGAGATGTGATATCAAACTCCTTCCCATTCCAATCCTGAGACGCTTCCTATAGCTTGAGATGTGATATCCAACTCCTTCCCATTCCAATTCTGAGACCCTTCTTATACCATGAGACTTGATATCTCAATGCTTCTAATACCAAACCTGAGACCCGTCCTATAACATGAGATGTGATATCCAAATCCTTCCCCTTCCAAACCTTAGACTCTTCCTTTATCATGAGATGTGATATCCAACTCCTTCCCATTCCAATCCTGAGACCCTTCCGATATCATGAGATTTGTTATCTCAATGCTTCTAATATCAAACTTGAGACCCTCCCTATAGCATGAGATGTGACATCCAAGTTCTTCCCATTCCAATCCTGAGACCCTTCCTATAGCATGAGATGTGATATCTCAATGCTTCTAATAACAAACCTGAGACCTCATGCTAAAGGGAGGGTCTCAGGTTTGAAAGGGGAAGGATTTGGATATCACATCTCATGTTATAGGAAGGATCTCAGGATTGGTATTAGAAGCATTGAGATATCACATCTCATGCTATCGGAAGGATCTCAGGTTTGGTATTAGAAGCATTGAGATATCACATCTCATGCTATCGGAAGGATCTCAGGTTTGGCATTAGAAGCATTGAGATATCACATCTCATGCTATAGCAAGGGTCTCAGGTTTGGAACGGGAAGGAGTTGGATATCCCATCTCATGTTATAGGACTGGTCTCAGGTTTGGTATTAGAAGCATTGAGATATCACATTGCATGTTGTAGGAAGGGTCTCAGGTTTGGAATGGGAAGGAATTGGATATCACATCTCATGTCATAGGAAGGATCTCAGGTTTGGTATTAGAAGCATTGAGATATCACATCTCATGCTCTAGGAATGGTCTCAGGATTGGAATGGGAAGGAGTTGGATATTACATTCTTGCTATAGGAAGGGTCTCATGTTTGGAATGGGAAGGAGTTGGATATCACATATGGTATAGGAAGGGTCTCAGGTTTGGAACGGGAAGGAGTTGGATATCACATCTCATGTTGTAGGAAGCGTCTCAGGTTTGATAGAAGCATTGAGATATCACATCTCTGCTATCGGAAGTGTCTCAGGATTGGAATGGGAAGAAGTTGGATATCCCATCTCATGTTATAGGATTCGTCTCAGGTTTGTTATTAGAATCATTGAGATATCATATTGCATGCTGTAGGAAGGGTCTAAGGATTGGAATGGGAAGGACTTGGATAACACATCTCATTCTATAGGTAGGCTCTCAGGTTTGGAAAGGGAAGGCGTTGGATATCACATCTCATGCTATAGGAAGGGTCTCAGGATTGGAATGGGAAGGAGTTGGATATCACATCTCATGCTATAGGAAGGGTCTCAGGTTTGGTATAAGCATTGAGATATCACATCTCATGCTATAGGAAGGGTCTCAGGATTGGAATGGGAAGGAGTTGGATATCACATCTCATGTTATAGGAAGGATCTCAGGTTTGGTATTAGAAGCATTGAGACATCACATCTCATGCTATAGGAAGGGTCTCAGGATTGGAATGGGAAGGAGTTGTATATGACATCTCATGCCGTAGGAAGGGTCTCAGGTTTGGTATAAGCATTGAGATATCACATCTCTGCTATAGGAAGGGTCTCAGGATTGGAATGGGAAGGAGTTGGATATCCCATCTCATGTTATAGGAAGGGTCTCATGATTGGAATGGGAAGGACTTGGATATCACATCTCATGCTATAGGAAGGCTCTCAGGTTTGGAAGGGGAAAGAGTTGGATATCACATTTCATGTTAGAGGTAGGATCTCAGGTTTGGTATTAGAGGCATTGAGATAACACATCTCATGCTATCAGAAGGGTCTCAGGATTGGAATGGGAAGGAGTTGGATATCACATCTCATGCTAAAGGGAGGGTCTCAGGTTTGGAAGGGGAAGGATTTGGATATCACATCTCATGTTATAGGAAGGATCTCAGGTTTGGTATTAGAAGCATTGAGATATCACATCTCATGCTATCAGAATGGTCTCAGGATTGGAATGGGAAGGAGTTGGATATCACATCTCATACTAAAGGGAGGGTTCCAGGTTTGGAAGGGGAAGGATTTGGATATCACATCTCATGTTATCGGAAGGATCTCAGGTTTGGTATTAGAAGTATTGAGATATCACATCTCATGCTATAGGAAGGGTCTCAGGATTGGAATGGGAAGGAGTTGGATATCACATCTCATGCTAAAGGAAGGGTCTCAGGTTTGGTAGAAGCATTGAGATATCACATCTCATGCTATAGGAAGGGTCTCAGGATTGGAATGGGAAGGACTTAGATATCACATATCATGCTATAGGGAGGGTCTCAGTTTTGATATTAGAAGTATTGAGATATCACATCTCATGCTATCGGAAGTGTCTCAGGTTTGGAATGGGAAGGAGCTGGATATCACATCTCATGCTAAAGGAAGGGTCTCAGGTTTGGTAGAAGCATTGAGATATCACATCGCATGCTATAGGAAGGGTCTCAGGATTGGAATGGGAAGGACTTAGATATCACATATCATGCTATAGGGAGGGTCTCAGTTTTGATATTAGAAGCATTGAGATATCACATCTCATGCTATAGGAAGGGTCTCAGGAATGGAATGGGAAGGACTTGGATATCACATCTCATGATAAAGGAAGGGTCTAACGTTTGGAAGGGGAAGGATTTGGATATCACATCTCATGTTATTGAACCAGTCTCAGGTTTGGTATTAGAAGCATTGAGATATCAAGTCTCATGGTATGGGACGGGAGTTTGATATCACATCTCATGCCATGGTATGGGTATCAGGTTTTGTAGAAGCATTGGGATATCACATCTCATGCTATCGGAAGGGTATCAGGATTGGATTTGGAAGGAGTTGGATATCCCATCTCATGCTATGTGAAGGGTATCAGGTTGGAATGGGAAGGAGTTGGATATGACATCTCATGTTATAGGAAGGGTCTCAGGATTGGAATGGGAAGGACTTGGATATCACATCTCATGCTGTAGGAAGGCTCTCAGGTTTGGAAAGGGAAGGAGTTGGATATCACATTTCATGTTAGAGGTAGGATCTCAGGTTTGGTATTAGAGGCATTGAGATATCACATCTCATGCTATCAGAAGGGTATCAGGATTGGAATGAGAAGGAGTTGGATATCACATCTCATGCTAAAGGGAGGGTCTCAGGTTCAGAAGGGGAAGGATTTGGATATCACATCTCATGTTATAGGAAGTATCTCAGGTTTGGTATTAGAAGCATTGAGATATCACATCTCATGCTATCGGAAGGATCTCAGGTTTGGTATTAGAAGCATTGAGATATCACATCTTATGCTATAGGAAGGGTCTCAGGATTGGAATGGGAAGGAGTTGGATATCACATCTCATGTTATAGGAAGGATCTCAGGTTTGCTATTAGAAGCATTGAGATATCACATCTCATGCTATAGGAAGGGTCTCAGGATTGGAATGGGAAGGAGTTGGATATCACATCTCATGTTATAGGAAGGATCTCAGGTTTGCTATTAGAAGCATTGAGATATCACATCTCATGCTATAGGAAGGGTCTGAGGATTGGAATGGGAAGGAGTTGTATATCACATCTCATGCTAAAGGGAGGGTCTCAGGTTTGGAAGGGGAAGGATTTGGAAATCACATCTCATGTTATAGGAAGGATCTCAGGTTTGGTATTAGAAGCATTGAGATATCACATCTCATGCTATCATAAGGGTCTCAGGATTGGAATGGGAAGGAGTTGGATATCACATCTCTTGTTATAGGAAGGATCTCAGGTTTGGTATTAGAAGCATTGAGATATCACATCTCATGCTATAGGAAGGGTCTCAGGATTGGAATGGGAAGGAGTTGGATATCACATCTCATGCAATAGGAAGGGTCTCAGATTTGGTATAAGCATTGAGATATCACATCTCATGCTATAGGAAGGGTCTCAGGATTGGAACGGAAAGGAGTTAGATATCACATCTCATGTTATAGGAAGAGTCTCAGGTTTGGTATAAGCATTGAGATATCACATCTCTGCTATCGGAGGTGTCTCAGGATTGGGATGGGAAGGAATTGGATATCACATCTCATGCTATAGGAAGGGTATCAGGTTTGGAACGGGAAGGAGTTGGATATCACATCTCATGCTATAGGAAGGGTCTCAGGTTTGGAACGGAAAGGAGTTAGATATCAGATCTCATGTTATAGGAAGAGTCTCAGGTTTGGTATAAGCATTGAGATATCACATCTCTGCTATCGGAGGTGTCTCAGGATTGGGATGGGAAGGAATTGGATATCACATCTCATGCTATAGGAAGGGTATCAAGTTTGGAACGGGAAGGAGTTGGATATCCCATCTCATGTTATAGGACAGGTCTCAGGTTTGATATTAGAAGCATTGAGATATCACATCTCTGCTATTGGAAGGGTCTCAGGATTGGAATGGGAAGGACTTGGATATCAGAATTCATGTTATAGGAAGGGTCTCAGGTTTGGTATTAGAAGCATTGAGATATCACATCTCATGCTATAGGAAGGGTCTCTGGATTGAAATGGGAAGGACTTGGATATCACATCTCATGTTATAGGAAGGGTCTCAGGTTTGGTATTAGAAGCATTGATATATCACATCTCATGCTATAGGAAGGGTCTCAGGAATGGAATGGGAAGGACTTGGATATCACATCTCATGATAAAGGAATTGTCTAAGGTTTGGAAGGGGAAGGATTTGGATATCACATCTCATGTTATTGGACCGGTCTCAGGTTTGGTATTAGAAGCATTGAGATATCAAGTCTCATGGTATGGGACGGGAGTTTGATATCACATCTCATGCCACGGTATGGGTATCAGGTTTTGTAGAAGCATTGGGATATCACATCTCATGCTATCGGAAGGGTATCAGGATTGGATTTGGAAGGAGTTGGATATCCCATCTCATGCTATAGGAAGGGTATCAGGTTGGAATGGGAAGGAGTTGGATATGACATCTCATGTTATAGGAAGGGTCTCAGGATTGGAATGGGAAGGACTTGGATATCACATCTCATGCTGTAGGAAGGCTCTCAGGTTTGGAAAGGGAAGGAGTTGGATATCACATTTCATGTTAGAGGTAGGATCTCAGGTTTGGTATTAGAGGCATTGAGATATCACATCTCATGCTATCAGAAGGGTATCAGGATTGGAATGAGAAGGAGTTGGATATCACATCTCATGCTAAAGGGAGGGTCTCAGGTTCGGAAGGGGAAGGATTTGGATATCACATCTCATGTTATAGGAAGTACCTCAGGTTTGGTATTAGAAGCATTGAGATATCACATCTCATGCTATCCGAAGGATCTCAGGTTTGGTATTAGAAGCATTGAGATATCACTTCTCATGCTATAGGAAGGGTCTCAGGATTGGAATGGGAAGGAGTTGGATATCACATCTCATGTTATAGGAAGGATCTCAGGTTTGGTATTAGAAGCATTGAGATATCACATCTCATGCTATAGGACTGGTCTCAGGATTGGAATGGGAAGGAGTTGTATATCACATCTCATGCTAAAGGAAGGGTCTCAGTTTTGGTAGAAGCATTGAGATTTCACATATCATGCTATAGAAAGGGTCTCAGGATTGGAATGGGAAGGAGTTGGATATCACATCTCATGCTATAGGAAGGGTCTCAGGTTTGGTATAAGCATTGAGATATCACATCTCATGCTATCGGAAGGATCTCAGGTTTGGTATTAGAAGCATTGAGATATCACATCTCATGCTATAGGAAGGGTCTCAGGATTGGAATGGGAAGGAGTTGGATATCACATCTCATGTTATAGGAAGGATCTCAGGTTTGGTATTAGAAGCATTGAGATATCACATCTCATGCTATAGGACTGGTCTCAGGATTGGAATGGGAAGGAGTTGGATATCACATCTCATGCTAAAGGAAGGGTCTCAGTTTTGGTAGAAGCATTGAGATTTCACATATCATGCTATAGGAAGGGTCTCAGGATTGGAATGGGAAGGAGTTGGATATCACATCTCATGCTATAGGAAGGGTCTCAGGTTTGGTATAAGCATTGAGATATCACATCTCTGCTATCGGAAGGGTC
This sequence comes from Ambystoma mexicanum, assembly GCF_040938575.1. NCBI lineage: Eukaryota > Metazoa > Chordata > Amphibia > Caudata > Ambystomatidae > Ambystoma > Ambystoma mexicanum. The sequence goes on along the minus strand of NC_090935.1, from coordinate 1,554,215,686 downwards.
TCAGGATTGGAATGGGAAGGACTTAGATATCACATCTCATGCTATTGGGAGGTCTCAGTATTGATATTAGAAGCATTGAGATATCATATCTCAAGCTATCGGAAGGGTCTCAGGATTGGAATGGGAAGGAGTTGGATATCACATCTCATGCTATAGGAAGGGTCTCAGGTTAGGAACAGGAAGGAGTTGGATATCACATCTCATGTTATAGGAAGAGTCTCATGCTAAGACCTGATAGACCCTTCCTATAACATGGGATGGGAATATCCAACTCCTTCCCATTCCAATCCTGAGACCCTTCCCATAGCAGAGATGTGATATCTCAATGCTTATACCAAACCTGAGACCCTTCCTATAGCATGAGATGTGATATCCAACTCCTTCCCATTCCAATACTGAGACCCTTCCTATAGCATGAGATGTGATATCTCAATGCTTCTAATATCAAACCTGAGACCCTCCCTATAGCATGAGATGTGATATCCAAGTCCTTCCCATTCCAATCCTGAGACACTTCCTATAGCATGAGATGTGATATCTCAATGCTTCTAATACCAAACCTGAGACTCTTCCTATAACATGAGATGGGATATCCAACTCCTTCCCATTACAATCCTGAGACCCTTCCGAAAGCAGAGATGTGATATCTCAATGCTTATACCAAACCTGAGACCCTTCCTATGGCATGAGATGTCATATACAGATCCTTCCCATTCCAATCCTGAGACCCTTCCTATAGCATGAGATGTGATATCTCAATGCTTATACCAAACCTAAAACCCTTCCTATAGCATGAGATGTGATATCCAACTCCTTCCCATTCCAATCCTGAGACCATTCCTATAGCATGAGATGTGATATCCAATGGCTCTAATATCAAACCTGAGATCCTTCCTCTAACATTAAATGTGATATCCAACTCCTTCCCTTTCCAAACCTGAGAGCCTACCTAGAGCATGAGATGTGATATCCAAGTCCTTCCCATTTCAATCCTTAGACCCTTCCTACAGCATGCAATATGATATCTCAATGATTCTAATAACAAACCTGAGACCCGTCCTATAACATGAGATGTGATATCCAACTCCTTCCCATTCCAATCCTGAGACACTTCCGATAGCAGAGATGTGATATCTCAATGCTTCTAATACCAAACCTGAGACCAGTCCTATAACATGAGATGGGATATCCAACTCCTTCCCGTTCCAAACCTGAGACCCTTCCTATAGCATGAGATGTGATATCCAACTCCTTCCCATCCCAATCCTGAGACACTTCCGATTGCAGAGATTTGATATCTCAATGCTTATACCAAACCTGAGACTCTTCCTATAACATGAGATGTGATATCCAACTCCTTCCCATTCCAATCCTGAGACCCTTCCTATAGCATGAGATGTGATATCCAACTCCTTCCCATTCCAATCCTGAGACCCTTATGATAGCATGAGATGTGATATCTCAATGCCTCTAATACCAAATCTGAGATTCTTCCGATAGCATGAGATGTGATATCCAAATCCTTCCCCTTCCAAACCTGAGACCCTCCCTTTAGCATGAGATGTGATATCCAACTCCTTCCCATTCCAACCTGAGACCCTTCCTATAGCATGAGATGGGATATCCAACTCCTTGGAATTCCAATCCTGATACCCTTCCGATAGCATGAGATTTGATATCCCAATGCTTATACCAAACCTGAGACCCATACTATGGCATGAGATGTGATATCAAACTCCTTCCCATTCTAATCCTGAAATCCTGAGACCCTTCCTATAGCTTGAGATGTGATATCCAACTCCTTCCCATTCCAATTCTGAGACCCTTCCTATACCATGAGACTTGATATCTCAATGCTTCTAATACCAAACCTGAGTCCTGTCCTATAACATGAGATGTGATAGCCAAATCCTTCCCCTTCCAAACCTTAGACCCTTCCTTTATCATGACATGTGATATCCAACTCCTTCCCATTCCAATCCTGAGACCCTTCCGATATCATGAGATGTGATATCTCAATGCTTCTAATATCAAACTCGAGACCCTCCCTATAGCATGAGATGTGATATCCAAGTCCTTCCCATTCCAATCCTGAGACCCTTCCTATAGCATGAGATGTGATGTCTCAATGCTTCTAATACCAAACCTGAGACCCTTCCTATAACATGAGATGGGAATATCCAACTCCTTCCCATTATAATCCTGAGACCCTTCCGATAGCAAACATGTGATATCTCAATGCTTATACCAAACCTGAGATCCTTCCTATAACATGAGATGTGATATCCAAGTCCTTCCCATTCCAATCCTGAGACACTTCCTATAGCATGAGATGTGATATCTCAATGCTTATACCAAACCTGAGACCCTTCCTATGGCATGAGATGTGATATCTCAATGCTTATACCAAACCTAAAACCCTTCCTATAGCATGAGATGTGATATCCAACTCCTTCCCATTCCAATCCTGAGACCCTTCCTATAGCATGAGATGTGATATCCAATGGCTCTAATATCAAAGCTGAGATCCTTCCTCTAACATTAAATGTGATATCCAACTCCTTCTCTTTCCAAACCTGAGAGCCTACCTATAGCATGAGATGTGATATCCAAGTCCTTCCATTCCAATCCTTAGACCCTTCCTACAGCATGCAATATGATATCTCAATGATTCTAATAACAAACCTGAGACCCGTCCTATAACATGAGATGTGATATCCAACTCAATCCCATTCCAATCCTGAGACACTTCCGATAGCAGAGATGTGATATCTCAATGCTTCTAATACCAAACCTGAGACCAGTCCTATAACATGAGATGGGATATCCAACTCCTTCCCGTTCCAAACCTGAGACCCTTCCTATAGCATGAGATGTGATATCCAACTCCTTCCCATCCCAATCCTGAGACACTTCCGATTGCAGAGATTTGATATCTCAATGCTTATACCAAACCTGAGACTCTTCCTATAACATGAGATGTGATATCCAACTCCTTCCCGTTCCAAACCTGAGACCCTTCCTATAGCATGAGATGTGATATCCAACTCCTTCCCATTCCAATCCTGAGACCCCTATGATAGCATGAGATGTGATATCTCAATGCCTCTAATACCAAATCTGAGATTCTTCCGATAGCATGAGATGTGATATCTCAATGCTTCTTATACCAAACCTGAGATCCTTCCTATAACATGAGATGTGATATCCAAATCCTTCCCCTTCCAAACCTGAGACCCTCCCTTTAGCATGAGATGTGATATCCAACTCCTTCCCATTCCAACCTGAGACCCTTCCTATAGCATGAGATGGGATATCCAACTCCTTGGAATTCCAATCCTGATACCCTTCCGATAGCATGAGATTTGATATCCCAATGCTTATATCAAACCTGAGACCCATACTATGGCATGAGATGTGATATCAAACTCCTTCCCATTCCAATCCTGAGACCCTTCCTATAGCTTGAGATGTGATATCCAACTCCTTCCCATTCCAATTCTGAGACCCTTCCTATACCATGAGACTTGATATCTCAATGCTTCTAATACCAAACCTGAGACCCGTCCTATAACATGAGATGTGATATCCAAATCCTTCCCCTTCCAAACCTTAGACCCTTCCTTTATCATGAGATGTGATATCCAACTCCTTCCCATTCCAATCCTGAGACCCTTCCGATATCATGAGATGTGATATCTCAATGCTTCTAATATCAAACTCGAGACCCTCCCTATAGCATGAGATGTGATATCCAAGTCCTTCCCATTCCAATCCTGAGACCCTTCCTATAGCATGAGATGTGATGTCTCAATGCTTCTAATACCAAACCTGAGACCCTTCCTATAACATGAGATGGAAATATCCAACTCCTTCCCATTCCAATCCTGAGACCCTTCCGATAGCAAACATGTGATATCTCAATGCTTATACCAAACCTGAGATCCTTCCTATAACATGAGATGTGATATCCAACTCCTTCCCATTCCAATCCTGAGACACTTCCTATAGCATGAGATGTGATATCTCACTGCTTATACCAAACCTGAGACCCTTCCTATAACATGAGATGTGATATCCAACTCCTTCCCATTCCAATCCTGAGACCCTTCCTATAGCATGAGATGTGATATCTCAATGCTTCTAATATCAAACTTGAGACCCTCCCTATAGCATGAGATGTGATATCCAAGTCCTTCCCATTCCAATCTTGAGACACTTCCTATAGCATGAGATGTGATATCTCAATGCTTCTAATACCAAACCTGAGACTCTTCCTATAACATGAGATGGGATATCCAACTCCTTCCCATTGCAATCCTGAGACCCTTCAGATAGCAGAGATTTGATATCTCAATGCTTATACCAAACCTGGGACCCTTCCTACGGCATGAGATGTCATATACAACTCCTTCCCATTCCAATCCTGAGACCCTTCCTATAGCATGAGATGTGATATCTCAATGCTTATACCAAACCTGAGACCCTTCCTATAGCATGAGATGTGATATCCAACTCCTTCCCATTCCAATCCTGAGACCCTTCCTATAGCACGAGATGTGATGTCTCAATGCTTCTAATACCAAACCTGAGATCCTTCCTATAACATGAGATGTGAAATCCAACTCCTTCCATTCCAATCCTGAGACCCTTCCTATAGCATGAGATGTGATATCTCAATGCTTATACTAAACCTGAGACCCTTCCTATAGCATGAGATGTGATATCCAATGGCTCTAATATCAAACCTGAGATCCTTCCTCTAACATTAAATGTGATATCCAACTCCTTCCCTTTCCAAACCTGAGAGCCTACCTATAGCATGAGATGTGATATCCAAGTCCTTCCATTCCAATCCTTAGACCCTTCCTACAGCATGCAATATGATATCTCAATGATTCTAATAACAAACCTGAGACCCGTCCTATAACATGAGATGTGATATCCAACTCAATCCCATTCCAATCCTGAGACACTTCCGATAGCAGAGATGTGATATCTCAATGCTTCTAATACCAAACCTGAGACCAGTCCTATAACATGAGATGGGATATCCAACTCCTTCCCGTTCCAAACCTGAGACCCTTCCTATAGCATGAGATGTGATATCCAACTCCTTCCCATCCCAATCCTGAGACACTTCCGATTGCAGAGATTTGATATCTCAATGCTTATACCAAACCTGAGACTCTTCCTATAACATGAGATGTGATATCCAACTCCTTCCCGTTCCAAACCTGAGACCCTTCCTATAGCATGAGATGTGATATCCAACTCCTTCCCATTCCAATCCTGAGACCCTTATGATAGCATGAGATGTGATATCTCAATGCCTCTAATACCAAATCTGAGATTCTTCCGATAGCATGAGATGTGATATCTCAATGCTTCTTATACCAAACCTGAGATCCTTCCTATAACATGAGATGTGATATCCAAATCCTTCCCCTTCCAAACCTGAGACCCTCCCTTTAGCATGAGATGTGATATCCAACTCCTTCCCATTCCAACCTGAGACCCTTCCTATAGCATGAGATGGGATATCCAACTCCTTGGAATTCCAATCCTGATACCCTTCCGATAGCATGAGATTTGATATCCCAATGCTTATACCAAACCTGAGACCCATACTATGGCATGAAATGTGATATCAAACTCCTTCCCATTCCAATCCTGAGACCCTTCCTATAGCTTGAGATGTGATATCCAACTCCTTCCCATTCCAATTCTGAGACCCTTCCTATACCATGAGACTTGATATCTCAATGCTTCTAATACCAAACCTGAGACCCGTCCTATAACATGAGATGTGATATCCAAATCCTTCCCCTTCCAAACCTTAGACCCTTCCTTTATCATGAGATGTGATATCCAACTCCTTCCCATTCCAATCCTGAGACCCTTCCGATATCATGAGATGTGATATCTCAATGCTTCTAATATCAAACTCGAGACCCTCCCTATAGCATGAGATGTGATATCCAAGTCCTTCCCATTCCAATCCTGAGACCCTTCCTATAGCATGAGATGTGATGTCTCAATGCTTCTAATACCAAACCTGAGACCCTTCCTATAACATGAGATGGGAATATCCAACTCCTTCCCATTCCAATCCTGAGACCCTTCCGATAGCAAACATGTGATATCTCAATGCTTATACCAAACCTGAGATCCTTCCTATAACATGAGATGTGATATCCAACTCCTTCCCATTCCAATCCTGAGACACTTCCTATAGCATGAGATGTGATATCTCACTGCTTATACCAAACCTGAGACCCTTCCTATAACATGAGATGTGATATCCAACTCCTTCCCATTCCAATCCTGAGACCCTTCCTATAGCATGAGATGTGATATCTCAATGCTTCTAATATCAAACTTGAGACCCTCCCTATAGCATGAGATGTGATATCCAAGTCCTTCCCATTCCAATCTTGAGACACTTCCTATAGCATGAGATGTGATATCTCAATGCTTCTAATACCAAACCTGAGACTCTTCCTATAACATGAGATGGGATATCCAACTCCTTCCCATTGCAATCCTGAGACCCTTCCGATAGCAGAGATGTGATATCTCAATGCTTATACCAAACCTGGGACCCTTCCTACGGCATGAGATGTCATATGCAACTCCTTCCCATTCCAATCCTGAGACCCTTCCTATAGCATGAGATGTGACATCTCAATGCTTATACCAAACCTGAGACCCTTCCTATAGCATGAGATGTGATATCCAACTCCTTCCCATTCCAATCCTGAGACCCTTCCTATAGCATGAGATGTGATGTCTCAATGCTTCTAATACCAAACCTGAGATCCTTCCTATAACATGAGATGTGAAATCCAACTCCTTCCATTCCAATCCTGAGACCCTTCCTATAGCATGAGATGTGATATCTCAATGCTTATACTAAACCTGAGACCCTTCCTTTAGCATGAGATGTGATATCCAACTCCTTCCGATTCCAATCCCGAGACCCTTTCTATAGCATGAGATGTGATATCTCAATGCCTCTAATACCAAACCTGAGATCCTTCCTCTAACATGAAATGTGATATCCAACTCCTTCCCTTTCCAAACCTGAGAGCCTATCCATAGCATGAGATGTGATATCCAAGTCCTTCCCATTCCAATCCTTAGACCCTTCCTACAGCATGCAATAACACTACTCACTTCAGACCTGGGAACGCCAAGTGTACGAATCATGTGAGAGTGACAAGGACTTGATATACTACACAACCTGGCGGCGGTTACAGAGCAAGACTCCTGTGTAGGCTGGTCAGTCTGCTGGATGGCCCAGAGACGCTTCCGAAGGCTTACTAGCAGGAGATGGTGAAAATGCCGAGAATAGCTGTCCCCGCTATTCCAAGGGTCGAAGTACCAGTACAGGCCTTCTGGTTCGATCAAAGGTGAAAAGGGTTTCACAAGGCGACAGCAGTGCAGAGGAGCAGTCCTTCAGCGGGTCACCAGCGATTCCTCGGTTCAGCCTCTTGGTTGCAGGATACTTGGCTCCTGTATTCCTTCGTTCGTGAGAACTCAGGAGATTGACATGGTAGTGGTGTTTCCAGCCCCCTCTTATCCACGGTTCCCTTCGCGCCAAAACGGAGGGGACCCAATGGGAGATCCGCTCATCAACACTCACACCATTCGTGGACCTATCACGGACCACGGTGGTCCCAGGCATTCACACCACCCTAGACTCTCTGGCACCCAGGATGTGTATTGGGACCAGACATCCCAGCCCACATCCTGGAGGCACACACAAGACATGTAGAAGCCTGCGAAAGCATCTGTGTTTCGCGGGAAAGCACATGCCCAAATAAGGAAGGCCCCACGTCGGCTCGACCTGGGGAAGGTGAAGGGAGCAAGACGGTCAGCGGACAGGACAAAGGAGCCTCGTGGTCTGGCCATTTTGGGATCTAGGCCACCATTTTGGGTTAAGCGCGAGAAACGCGCTTAGCACGCCAAAAGGATCTCAAAACACAAGAAACGATCGCTGCCACCATTCCCGTCCGTGAATCACTTGCACCGATCAGTTACAATCCTGAAAGAGTATCTAGGGCCTGTAGAAGGCTAGAGACCCAAGAGAGCAGTAACTTAGCTTACAGTGCCCTCTTGTGTCATGTTGCACGAAAGCTGCAACATGATACAAGAAACTACGGAAACCGGCGTTTCCTGGTACTGACTGTCTTAAGGGCATGACAGTTTCCCCGTAAGAAATGAGCGAAAGCCCAGAGGAGTGCGGCAGAAGGCTGCACTTCTCGGGCAAAGTCGAGAACAAGGTGAAAAACAACAGCAAAAAGTTTAGGGGTTGCCACATGGAAGGAAAATTACCTACAATTACGAAATCTTTCCTAACACTCGCCCCTCCCAGACTATGGACAGGGGGAACTAATCCACCCCTGGATGAGTCTCTTGTTCAGGTCGGTTAAACATTCTCCACAACCCATCAGCATTGCTATGTTGGACACCTGGCCTATGCTCAATAGTGAAGTCGAAGCCTTGTAGACTTATGGACCACCTAAGCAACTTTGGATTCTCCCCCTTCATGTTTATTAGCCACTTTAAGGGCTTATGGTCAGTTTGCACAGTGAAGTGGGTCCCATAGAGGTAGGGCCTCAGCTTCCTTAGGGCCCACACAACAGAGAAACATTCTTTCTCTACCGTGGACCATCTGAGCTCTCTGTCCTTAAACTGGCGACTAATAAAACCAATAGGGTGTTCCTTACCCTTCTCATCTACTTGCGATAGTACAGCTCCTATCCCAGTGTCAGAGGCGTCCGTCTGCACGATAAAAGGTCTTTGATAATCAGGGGCCCTGAGGACAGGGGCCTGGCACAAGGAGTCTTTTAAGCCATTGAAGGCCTTCTCACACTCGTCGGTCCAAGTTACCTTCTTGGGTTTCTTCAGAGTTGTGAGGGCAGTCAGAGGGGCAGCTATGGTGCCATAGTCTGCCACAAAATTGCGGTAATACCCCGTGAGTCCTAAGAAGGCTCTCACTTGGGTTTGTGTAGTGGGGGTAGGCCAGTCTTGTACTGCTTGTACTTTACTGGGTAGAGGCTGTATCCTCCCTCCACCTACTTCATGTCCAAGGTAAAACACTGAGCCTTGTCCAATCTGGCGTTTACTAGCCTTTATGGTCAAGTGTGCTTTCTGAAGAGCCTGGAGCACAATCCCGAGGTGTTTCACATGGTCAGGTGGCACTGAAAACTGCTATATCGTCCAGATATGCAAGACAGAATTCGTCCAACCCATTCAAAACATGATGCACAAGCCTCTGGAAAGTGGCAGGTGCATTCTTCAACCCGAACGGCATTACCCGGAATTGGTAAAGGCCGTCTGGAGTAGAAAACGCTGTCTTCTCCTTGGCATGTTCTGCTAAAGCTATTTGCCAATAGCCAGCAGTGAGGTCAAACGTGCTGAGGTACTTGGAGGCACCCAAAGTATCCACCAGCTCATCTGTTTGAGGTAAGGGGTGTGCATCTGTCTTGGTGACAGCATTCAGAGCCCTGTAATCCACACAGAACCTCAATTCAGAAGTGCCTGCCTTTGGAACGAAAACCACAGGGCTGGACCAAGGACTACTAGAGGGTTCAATCACCCCAAGGTCTAACATCTTGTTGACCTCGGTCTTAATATAAGACCGTACTTTGTCTGACATCCTGTATCCCCTACTTTTGGTAGGTACACTGTCTCCTGTGTCTATGTTATGTTTGCACCAAGGTGTCAAACCAGGCGACTGTGAAAACAGGGGGGAAAACTGCCTAAGCAAACTTTTCACCTCAGCCTGCTGATCAGAAGTCAGGTGAGGGGCCACTCGGACACCCTCAAAGGAGCTATCTGAAGGACCGCTTTGGAACAGGTCGGGGAGAGGTTCAGACTCCTCTTCCTCAACATCTGAAGCCAGTAACAGTGCTGCGATTTCGACTCTTGGGACGAAAGCCTTCAGCCTATTCACGTGAAACACTTTTGGAGCCTGTCCAGGCCTTCCAAGGTCCACTAAATAGTTAACCTCACCCAGGGGCTCCACCACTGTGTAAGGGCCTGACCATTTGTCCTGTAAAGCTCAAGGCCTTATGGGATTCATGATCAGGACTTGCTGACCAGGTGTAAAGTTGATGAGGGAAGCTTTCTGGTCGTACCAATGTTTCACCAGCGCTTGTACTGCCTTCAATTTATCACTAGCCAAGCCCATCAGAAGTACCATCCGTTTTCTGAGCCCTAGCACATAATCAACTACGTTGGTAGTAACAGGGGGAGTGGGCATCTCCCATCCCTCTTTGACTATGGCTAAGGGTCCCCGTACAGGATGACCAAACAGAAGTTTGAAGGGGCTGAAGCCAACACCCTCCTGTGGTACCTCTCGGTAGGCAAACAGTAAGCATGGTAAAAGAAGATCCCATTGTCTTCTCTGAAGCTTCTCCAGAGCCCCAATCATGCTTTTTAACATTCTGTTGAAACGTTCCACCAGACCATTGGTCTGGGGGTGGTATGCAGAAGAGAACTTGTAGGTGACCCCACATTCTTTCCACATAGCCTGCATATACTTCGACATAAAGTTGCTGCCACGATCTGACACAACTTCTTTAGGGAAGCCAACCCTAGTAAATATGCCAAGTAAAGCTTTTGCAACTGATTTGGCAGTTACAGTTTTCAATGGGATGGCCTCAGGATATCTGGTTGCATGGTCGACCAGCACCAGGATAAACCTATTGCCCGAGGATGTTTGCGGGTCAAGGGGACCAACGATGTCGATCCCTACCCTTTCAAATGGTACCCCCACAACTGGGAGCGGTACCAACGGAGCTTGGATTGTCGAGCCAACCTTACCAGATAACTGGCAGGAGGCACAACTCCTGCAGTGACTTTCTACTTGCACCCCCATCTTGGGCCAGTAGAAGTGCATGGATAACCTTTGCTTGGTCCTCTTAATACCAAGGTGACCAGCAAGGAGCACTTCATGCGCCAACTGCAGGAGGAAGGGCCTAACAGCAAGGGGAACCACCAACCTCCTATGGTCTCCTTCTGTAGACTCTGTGGGCTCACTATACAGGAGTCCACCTTCCCAATAAATCCTATGCGTCCCAGGAGGTTCACCCTCAAGCTGGGAGCAGGCCTGTCTCCTTAGGCCTTCCAGAGATGGGCACTCACGTTGGCCTTTACTGAATTCGTCCCTATCAGGACCTCCTTCAACTAACAAGTCTTTTAGTTCAGGATGGTCGTTGGGGTCAAATACTTCAGGCATCGCCACCTCCTCCTCAGGCCCGGGCGATTGACCAACTTCCTCCACCGCAGTGGTAGGCGAGCTCGGGGGAATATTCTCTTTCCCTCGTCTTGACTTGTTGACTCCTTTCGCCTTGGGTTTCCCCTTCGGCTGGGGCGGCGTATTGGTCTTGGCCAATGCTGCCCGTGCTTGAGACCGTGTGTAGGGTCTTTCGGCAGTGTCTCCTACGAGCCCTAAAGCTCTGAGATCATTACCTAACAAGACGTTTCCCGGGACGTTTCTCTGAATGCTCACTGGAATCCTGACTGCTGTACCATTTAAAGTAAGATTTACAGGTATTACTGGGAACATACGGAGTGGGCCGTCAGCCAACTTAGTGGGCATCAGAGTAGCTCTGGCAACTTCCTCTGAGTCTACCAAGGTAGAATCCACTACAGTTCGACTGCACCCACTATCCCTAAGAGCTGGAGTATCTACTCCATTGATCAGCACACTGTCTTTAAAGTAGTGCTTGGTATTATCTGGAATCCTAGCATAAGCCTCTGCGACTTTAGGCTCCCAGGAACCCAGGGAAACTAAAACTACCTCAGCCTCTATCCCGCTGGGAAATGAGTCTGAGGAGAAGGATGCTCCTGTAATCTCTTCTTCCTCGTAGGAGGAGAAGGCCAGATTAGCGGAGTGGACCCCCAAAGGTCTAACCTTACACCGGGGATCCCCCTTCACGTGGTCAGTTGCTCCACAAGCAAAACAAGATCCATTGGGTCTGTTTACATAGGGAGGCTTATTGTAACCAGAGTTCTGTTTCGGAGGCTGACCTCCACTACCCTGTGAGTTCTCTTGTGTCTTACCCTTATTTTTCTTTTTGTGGCCCTTTTGAGAAGAAGATTTATCAGATTCTCCACCCTCCTTATCTTTGGACTTTTTCCCTTCCTCCTGCTTACCAGGATGAGTTTTGTCCTTATGGGACACTCGATGTGACACCCATAAGTCTGCTGCAATGGCCAGCTTCTTAGGATCTATCTCCTTCGAATCGGCCAAATGCTGCTTAAGCTCCGGGGAAGAAGATGCAAAAATGTGTTCCAGCATGACAAGATTTATCATGCCTTCGAAGGTAGAAACCTTATAACCTTCGACCCAGCCAGTTAAGTTTTTCAAGGATTCAGTGACATAAGATACCCAAGTACCACCTTCCTTTTTCTTATACTCTATGAATCGTTTCAAATATTGGGCCGGAGTCTTCCCAAACTTTAAAATGAGAGTTTGCTTTAACATTGCGAAATCAGCTCGCTCAGCCTTCGACATTTCCATAATGGCACTACAGCCAGAATGGGGCAGTCTGCTGAGTAACCAGGCAATCTTATCAGCATTGTCAACTTGTTGAACTTCGCATGCATACTCAAACGCATTCAGCCAGTCCATAATGTCATTCCTTTCCTCATACACACTGACCAGATCTTTCGGAAACCGTGGATGAGAGGAGGCCCCAGACCCATGTCCAGGACCCTTGGACCCATTTGCAACCTGAAGCTTGGCCAGTTCCAACTGGTGATCCCTGTCTTTCTGTTTTTCTGACTGTTCGATTTTTAGTTTGGCTATGCTGAATTCAAGCTCCTTCTGCCTAAACCGCAGCTCTTGCTTCTTGAATTCAAGCATAGCCTCCCCATCAACACTGGCAGAGGAAACATTAGACATCTCATCCTCCCTGTCCTCGTGGTCGCGGGGATCAGTGCAGCGGCAGAACCCTCGGTTCTACCAGTGAGAGCAGCCCCACCTCCTTCCGCACTGTCCTCAGAAGTTATAGCGTCAAGCTGCGCTTCTTGCCACGCCACGATTCTTTGGATCATATCCAATTTCGTGCCTTGAGAGGAAACACCTCTCTCCGCACACATCTTTTTCAATGTTTCTGATTTGGAAGCATTTAAAGTTAACAAGGTATTTGTTTCCATACTGTTAGATAGGACTATGGCCTTTTTAAAGTTATACTACAACAATTCACTACGTGTCCTGGTAGGAATAACTTGAAATGCCTTAGTTCGTGCGCAACACTGGATACCTTCAGTGGTATCCCACCGCTGTACACCAATTTCTTAAGACGGATTTCTGAACTCTGTCCTGGTGGCGCAGAAGTTCAGGAGGCCAACCTAATTACTTGGAACAGGGTAACCTCTGGACAAGCCAGACCAATCAAGGTAGCGATCGCGGCGGTCAAGACTAGGTCTCAAGAGGGGTGAGGGTGACTGAAAGCCTGCAATGAGCACACAAAGCAAGGACACTTACAAACTACTCCAAACAGGTGCTATATTAAAAATATATACACATTTATTCCAAGGCCTTTAAAACAATGACCGTAGCGAGAAATCACAATACAACTCTAGTAAACCAACACATACCATACCAATACAATATATACACAAATACAAACAAGTCTCAAGCGTTAGATGCACGAAATGTGTAGTCCACCTAAAAGGGAAGGAAAACAGGCAGTGCGAAATAATGCTTAGACCCAGTCCGCCTTCAGAGGCACCTAACTAAAAGGAAGTCCGAGCCCTACGAAGAGTGGAGCCTTGTGCTCAAAAGTACCTGCACACGCTGGTGCCAACGGGCAAAAGGGGAGTCTCTTCGAGGGAGATCAGGCAGTTCAGTTTAGTGCACAAACGAAGAAGAACAGTGTTCCGCGACTCAAGCGCAGCCTCCACTGTGGGCAGAAGCAGAGCGCGAGTACGGAAAGGCGTGCTGTTTTGACACAGCGGGGAAAAGCTATGGGCTCCTGCAGGAGGGCGACCAGTTCCTAGCTATGCTACTCACCGGTCCCCGATGCAAGCAGACCCAGGCTTCTCCGCGTCAGTTTCAGTCGCTGGCAGGTTCAGAAGAGCAGGGGACGTCTCGTCGTCGTGTTGAGTCTGCAGCAGCAGAGTTGAGTAAAAGACGTCCCAAACGAAGGAACCCGCACAGTTTGTTACCACAGCAGGGCAACGGAGCGGCCGTGTGTATCTGAGCCAAATGTACACTACTCACTTCAGACCTGGGAACGCCAAGTGTACGAATCGTGTGAGAGTGACAAGGACTCGATATACTACACAACCTGGTGGCAGTTACAGAGCAAGACTCCTGTGTAGGCTGGTCAGTCTGCTGGATGGCCCAGAGACGCTTCCGAAGGCTTACTAGCAGGAGCTGGTGAAGATGCCGAGAATAGCTGTCCCCGCTATTCCAAGGGTCGAAGTACTAGTACAGGCCTTCTGGTTCGATCAAAGGTGAAAAGGGTTTCACAAGGCGACAGCAGTGCAGAGGAGCAGTCCTTCAGCTGGTCACCAGCGATTCCTCGGTTCAGCCTCTTGGTTGCAGGATACTTGGCTCCTGTATTCCTTCGTTCGTGAGAACTCAGGAGATCGACATGGTAGTGGTGTTTCCAGCCCCCTCTTATCCACGGTTCCCTTTGCGCCAAAACGGTGGGGACCCAATGGGAGATCCGCTCATCAACACTCACACCATTCGTGGACCTATCACGGACCACGGTGGTCCCAGGCATTCACACAGGACCAGACATCCCAGCCCACATCCTGGAGGCACACACAAGACATGTAGAAGCCCGCGAAAGCATCCGTGTTTCGCGGGAAAGTACATGCCCAAATAAGGAAGGCCCCGGGTCGGCTCGACCTGGGGAAGGTGAAGGGAGCAAGACGGTCAGCGGACAGGACAAAGGAGCCTCGTGGTCTGGCCATTTTGGGAGCCAGGCCACCATTTTGGGTTAAGTGCGAGAAACGCGCTTAGAACGCCAAATGGAGCTCAAAACACAAGAAACGATCGCTGCCACCATTCCCGTCCGTGAATCACTTGCACCGATCAGTTACAATACTGAAAGAGTATCTAGGGCCTGTAGAAGGCTAGAATCCCAAGAGAGCAGTAACTTAGCTTACAGTGCCCTCTTGTGTCATGTTGCACGAAAGCCGCAACATGATAAAAGAAACTACGGAAAACAGCGTTTCCCGGTACTGACTGTCTTAAGGCCATGTCAGTTTCCCCGTAGGAAAGGAGCGAAAGCCCAGAGGAGTGCGGCAGAAGGCTGCACTTCTCTGGCAAAGTCGAGAACAAGGTGAAAAACAACAGCAAAAAGTTTAGGGGTTGCCACATGGAAGGAAGATTACCTACAATTACGAAATCTTTCCTAACAGATATCACATCTCATGTTATAGGAAGAGTCTCAGGTTTGGTATAAGCATTGAGATATCACATCTCTGCAATCGGAAGTGTCTCAGGATTGGGATGGGAAGGAGTTGGATATCCCATCTCATGTTATAGGACGGGTCTCAGGATTGTTATTAGAATCATTGAGATATCATATATATTGCATGCTGTAGGAAGGGTCTAAGGATTGGAATGGGAAGGACTTGGATATTACATCTCATGCTATGGATAGGCTCTCAGGTTTGGAAAGGGAAGGAGTTGGATATCACATTTCATGTTAGAGGAAGGATCTCAGGTTTGGTATTAGAGGCATTGAGATATCACATCTCATGCTATAGGAAGGGTCTCAGGATTGGAATGGGAAGGAGTTGGATATCACATCTCATGCTATAGGAAGGGTCTCAGGTTTGGTATAAGCATTGAGATATCACATCTCATGCTATAGGAAGGGTCCCAGGATTGGAATGGAAGGAGTTGGATATCACATCTCATGTTAAACGAAGGATCTCAGGTTTGGTATTAGAAGCATTGAGACATCACATCTCATGTTATAGGAAGGGTCTCAGGATTGGAATGGGAAGGAGTTGGATATCACATCTCATGATATAGGAAGGGTCTCAGGTTTGGTATAAGCATTGAGATATCACATCTCATGCTATCGGAAGGGTCTCAGGATTGGAATGGGAAGGAGTTGTATATGACATCTCAAGCCATAGGAAGGGTCTCAGGTTTGGTATAAGCTTTGAGATATCACATCTCTGCTATCGGAAGGGTCTCAGGATTGGAATGGGAAGGAGTTGGATATCCCATCTCATGTTATAGGAAGAGTCTCAGGTTTGGTATTAGAAGCATTGAGATATCACATCTCATGCTATAGGAAGTGTCTCAGGATTGGAATGGGAATGACTTGGATATCACATCTCATGCTATAGGGAGGGTCTCAAGTTTGATATTAGAATCATTGAGATATCACATCTTATGGAATAGGAAGGGTCTCAGGATTGGAATGGGAAGGAGTAGGATATCACATCTCATGCTATAGGAAGGATCTCAGGTTTGGTATAAGCACTGAGATATCACATCTCTTCTATCGGAAGGGTCTCAGGATTGGAATGGGAAGGAGTTGGATATTCCCATCTCATGTTATAGGAAGGGTCTCAGGTTTGGTATTAGAAGCATTGAGATATCACATCTCATGCTATAGGAAGGGTCTCAGGATTGGAATGGGAAGGACTTGGATAATCCATCTCATGCTATAGGGAGAGTCTCAAGTTTGATATTAGAAGCATTGAGATATCACATCTCACAATATCGGAAGGGTCTCAGGATTGGAATGGGAAGGAGTTGGATATCACATCTCATGATAAAGGAAGGGTCTAAGGTTTGGAAGGGGAAGGATTTGGATATCACATCTCATGTTATAGGACGGGTCTCAGGTTTGGTATTAGAAGCACTGAGATATCAAGTCTTATGGTATAGGAAGGGTCTCAGAATTGGAATGAGAAGGAGTTGGATATCACATCTCAAGCTATAGGAAGGGTCTCAGGATTGGAATGGGAAGGAGTTTGATATCACATCTCATGCAATAGTATGGGTCTCAGGTTTGGTATAAGCATTGGGATATCACATCTCATGCTATCGGAAGGGTATCAGGATTGGATTTGGAAGGAGCTGGATATCCCATCTCATGCTATAGGAAGGGTCTCAGGTTGGAATGGGAAGGAGTTGGATATCACATCTCATGTTATAGGAAGGGTCTCAGGATTGGAATGGGAAGGACTTGGATATCACATCTCATGCTATAGGAAGGCTCTCAGGTTTGGAAGGGGAAAGAGATGTGATATTCAAGTCCTTCCCATTCCAATCCTGAGACCCTTCCTATAGCATGTGATGTGATACATCAATACTTATACCAAACCTGAGACCCTTCCTATGGCATGAGATGTCATATACAACTCCTTCCCATTCCAATCCTGAGACCCTTCCTATAGCATGAGATCTGATATCTCAATGCTTATACCAAACCTGAGACCCTTCCTATAGCATGAGATGTGATATCCAACTTCTTCCCATTCCAATCCTAAGACCCTTCCTATAACATGAGATGTGATGTCTCAATGCTTCTAATACCAAACCTGAGATCTTTCCTATAATATGAGATGTGATATCCAACTCCTTCCCATTCCAATCCTGAGACCCTTCCTATAGCATGAGATGTGATATCTCAATGCTTATACCAAACCTGAGACCCTTCCTATAGCTTGAGATGTGATATCGAACTCCTTAACATTCCAATCCCGAGACCCTTCCTATAGCATGAGATGTGATATCTCAAGGCCTCTAATACCAAACCTGAGATCCTTCCTCTAACATGAAATGTGATATCCAACTCCTTCCCCTTCCAAACCTGAGAGCCTTCCTATAGCATGAGATATGATATCCAAGTCCTTCCCATTCCAATCCTGAGACCCTTCCTATAACATGAAATGTGATATCCAACTCCTTCCCATTCCAACCTGAGACCCTTCCTATAGCATGAGATGGGCTATCCAACTCCTTCCAAATCCAATACTGATACCCTTCCAATAGCATGAGATGTGATATCCCAATGCTTCTACCAAACCTGAGACCCATACTATGGCATAAGATGTGATATCAAACGCCTTCCCATTCCAATCCTGAGACCCTTCCTATAGCTTGAGATGTGATATCCAACTCCTTCCCATTCCAATTCTGAGACCCTACCTATACCATGAGACTTGATATCTCAATGCTTCTAATACCAAACCTGAGACCCGTCCTATAACATGAGATGTGATATCCAAATCCTTCCCCTTCCAAACCTTAGACCCTTCCTTTATCATGAGATGTGATATCCAACTCCTTCCCATTCCAATCCTGAGACCCTTCCGATATCATGAGATTTGTTATCTCAATGCTTCTAATATCAAACTTGAGACCCTCCCTATAGCATGAGATGTGACATCCAAGCCCTCCCCATTCCAATCCTGAGACCCTTCCTATAGCATGAGATGTGATATCTCAATGCTTCTAATACCAAACCTGAGACCCTTCCTATAACATGAGATGGGATATCCAACTCCTTCCCATTCCAATCCTGAGACCCTTCCGATAGCAGAGATGTGATATCTCAATGCGTATACCAACCTGAGACCCTTCCTATAACATGAGATGTGATATCCAACTCCTTCCCATTCCAAACCTGAGACCCTTCCTATAGCATATGTGATATCCAACTCCTTCCAATTCCAAACATGAGACCCTTCCCATAGCAAGAATGTAATATCCAACTCCTTCCCATTCTAATCCTGAGACCATTCCTATAGCATGAGATGTGATATCTCAATGCTTCTAATACCAAACCTGAGATCCTTCCTATGACATGAGATGTGCTATCCAATTCCTTCCCATTCCAAACCTGAGACCCTTCCTACAGCATGCGATGTGATATCTCAATGCTTCTAATACCAAACCTGAGACCAGTCCTATAACATGAGATGGGATATCCAACTCCTTCCCGTTCCAATCCTGAGACACTTCCGATTGCAGAGATTTGATTTCTCAATGCTTATACCAAACCTGAGACTCTTCCTATAACATGAGATGTGATATCCAACTCCTTCCCGTTCCAAACCTGAGACCCTTCCTATAGCATGAGATGTGATATCCAAATCCTTCCCATCCCAATCCTGAGACACTTCCAATTGCAGAGATGTGATATCTCAATGCTTATACCAAACCTGAGACTCTTCCTATAACACGAGATGTGATATCCAACTCCTTCCCGTTCCAAACCTGAGACCCTTCCTATAGCATGAGATGTGATATCCAACTCCTTCCCATTCCAATCCTGAGACCCTTCCAATAGCATGAGATGTGATATCTCAATGCCTCTAATACCAAACCTGAGATCCTTCCTATAACATGTGATGTGATATTCAAATCCTTCCCCTTCCAAACCTGAGACCCTCCCTTTAGCATGAGATGTGATATACAACTCCTTCCCATTCCAATCCTGAGACCCTTCTGATAGCATGAGATGTGATATCTCAATGCCTCTAATACCAAACCTGAGATCCTACCTCTAACATGAAATGTGATATCCATCTCCTTCCCTTTCCAGACCTGAGACCCTGCCTATAGCATGAGCTGTGATATCCAAGTCCTTCCCATTCCAATCCTGAGACCCTTCCTATAGCATGTGATGTGATATCTCAATGCTTATACCAAACCTGAGACCCTTCTTATGGCATGAGATGTCATATACAACTCCTTCCCATTCCAATCCTGGGACCCTTCCTATAGCATGAGATGTGATATCTCAATGCTTATACCAAACCTGAGACCCTTCCTATAGCATGAGATGTGATATCTCAAGGCCTCTAATACCAAACCTGAGATCCTTCCTCTAACATGAGATGTGATATCCAACTCCTACCCATTCCAATCCTGAGACCCTTCCTATAGCAAGAGATGTGATATCCAAATCCTTCCAATTCCAATCCTGAGACCCTTCCTATAACAAGAGATGTGATATCCAACTCCTTCCCATTCCAACCTGAGACACTTCCTATAGCATGAGAAGGGATATCCAACTCCTCCGCAATCCAATCCGGAGACCCTTCCGATAGCAGAGATGTGATATCTCAATGCTTATACCAAACCTGAGACCCTTCCTATGGCATGATATGTGATATCCAACTCCTTGCCATTCAAATCCTGAGACCCTTTTATAGCATGGGAAGGGATATCCAACTCCTTCCCAATCCAATCCTGAGACCCTTCCGATAGCAGAGATGTGATATCTCAACGCTTCTACCAAACCTGAGACCCTTCCTTTAGCATGAGATGTGATATCCAAATCCTTCGCATTCCAATCCTGAGACCCTTCCTATAGCATGAGATGTGATATCTCAATGGTTCTAATACCAAACCTGAGATCCTTCCTATAACATGAGATGTGATATCCAATTCCTTCCCATTCCAAACCTGAGACCCTTCCTATAACATGAAATGTGATGTCTCAAGGCCTCTAATACCAAACCTGAGATCCTTCCTCTAACATGAAATGTGATATCCAACTCCTTCCCATTCCAAACCTGAGACCCTTCCTATAACATGAAATGTGATATCCAACTCCATCCCATTCCAACCTGAGACCTTTCCTATAGCATGAGATGGGATATCCAACTCCTTCCAAATCCAATACTGATACCATTCCGATAGCATGAGATGTGATATCCCAATGCTTCTACCAAATCTGAGACCCATACTATGGCATGAGATGTGATATCAAACTCCTTCCCATTCCAACCCTGAGACCCTTCCTAAAGCTTGAGATGTGATATCCAATTTCTTCCCATTCCAATTCTGAGACCCTTCCTATACCATGAGACTTGATATCTCAATGCTTCTAATACCAAACCTGAGACCCGTCCTATAACATGAGATGTGATATCCAAATCCTTCCCCTTCCAAACCTTAGACCCTTCCTTTATCATGAGATGTGATATCCAACTCCTTCCCATTCCAATCCTGAGACCCTTCCGATATCATGAGATTTGTTATCTCAATGCTTCTAATATCAAACCTGAGACCCTCCCTATAGCATGAGATGTGACATCCAAGTCCTCCCCATTCCAATCCTGAGACCCTTCCTATAGCATGAGATGTGATATCTCAATGCTTCTAATACCAAACCTGAGACCCTTCCTATAACATGAGATGGGATATCCAACTCAGATGGGATATCCAACTCCTTCCCATTCCAATCCTGAGACCCTTCCGATAGCAGAGATGTGATATCTCAATGCTTATATCAAACCTGAGACCCTTCCTATGGCCTGAGATGTCATATACAACTCCTTCCCATTCCAATCCTGAGACCCTTCCTATAGCATGAGATGTTATATCTCAATGCTTATACCAAATCTGAGACCCTTCCTATAGCATGAGATGTGATATCCAACTCCTTCCCATTTCAATCCTGAGACCCTTCCTATAGCATGAGATGTGATGTCTCAATGCTTCTAATACCAAACCTGAGATCCTTCCTATAACATGAGATGTGATATCCAACTCCTTCCCATTCCAATCCTGAGACCCTTATGATAGCATGAGATGTGATATCTCAATTCCTCTTATACCAAACCTGAGATCCTTCCGATAGCATGAGATGTGATATCTCAATGCTTCTAATACCAAACCTGAGATCCTTCCTATAATATGAGATGTGATTTCCAAATCCTTCCCCTTCCAAACCTGAGACCCTCCCTTTAGCATGAGATGTGATATCCAACTTCTTCCCATTCCAATCCAGAGACCCTTCTGATAGCATGAGATGTGATATCTCAATGCCTCTAATACCAAACCTGAGATCCTACCTCTAACATGAAATGTGATATCCATCTCCTTCCCTTTCCAAACCTGAGACCCTGCCTATAGCATGAGATGTGATATCCAAGTCCTTCCCATTCCAATCCTGAGACCCTTCCTATAGCATGTGATGTGATATCTCAATGCTTATACGAAACCTGAGACCCTTCCTATGGCATGAGATGTCATATACAACTCCTTCCCATTCCAATCCTGAGACCCTTCCTATAGCATGAGATGTGATATCTCAATGCTTATACCAAACCTGAGACCCTTCCTATAGCATGAGATGTGATATCCAACTTCTTCCCATTCCAATCCAGAGACCCTTCCTATAGCATGAGATGTGATATCTCAATGCTTATACCAAACCTGAGACCCTTCCTATAGCTTGAGATGTGATATCCAACTCCTTCCCATTCCAATCCTGTGACCCTTCCGATAGCATGAGATGTGATATCTCAAGGCCTCTAATACCAAACCTGAGATCCTTCCTCTAACATGAAATGTGATATCCAACTCCTTCCCTTTCCAAACCTGAGAACCTTCCTATAGCATGAGATATGATATCCAACTCCTTCCCATTCCAACCTGAGACCCTTCCTATAGCATGAGATGGGATATCCAACTCCTTCCAAATCCAATACTGATACCCTTCCGATAGCATGAGATGTGATATCCCAATGCTTCTACCAAACCTGAGAACCATACTATGGCATGAGATGTGATATCAAACTCCTTCCCATTCCAATCCTGAGACGCTTCCTATAGCTTGAGATGTGATATCCAACTCCTTCCCATTCCAATTCTGAGACCCTTCTTATACCATGAGACTTGATATCTCAATGCTTCTAATACCAAACCTGAGACCCGTCCTATAACATGAGATGTGATATCCAAATCCTTCCCCTTCCAAACCTTAGACTCTTCCTTTATCATGAGATGTGATATCCAACTCCTTCCCATTCCAATCCTGAGACCCTCCCTATAGCATGAGATGTGATATCTCAATGCTTCTAATACCAAACCTGAGACCCTTGCTATAACATGAGATGTGATATTCAAGTCCTTCCCATTCCAATCCTGAGACCCTTCCTATAGCATGAGATGTGATATCTCAATGCTTCTAATACCAAACCTGAGACCTCATGCTAAAGGGAGGGTCTCAGGTTTGAAGGGGGAAGGATTTGGATATCACATCTCATGTTATAGGAAGGATCTCAGGATTGGTATTAGAAGCATTGAGATATCACATCTCATGCTATCGGAAGGATCTCAGGTTTGGCATTAGAAGCATTGAGATATCACATCTCATGCTATAGCAAGGGTCTCAGGTTTGGAACGGGAAGGAGTTGGATATCCCATCTCATGTTATAGGACTGGTCTCAGGTTTGGTATTAGAAGCATTGAGATATCACATTACATGTTGTAGGAAGGGTCTCAGGTTTGGAATGGGAAGGAATTGGATATCACATCTCATGTCATAGGAAGGATCTCAGGTTTGGTATTAGAAGCATTGAGATATCACATCTCATGCTCTAGGAATGGTCTCAGGATTGGAATGGGAAGGAGTTGGATATTACATTCTTGCTATAGGAAGGGTCTCATGTTTGGAATGGGAAGGAGTTGGATATCACATATGGTATAGGAAGGGTCTCAGGTTTGGAACGGGAAGGAGTTGGATATCACATCTCATGTTGTAGGAAGCGTCTCAGGTTTGATAGAAGCATTGAGATATCACATCTCTGCTATCGGAAGTGTCTCAGGATTGGAATGGGAAGAAGTTGGATATCCCATCTCATGTTATAGGATTCGTCTCAGGTTTGTTATTAGAATCATTGAGATATCATATTGCATGCTGTAGGAAGGGTCTAAGGATTGGAATGGGAAGGACTTGGATATCACATCTCATTCTATAGGTAGGCTCTCAGGTTTGGAAAGGGAAGGCGTTGGATATCACATCTCATGCTATAGGAAGGGTCTCAGGATTGGAATGGGAAGGAGTTGGATATCACATCTCATGCTATAGGAAGGGTCTCAGGTTTGGTATAAGCATTGAGATATCACATCTCATGCTATAGGAAGGGTCTCAGGATTGGAATGGGAAGGAGTTGGATATCACATCTCATGTTATAGGAAGGATCTCAGGTTTGGTATTAGAAGCATTGAGACATCACATCTCATGCTATAGGAAGGGTCTCAGGATTGGAATGGGAAGGAGTTGTATATGACATCTCATGCCGTAGGAAGGGTCTCAGGTTTGGTATAAGCATTGAGATATCACATCTCTGCTATAGGAAGGGTCTCAGGATTGGAATGGGAAGGAGTTGGATATCCCATCTCATGTTATAGGAAGGGTCTCATGATTGGAATGGGAAGGACTTGGATATCACATCTCATGCTATAGGAAGGCTCTCAGGTTTGGAAGGGGAAAGAGTTGGATATCACATTTCATGTTAGAGGTAGGATCTCAGGTTTGGTATTAGAGGCATTGAGATAACACATCTCATGCTATCAGAAGGGTCTCAGGATTGGAATGGGAAGGAGTTGGATATCACATCTCATGCTAAAGGGAGGGTCTCAGGTTTGGAAGGGGAAGGATTTGGATATCACATCTCATGCTATAGGAAGGATCTCAGGTTTGGTATTAGAAGCATTGAGATATCACATCTCATGCTATCAGAATGGTCTCAGGATTGGAATGGGAAGGAGTTGGATATCACATCTCATACTAAAGGGAGGGTTCCAGGTTTGGAAGGGGAAGGATTTGGATATCACATCTCATGTTATCGGAAGGATCTCAGGTTTGGTATTAGAAGTATTGAGATATCACATCTCATGCTATAGGAAGGGTCTCAGGATTGGAATGGGAAGGAGTTGGATATCACATCTCATGCTAAAGGAAGGGTCTCAGGTTTGGTAGAAGCATTGAGATATCACATCTCATGCTATAGGAAGGGTCTCAGGATTGGAATGGGAAGGACTTAGATATCACATATCATGCTATAGGGAGGGTCTCAGTTTTGATATTAGAAGTATTGAGATATCACATCTCATGCTATCGGAAGTGTCTCAGGTTTGGAATGGGAAGGAGCTGGATATCACATCTCATGCTAAAGGAAGGGTCTCAGGTTTGGTAGAAGCATTGAGATATCACATCGCATGCTATAGGAAGGGTCTCAGGATTGGAATGGGAAGGACTTAGATATCACATATCATGCTATAGGGAGGGTCTCAGTTTTGATATTAGAAGCATTGAGATATCACATCTCATGCTATAGGAAGGGTCTCAGGAATGGAATGGGAAGGACTTGGATATCACATCTCATGATAAAGGAAGGGTCTAACGTTTGGAAGGGGAAGGATTTGGATATCACATCTCATGTTATTGAACCAGTCTCAGGTTTGGTATTAGAAGCATTGAGATATCAAGTCTCATGGTATGGGACGGGAGTTTGATATCACATCTCATGCCATGGTATGGGTATCAGGTTTTGTAGAAGCATTGGGATATCACATCTCATGCTATCGGAAGGGTATCAGGATTGGATTTGGAAGGAGTTGGATATCCCATCTCATGCTATGTGAAGGGTATCAGGTTGGAATGGGAAGGAGTTGGATATGACATCTCATGTTATAGGAAGGGTCTCAGGATTGGAATGGGAAGGACTTGGATATCACATCTCATGCTGTAGGAAGGCTCTCAGGTTTGGAAAGGGAAGGAGTTGGATATCACATTTCATGTTAGAGGTAGGATCTCAGGTTTGGTATTAGAGGCATTGAGATATCACATCTCATGCTATCAGAAGGGTATCAGGATTGGAATGAGAAGGAGTTGGATATCACATCTCATGCTAAAGGGAGGGTCTCAGGTTCAGAAGGGGAAGGATTTGGATATCACATCTCATGTTATAGGAAGTATCTCAGGTTTGGTATTAGAAGCATTGAGATATCACATCTCATGCTATCGGAAGGATCTCAGGTTTGGTATTAGAAGCATTGAGATATCACATCTTATGCTATAGGAAGGGTCTCAGGATTGGAATGGGAAGGAGTTGGATATCACATCTCATGTTATAGGAAGGATCTCAGGTTTGCTATTAGAAGCATTGAGATATCACATCTCATGCTATAGGACTGGTCTCAGGATTGGAATGGGAAGGAGTTGGATATCACATCTCATGCTAAAGGAAGGGTCTCAGTTTTGCTAGAAGCATTGAGATTTCACATATCATGCTATAGGAAGGGTCTGAGGATTGGAATGGGAAGGAGTTGTATATCACATCTCATGCTAAAGGGAGGGTCTCAGGTTTGGAAGGGGAAGGATTTGGAAATCACATCTCATGTTATAGGAAGGATCTCAGGTTTGGTATTAGAAGCATTGAGATATCACATCTCATGCTATCGGAAGTATCTCAGGTTTGGTATTAGAGGCATTGAGATATCACATCTCATGCTATCATAAGGGTCTCAGGATTGGAATGGGAAGGAGTTGGATATCACATCTCTTGTTATAGGAATGATCTCAGGTTTGGTATTAGAAGCATTGAGATATCACATCTCATGCTATAGGAAGGGTCTCAGGATTGGAATGGGAAGGAGTTGGATATCACATCTCATGCAATAGGAAGGGTCTCAGATTTGGTATAAGCATTGAGATATCACATCTCTGCTATCGGAGGTGTCTCAGAATTGGAATGGAAAGGAGTTGGATATCACATCTCAAGCTATAGGAAGGGTCTCAGGATTGGAATGGGAAGGACTTGGATATCACATCTCATGCTATAGGAAGGCTCTCAGGTTTGGAAGGGGAAAGAGTTGGATATCACATTTCATGTTAGAGGTAGGATCTCAGGTTTGGTATTAGAGGCATTGAGAAATCACATCTCATGCTATCAGAAGGGTCTCAGGAATGGAATGTGAAGGAGTTGGATATCACATCTCATGCTAAAGGGAGGGTCTCAGGTTTGGAAGGGGAAGGATTTGGATATCACATCTCATGTTATAGGAAGGATCTCAGGTTTGGTATTAGAAGCATTGAGATATCACATATCATGCTATCGGAAGGATCTCAGGTTTGGTATTAGAAGCATTGAGATATCACATCTCATGCTATCAGAAGAGTCTCAGGATTGGAATAGGAAGGAGTTGGATATCACATCTCATGCTAAAGGGAGGGTCTCAGGTTTGGAAGGGGAAGGATTTGGATATCACATCTCATGTTATCGGAAGGATCTCACGTTTGGTATTAGAAGTATTGAGATATCATATCTCATGCTATAGGAAGGGTCTCAGGATTGGAATGGGAAGGAGTTGGATATCACATCTCATGCTATAGGGAGGGTCTCAGGATTGGAATGGGAAGGACTTAGATACCACATATCATGCTATAGGGAGGGTCTCAGTTTTGATATTAGAAGCATTGAGATATCACATCTCATGCTATCGGAAGTGTCTCAGGATTGGAATGGGAAGGAGCTGGATATCACATCTCATGCTAAAGGAAGGGTCTCAGGTTTGGAACGGGAAGGATTTGGATATCACATCTCATGTTATAGGAATGGTCTCAGGTTTGGTATAAGCATTGAGATATCACATCTCTGCTATCGGAAGAGTCTCAGGATTGGAATGGGAAGGAGTTGAATATCCCATCTCATGTTATAGGACGGGTCTCAGGTTTGTTATTAGAATCATTGAGATATCATATTGCATGCTGTAGGAAGGGTCTAAGGGTTGGAATGTGAAGGACTTGGATATCACATCTCATGCTATAGATAGGCTCTTAGGTTTGGAAACGGAAGGAGTTGGATATCACATTTCATGTTAGAGGAAGGATCTCAGGTTTGGTATTAGAAGCATAGAGATATCACATCTCATGCTATAGGAAGGGTCTCAGGATTGGAATGGGAAGCAGTTGGATATCACATCTCATGCTATAGGAAGTGTCTCAGGATTGGAATGGGAAGGACTTGGGTATCACATCTCATGCTATAGGGAGGGTCTCTAGTTTGATATTAGAAGCATTGAGATATCACATCTCATGCTATAGGAAGGGTCTCAGGATTGGAATGGGAAGGAGTTGGATATCACATCTCATGCTATAGGAAGGGTCTCAGGTTTGGTATAAGCAGTGAGATATCACATCTCATGCTATAGGAAGTGTCTCAGGATTGGAATGGGAAGGAGTTGGATATCACATCTCATGTTATAGGAAGGATCTCAGGTTTGGTATAAGCATTGAGAGATCACAACTCTGCTATCGGAAGGGTCTCAGGATTGGAATGGGAAGGAGTTGGATATTCCCATCTCATGTTATAGGGAGGGTCTCAAGTTTGATATTAGAAGCATTGAGATATCACATTTCATGATATCGGAAGGGTCTCAAGATTGGAATGGGAAGGAGTTGGCTATCACATCTCATGATAAAGGAAGGGTCTAAGGTTTGGAAGGGGAAGCATTTGGATATCACATCTCATGTTATAGGACGGGTCTCAGGTTTGGTATTAGAAGCATTGAGATATCAAGTCTCATGGTATAGGAAGGGTCTCAGAATTGGAATGGGAAGGAGTTGGATATCACATCTCAAGCTATAGGAAGGGTCTCAGGATTAGAATGGGAAGGAGTTTGATATCACATCTCATGCCATAGTATGGGTCTCAGGTTTGGTAGAAGCATTGGGATATCAGATCTCATGCTATCGGAAGGGTATCGGGATTGGATTTGGAAGGAGTTGGATATCCCATCTCATGCTATAGGAAGGGTCTCAGGTTGGAATGGGAAGGATTTGGGTATCACATCTCATGTTATAGGAAGGGTCTCAGGATTGGAATGGGAAGGACTTGGATATCACATCTCATGCTATAGGAAGGCTCTCAGGTTTGCAAGGGGAAAGAGTTGGATATCACATTTCATGTTAGAGGTAGGATCTCAGGTTTGGTATTAGAAGTATTGAGATATCACATCTCATGCTATCAGAAGGATCTCAGGTTTGGTATAGAAGCATTGAGATATCATATCTTATGCTATCAGAAGAGTCTCAGGATTGGAATGGGAAGGAGTTGGATATCACATCTCATGCTAAAGGGAGGGTCTCAGGTTTGGAAGATAAGGATTTGGATATCACATCTCATGTTATAGGAAGGATCTCAGGTTTGGTATTAGAAGTATTGAGATATCACATCTCATGCTATCGGAAGGATCTCAGGTTTGGTATAGAAGCATTGAGATATCATATCTTATGCTATCAGAAGGGTCTCAGGATTGGAATGGGAAGGAGTTGGATATCACATCTCATGCTAAAGGAAGGGTCTCAGGTTTGGTAGAAGCATTGAGATATCACATCTCATGCTATAGGAAGGGTCTCAGGATTGGAATGGGAAGGACTTAGATATCACATATCATGCTATAGGGAGGGTCTCAGTTTTGATATTAGAAGCATTGAGATATCACATCTCATGCTATCGGAAGTGTCTCAGGATTGGAATGGGAAGGAGCTGGATATCACATCTCATGCTAAAGGAAGGGTCTCAGGTTTGGAACGGGAAGGAGTTGGATATCACATCTCATGTTATAGGAAGGGTCTCAGGTTTGGTATAAACATTGAGATATCACATCTCATGCTATAGGAAGGGTCTCAGGATTGGAATGGGAAGGACTTAGATATCACATATCATGCTATAGGGAGGGTCTCAGTTTTGATATTAGAAGCATTGAGATATCACATCTCATGCTATCGGAAGTGTCTCAGGATTGGAATGGGAAGGAGCTGGATATCACATCTCATGCTAAAGGAAGGGTCTCAGGTTTGGAACGGGAAGGAGTTGGATATCACATCTCATGCTAAAGGAAGGGTCTCAGGTTTGGAACGGGAAGGAGTTGGATATCACATCTCATGTTATAGGAAGGGTCTCAGGTTTGGTATAAACATTGAGATATCACATCTCTGCTATCGGAAGTGTCTCAGGATTGGAATGGGAAGGAGTTGGATATCCCATCTCATGTTATAGGACGGGTCTCAGGTTTTTTATTAGAATCATTGAGATATCATATTGCATGCTGTAGGAAGGGTCTAAGGATTGGAATGGGAAGGACTTGGATATCACATCTCATGCTATAGATAGGCTCTCAGGTTTGGAAAGTGAAGGAGTTGGATATCACATTTCATGTTAGAGGAAGGATCTCAGGTTTGGTATTAGAGGCATTGAGATATCACATCTCAGGCTATAGGAAGGGTCTCAGGATTGGAATGGGAAGGAGTTGGATATCACATCTCATGCTATAGGAAGGGTCTCAGGTTTGGTATAAGCATTGAGATATCACATCTCATGCTATAGGAAGGGTCCAGGATTGGAATGGAAGGAGTTGGATATCACATCTCATGTTATAGGAAGGATCTCAGGTTTGGTATTAGAAGCATTGAGACATCACATCTCATGCTATAGGAAGGGTCTCAGGATTGGAATGGGAAGGAGTTGGATATCACATCTCATGCTATAGGAAGGGTCTCAGGATTGGAATGGGAAGGAGTTGAATATGACATCTCATGCCGTAGGAAGGGTCTCAGGTTTGGTATAAACATTGAGATATCACATCTCTGCTATCAAAAGGGTCTCAGGATTGGAATGGGAAGGAGTTGGATATCCCATCTCATGTTATAGGAAGAGTCTCAGGTTTGGTATTAGAAGCATTGAGATATCACATCTCATGCTATAGGAAGTGTCTCAGGATTGAAATGGGAAGGAGTTGGATATCACATCTCATGTTATAGGAAGGATCTCAGGTTTGCTATAAGCATTGAGATATCACATCTCTGCTATCGGAAGGGTCTCAGGATTGGAATGGGAAGGAGTTGGATATTCCCATCTCATGTTATGGGAAGGGTCTCAGGTTTGGTATTAGAAGCATTGAGATATCACATCTCATGCTATAGGAAGGGTCTCAGGATTGGAATGGGAAGGACTTGGATATCACATCTCATGCTATAGGGAGGGTCTCAAGTTTGATATTAGAAGCTTTGAGATATCACATCTCATGATATCGGAAGGGTCTCAGGATTGGAATGGGAAGGAGTTGGATATCACATGTCATGATAAAGGAAGGGTCTAAGGTTTGGAAGGGGAAGGATTTGGATATCACATCTCATGTTATATTACGGGTCTCAGGTTTGGTATTAGAAGCATTGAGATATCAAGTCTCATAGTATAGGAAGGGTCTCAGAATTGGAATGGGAAGAAGTTGGATATCACATCTCAAGCTATAGGAAGGGTCTCAGGATTGGAATGGGAAGGACTTGGATATCACATCTCATGCTATAGGAAGGCTCTCAGGTTTGGAAGGGAAAAGAGTTGGATATCACATTTCATGTTAGAGGTAGGATCTCAGGTTTGGTATTAGAGGCATTGAGATATCACATCTCATGCTATCAGAAGGGTCTCAGGAATGGAATGGGAAGGAGTTGGATATCACATCTCATGCTAAAGGGAGGGTCTCAGGTTTGGAAGGGGAAGGATTTGGATATCACATCTCATGTTATAGGAAGGATCTCAGGTTTGGTATTAGAAGCATTGAGATATCACATCTCATGCTATCGGAAGGATCTCAGGTTTGGTATTAGAAGCATTGAGATATCACATCTCATGCTATCAGAAGAGTCTCAGGATTGGAATAGGAAGGAGTTGGATATCACATCTCATGCTAAAGGGAGGGTCTCAGGTTTGGAAGGGGAAGGATTTGGATATCACATCTCATGTTATCGGAAGGATCTCACGTTTGGTATTAGAAGTATTGAGATATCATATCTCATGCTATAGGAAGGGTCTCAGGATTGGAATGGGAAGGAGTTGGATATCACATCTCATGCTATAGGGAGGGTCTCAGGATTGGAATGGGAAGGACTTAGATATCACATATCATGCTATAGGGAGGGTCTCAGTTTTGATATTAGAAGCATTGAGATATCACATCTCATGCTATCGGAAGTGTCTCAGGATTGGAATGGGAAGGAGCTGGATATCACATCTCATGCTAAAGGAAGGGTCTCAGGTTTGGAACGGGAAGGATTTGGATATCACATCTCATGTTATAGGAAGGGTCTCAGGTTTGGTATAAGCATTGAGATATCACATCTCTGCTATCGGAAGAGTCTCAGGATTGGAATGGGAAGGAGTTGGATATCCCATCTCATGTTATAGGACGGGTCTCAGGTTTGTTATTAGAATCATTGAGATATCATATTGCATGCTGTAGGAAGGGTCTAAGGGTTGGAATGTGAAGGACTTGGATATCACATCTCATGCTATAGATAGGCTCTTAGGTTTGGAAAGGGAAGGAGTTGGATATCACATTTCATGTTAGAGGAAGGATCTCAGGTTTGGTATTAGAAGCATAGAGATATCACATCTCATGCTATAGGAAGGGTCTCAGGATTGGAATGGGAAGCAGTTGGATATCACATCTCATGCTATAGGAAGGGTCTCAGGTTTGGTATAAGCATTGAGATATCACATCTCATGCTATAGGAAGGGTCTCAGGATTGGAATGGGAAGGACTTGGATATCACATCTCATGCTATAGGGAGGGTCTCAAGTTTGATATTAGAAGCTTTGAGATATCACATCTCATGATATCGGAAGGGTCTCAGGATTGGAATGGGAAGGAGTTGGATATCACATCTCATGATAAAGGAAGGGTCTAAGGTTTGGAAGGGGAAGGATTTGGATATCACATCTCATGTTATATTACGGGTCTCAGGTTTGGTATTAGAAGCATTGAGATATCAAGTCTCATAGTATAGGAAGGGTCTCAGAATTGGAATGGAAAGGAGTTGGATATCACATCTCAAGCTATAGGAAGGGTCTCAGGATTGGAATGGGAAGGACTTGGATATCACATCTCATGCTATAGGAAGGCTCTCAGGTTTGGAAGGGGAAAGAGTTGGATATCACATTTCATGTTAGAGGTAGGATCTCAGGTTTGGTATTAGAGGCATTGAGATATCACATCTCATGCTATCAGAAGGGTCTCAGGAATGGAATGGGAAGGAGTTGGATATCACATCTCATGCTAAAGGGAGGGTCTCAGGTTTGGAAGGGGAAGGATTTGGATATCACATCTCATGTTATAGGAAGGATCTCAGGTTTGGTATTAGAAGCATTGAGATATCACATCTCATGCTATCGGAAGGATCTCAGGTTTGGTATTAGAAGCATTGAGATATCACATCTCATGCTATCAGAAGAGTCTCAGGATTGGAATAGGAAGGAGTTGGATATCACATCTCATGCTAAAGGGAGGGCTTCAGGTTTGGAAGGGGAAGGATTTGGATATCACATCTCATGTTATCGGAAGGATCTCACGTTTGGTATTAGAAGTATTGAGATATCATATCTCATGCTATAGGAAGGGTCTCAGGATTGGAATGGGAAGGAGTTGGATATCACATCTCATGCTATAGGGAGGGTCTCAGGATTGGAATGGGAAGGACTTAGATATCACATATCATGCTATAGGGAGGGTCTCAGTTTTGATATTAGAAGCATTGAGATATCACATCTCATGCTATCGGAAGTGTCTCAGGATTGGAATGGGAAGGAGCTGGATATCACATCTCATGCTAAAGGAAGGGTCTCAGGTTTGGAACGGGAAGGATTTGGATATCACATCTCATGTTATAGGAAGGGTCTCAGGTTTGGTATAAGCATTGAGATATCACATCTCTGCTATCGGAAGAGTCTCAGGATTGGAATGGGAAGGAGTTGAATATCCCATCTCATGTTATAGGACGGGTCTCAGGTTTGTTATTAGAATCATTGAGATATCATATTGCATGCTGTAGGAAGGGTCTAAGGGTTGGAATGTGAAGGACTTGGATATCACATCTCATGCTATAGATAGGCTCTTAGGTTTGGAAAGGGAAGGAGTTGGATATCACATTTCATGTTAGAGGAAGGATCTCAGGTTTGGTATTAGAAGCATAGAGATATCACATCTCATGCTATAGGAATGGTCTCAGGATTGGAATGGGAAGCAGTTGGATATCACATCTCATGCTATAGGAAGTGTCTCAGGATTGGAATGGGAAGGACTTGGGTATCACATCTCATGCTATAGGGAGGGTCTCAAGTTTGATATTAGAAGCATTGAGATATCACATCTCATGCTATAGGAAGGGTCTCAGGATTGGAATGGGAAGGAGTTGGATATCACATCTCATGTTATAGGAAGGATCTCAGGTTTGGTATAAGCATTGAGATATCACATCTCTGCTATCGGAAGGGTCTCAGGATTGGAATGGGAAGGAGTTGGATATTCCCATCTCATGTTATAGGGAGGGTCTCAAGTTTGATATTAGAAGCATTGAGATATCACATTTCATGATATCGGAAGGGTCTCAAGATTGGAATGGGAAGGAGTTGGCTATCACATCTCATGATAAAGGAAGGGTCTAAGGTTTGGAAGGGGAAGCATTTGGATATCACATCTCATGTTATAGGACGGGTCTCAGGTTTGGTATTAGAAGCATTGAGATTTCAAGTCTCATGGTATAGGAAGGGTCTCAGAATTGGAATGGGAAGGAGTTGGATATCACATCTCAAGCTATAGGAAGGGTCTCAGGATTAGAATGGGAAGGAGTTTGATATCACATCTCATGCCATAGTATGGGTCTCAGGTTTGGTAGAAGCATTGGGATATCAGATCTCATGCTATC
The DNA here is from genome assembly GCF_040938575.1 of Ambystoma mexicanum. Lineage (NCBI taxonomy): Eukaryota > Metazoa > Chordata > Amphibia > Caudata > Ambystomatidae > Ambystoma > Ambystoma mexicanum. Next base: position 1,554,181,172 of record NC_090935.1, on the reverse strand, counting down.
GGAAGGGTATCGGGATTGGATTTGGAAGGAGTTGGATATCCCATCTCATGCTATAGGAAGGGTCTCAGGTTGGAATGGGAAGGAGTTGGGTATCACATCTCATGTTATAGGAAGGGTCTCAGGATTGGAATGGGAAGGACTTGGATATCACATCTCATGCTATAGGAAGGCTCTCAGGTTTGCAAGGGGAAAGAGTTGGATATCACATTTCATGTTAGAGGTAGGATCTCAGGTTTGGTATTAGAAGTATTGAGATATCACATCTCATGCTATCAGAAGGATCTCAGGTTTGGTATAGAAGCATTGAGATATCATATCTTATGCTATCAGAAGAGTCTCAGGATTGGAATGGGAAGGAGTTGGATATCACATCTCATGCTAAAGGGAGGGTCTCAGGTTTGGAAGATAAGGATTTGGATATCACATCTCATGTTATAGGAAGGATCTCAGGTTTGGTATTAGAAGTATTGAGATATCACATCTCATGCTATCGGAAGGATTTCAGGTTTCGTATAGAAGCATTGAGATATCATATCTTATGCTATCAGAAGGGTCTCAGGATTGGAATGGGAAGGAGTTGGATATCACATCTCATGCTAAAGGGCGGGTCTCAGGTTTGGAAGGGGAAGGATTTGGATATCACATCTCATGTTATAGGACGGATCTCAGGTTTGGTATTAGAAGTATTGAGATATCACATCTCATGTTATCGGAAGGATCTCAGGTTTGGTATTAGAAGTATTGAGATATCACCTCTCATGCTATAGGAAGGGTCTCAGGATTGGAATGGGAAGGAGTTGGATATCACATCTCATGCTAAAGGAAGGGTCTCAGGTTTGGTAGAAGCATTGAGATATCACATCTCATGCTATAGGAAGGGTCTCAGGATTGGAATGGGAAGGACTTAGATATCACATATCATGCTATAGGGAGGGTCTCAGTTTTGATATTAGAAGCATTGAGATATCACATCTCATGCTATCGGAAGTGTCTCAGGATTGGAATGGGAAGGAGCTGGATATCACATCTCATGCTAAAGGAAGGGTCTCAGGTTTGGAACGGGAAGGAGTTGGATATCACATCTCATGTTATAGGAAGGGTCTCAGGTTTGGTATAAACATTGAGATATCACATCTCTGCTATCGGAAGTGTCTCAGGATTGGAATGGGAAGGAGTTGGATATCCCATCTCATGTTATAGGACGGGTCTCAGGTTTTTTATTAGAATCATTGAGATATCATATTGCATGCTGTAGGAAGGGTCTAAGGATTGGAATGGGAAGGACTTGGATATCACATCTCATGCTATAGATAGGCTCTCAGGTTTGGAAAGTGAAGGAGTTGGATATCACATTTCATGTTAGAGGAAGGATTTCAGGTTTGGTATTAGAGGCATTGAGATATCACATCTCAGGCTATAGGAAGGGTCTCAGGATTGGAATGGGAAGGAGTTGGATATCACATCTCATGCTATAGGAAGGGTCTCAGGTTTGGTATAAGCATTGAGATATCACATCTCATGCTATAGGAAGGGTCCAGGATTGGAATGGAAGGAGTTGGATATCACATCTCATGTTATAGGAAGGATCTCAGGTTTGGTATTAGAAGCATTGAGACATCACATCTCATGCTATAGGAAGGGTCTCAGGATTGGAATGGGAAGGAGTTGGATATCACATCTCATGCTATAGGAAGGGTCTCAGGATTGGAATGGGAAGGAGTTGAATATGACATCTCATGCCTTAGGAAGGGTCTCAGGTTTGGTATAAACATTGAGATATCACATCTCTGCTATCAAAAGGGTCTCAGGATTGGAATGGGAAGGAGTTGGATATCCCATCTCATGTTATAGGAAGAGTCTCAGGTTTGGTATTAGAAGCATTGAGATATCACATCTCATGCTATAGGAAGTGTCTCAGGATTGGAATGGGAAGGACTTGGATATCACATCTCATGCTATAGGTAGGGTCTCAAGTTTGATATTAGAAGCATTGAGATATCACATCTCATGCTATAGGAAGGGTCTGAGGATTGGAATGGGAAGGAGTTGGATATCACATCTCATGCTATGGGAAGGGTCTCAGGTTTGGTATAAGCAGTGAGATATCACATCTCATGCTATAGGAAGTGTCTCAGGATTGGAATGGGAAGGAGTTGGATATCACATCTCATGTTATAGGAAGGATCTCAGGTTTGGTATAAGCATTGAGATATCACATCTCTGCTATCGGAAGGGTCTCAGGATTGGAATGGGAAGGAGTTGGATATTCCCATCTCATGTTATAGGAAGGGTCTCAGGTTTGGTATTAGAAGCATTGAGATATCACATCTCATGCTATAGGAAGGGTCTCAGGATTGGAATGGGAAGGACTTGGATATCACATCTCATGCTATAGGGAGGGTCTCAAGTTTGATATTAGAAGCTTTGAGATATCACATCTCATGATATCGGAAGGGTCTCAGGATTGGAATGGGAAGGAGTTGGATATCACATCTCAAGCTATAGGAAGGGTCTCAGGATTAGAATGGGAAGGAGTTTGATATCACATCTCATGCCATAGTATGGGTCTCAGGTTTGGTAGAAGCATTGGGATATCAGATCTCATGCTATCGGAAGGGTATCGGGATTGGATTTGGAAGGAGTTGGATATCCCATCTCATGCTATAGGAAGGGTCTCAGGTTGGAATGGGAAGGATTTGGGTATCACATCTCATGTTATAGGAAGGGTCTCAGGATTGGAATGGGAAGGACTTGGATATCACATCTCATGCTATAGGAAGGCTCTCAGGTTTGCAAGGGGAAAGAGTTGGATATCACATTTCATGTTAGAGGTAGGATCTCAGGTTTGGTATTAGAAGTATTGAGATATCACATCTCATGCTATCAGAAGGATCTCAGGTTTGGTATAGAAGCATTGAGATATCATATCTTATGCTATCAGAAGAGTCTCAGGATTGGAATGGGAAGGAGTTGGATATCACATCTCATGCTAAAGGGAGGGTCTCAGGTTTGGAAGATAAGGATTTGGATATCACATCTCATGTTATAGGAAGGATCTCAGGTTTGGTATTAGAAGTATTGAGATATCACATCTCATGCTATCGGAAGGATCTCAGGTTTGGTATAGAAGCATTGAGATATCATATCTTATGCTATCAGAAGGGTCTCAGGATTGGAATGGGAAGGAGTTGGATATCACATCTCATGCTAAAGGAAGGGTCTCAGGTTTGGTAGAAGCATTGAGATATCACATCTCATGCTATAGGAAGGGTCTCAGGATTGGAATGGGAAGGACTTAGATATCACATATCATGCTATAGGGAGGGTCTCAGTTTTGATATTAGAAGCATTGAGATATCACATCTCATGCTATCGGAAGTGTCTCAGGATTGGAATGGGAAGGAGCTGGATATCACATCTCATGCTAAAGGAAGGGTCTCAGGTTTGGAACGGGAAGGAGTTGGATATCACATCTCATGTTATAGGAAGGGTCTCAGGTTTGGTATAAACATTGAGATATCACATCTCTGCTATCGGAAGTGTCTCAGGATTGGAATGGGAAGGAGTTGGATATCCCATCTCATGTTATAGGACGGGTCTCAGGTTTTTTATTAGAATCATTGAGATATCATATTGCATGCTGTAGGAAGGGTCTAAGGATTGGAATGGGAAGGACTTGGATATCACATCTCATGCTATAGATAGGCTCTCAGGTTTGGAAAGTGAAGGAGTTGGATATCACATTTCATGTTAGAGGAAGGATCTCAGGTTTGGTATTAGAGGCATTGAGATATCACATCTCAGGCTATAGGAAGGGTCTCAGGATTGGAATGGGAAGGAGTTGGATATCACATCTCATGCTATAGGAAGGGTCTCAGGTTTGGTATAAGCATTGAGATATCACATCTCATGCTATAGGAAGGGTCCAGGATTGGAATGGAAGGAGTTGGATATCACATCTCATGTTATAGGAAGGATCTCAGGTTTGGTATTAGAAGCATTGAGACATCACATCTCATGCTATAGGAAGGGTCTCAGGATTGGAATGGGAAGGAGTTGGATATCACATCTCATGCTATAGGAAGGGTCTCAGGATTGGAATGGGAAGGAGTTGAATATGACATCTCATGCCGTAGGAAGGGTCTCAGGTTTGGTATAAACATTGAGATATCACATCTCTGCTATCAAAAGGGTCTCAGGATTGGAATGGGAAGGAGTTGGATATCCCATCTCATGTTATAGGAAGAGTCTCAGGTTTGGTATTAGAAGCATTGAGATATCACATCTCATGCTATAGGAAGTGTCTCAGGATTGAAATGGGAAGGAGTTGGATATCACATCTCATGTTATAGGAAGGATCTCAGGTTTGGTATAAGCATTGAGATATCACATCTCTGCTATCGGAAGGGTCTCAGGATTGGAATGGGAAGGAGTTGGATATTCCCATCTCATGTTATGGGAAGGGTCTCAGGTTTGGTATTAGAAGCATTGAGATATCACATCTCATGCTATAGGAAGGGTCTCAGGATTGGAATGGGAAGGACTTGGATATCACATCTCATGCTATAGGGAGGGTCTCAAGTTTGATATTAGAAGCTTTGAGATATCACATCTCATGATATCGGAAGGGTCTCAGGATTGGAATGGGAAGGAGTTGGATATCACATCTCATGATAAAGGAAGGGTCTAAGGTTTGGAAGGGGAAGGATTTGGATATCACATCTCATGTTATATTACGGGTCTCAGGTTTGGTATTAGAAGCATTGAGATATCAAGTCTCATAGTATAGGAAGGGTCTCAGAATTGGAATGGGAAGAAGTTGGATATCACATCTCAAGCTATAGGAAGGGTCTCAGGATTGGAATGGGAAGGACTTGGATATCACATCTCATGCTATAGGAAGGCTCTCAGGTTTGGAAGGGAAAAGAGTTGGATATCACATTTCATGTTAGAGGTAGGATCTCAGGTTTGGTATTAGAGGCATTGAGATATCACATCTCATGCTATCAGAAGGGTCTCAGGAATGGAATGGGAAGGAGTTGGATATCACATCTCATGCTAAAGGGAGGGTCTCAGGTTTGGAAGGGGAAGGATTTGGATATCACATCTCATGTTATAGGAAGGATCTCAGGTTTGGTATTAGAAGCATTGAGATATCACATCTCATGCTATCGGAAGGATCTCAGGTTTGGTATTAGAAGCATTGAGATATCACATCTCATGCTATCAGAAGAGTCTCAGGATTGGAATAGGAAGGAGTTGGATATCACATCTCATGCTAAAGGGAGGGTCTCAGGTTTGGAAGGGGAAGGATTTGGATATCACATCTCATGTTATAGGAAGGATCTCAGGTTTGGTATTAGAAGCATTGAGATATCACATCTCATGCTATCGGAAGGATCTCAGGTTTGGTATTAGAAGCATTGAGATATCACATCTCATGCTATCAGAAGAGTCTCAGGATTGGAATAGGAAGGAGTTGGATATCACATCTCATGCTAAAGGGAGGGTCTCAGGTTTGGAAGGGGAAGGATTTGGATATCACATCTCATGTTATAGGAAGGATCTCAGGTTTGGTATTAGAAGCATTGAGATATCACATCTCATGCTATCGGAAGGATCTCAGGTTTGGTATTAGAAGCATTGAGATATCACATCTCATGCTATCAGAAGAGTCTCAGGATTGGAATGGGAAGGAGTTGGATATCACATCTCATGCTATAGGGAGGGTCTCAGGATTGGAATGGGAAGGACTTAGATATCACATATCATGCTATAGGGAGGGTCTCAGTTTTGATATTAGAAGCATTGAGATATCACATCTCATGCTATCGAAAGTGTCTCAGGATTGGAATGGGAAGGAGCTGGATATCACATCTCATGCTAAAGGAAGGGTCTCAGGTTTGGAACGGGAAGGATTTAGATATCACATCTCATGTTATAGGAAGGGTCTCAGGTTTGGTATAAGCATTGAGATATCACATCTCTGCTATCGGAAGAGTCTCAGGATTGGAATGGGAAGGAGTTGGATATCCCATCTCATGTTATAGGACGGGTCTCAGGTTTGTTATTAGAATCATTGAGATATCATATTGCATGCTGTAGGAAGGGTCTAAGGGTTGGAATGTGAAGGACTTGGATATCACATCTCATGCTATAGATAGGCTCTTAGGTTTGGAAAGGGAAGGAGTTGGATATCACATTTCATGTTAGAGGAAGGATCTCAGGTTTGGTATTAGAAGCATAGAGATATCACATCTCATGCTATAGGAAGGGTCTCAGGATTGGAATGGGAAGCAGTTGGATATCACATCTCATGCTATAGGAAGGGTCTCAGGTTTGGTATAAGCATTGAGATATCACATCTCATGCTATAGGAAGGGTCTCAGGATTGGAATGGGAAGGACTTGGATATCACATCTCATGCTATAGGGAGGGTCTCAAGTTTGATATTAGAAGCTTTGAGATATCACATCTCATGATATCGGAAGGGTCTCAGGATTGGAATGGGAAGGAGTTGGATATCACATCTCATGATAAAGGAAGGGTCTAAGGTTTGGAAGGGGAAGGATTTGGATATCACATCTCATGTTATATTACGGGTCTCAGGTTTGGTATTAGAAGCATTGAGATATCAAGTCTCATAGTATAGGAAGGGTCTCAGAATTGGAATGGAAAGGAGTTGGATATCACATCTCAAGCTATAGGAAGGGTCTCAGGATTGGAATGGGAAGGACTTGGATATCACATCTCATGCTATAGGAAGGCTCTCAGGTTTGGAAGGGGAAAGAGTTGGATATCACATTTCATGTTAGAGGTAGGATCTCAGGTTTGGTATTAGAGGCATTGAGATATCACATCTCATGCTATCAGAAGGGTCTCAGGAATGGAATGGGAAGGAGTTGGATATCACATCTCATGCTAAAGGGAGGGTCTCAGGTTTGGAAGGGGAAGGATTTGGATATCACATCTCATGTTATAGGAAGGATCTCAGGTTTGGTATTAGAAGCATTGAGATATCACATCTCATGCTATCGGAAGGATCTCAGGTTTGGTATTAGAAGCATTGAGATATCACATCTCATGCTATCAGAAGAGTCTCAGGATTGGAATAGGAAGGAGTTGGATATCACATCTCATGCTAAAGGGAGGGCTTCAGGTTTGGAAGGGGAAGGATTTGGATATCACATCTCATGTTATCGGAAGGATCTCACGTTTGGTATTAGAAGTATTGAGATATCATATCTCATGCTATAGGAAGGGTCTCAGGATTGGAATGGGAAGGAGTTGGATATCACATCTCATGCTATAGGGAGGGTCTCAGGATTGGAATGGGAAGGACTTAGATATCACATATCATGCTATAGGGAGGGTCTCAGTTTTGATATTAGAAGCATTGAGATATCACATCTCATGCTATCGGAAGTGTCTCAGGATTGGAATGGGAAGGAGCTGGATATCACATCTCATGCTAAAGGAAGGGTCTCAGGTTTGGAACGGGAAGGATTTGGATATCACATCTCATGTTATAGGAAGGGTCTCAGGTTTGGTATAAGCATTGAGATATCACATCTCTGCTATCGGAAGAGTCTCAGGATTGGAATGGGAAGGAGTTGAATATCCCATCTCATGTTATAGGACGGGTCTCAGGTTTGTTATTAGAATCATTGAGATATCATATTGCATGCTGTAGGAAGGGTCTAAGGGTTGGAATGTGAAGGACTTGGATATCACATCTCATGCTATAGATAGGCTCTTAGGTTTGGAAAGGGAAGGAGTTGGATATCACATTTCATGTTAGAGGAAGGATCTCAGGTTTGGTATTAGAAGCATAGAGATATCACATCTCATGCTATAGGAATGGTCTCAGGATTGGAATGGGAAGCAGTTGGATATCACATCTCATGCTATAGGAAGTGTCTCAGGATTGGAATGGGAAGGACTTGGGTATCACATCTCATGCTATAGGGAGGGTCTCAAGTTTGATATTAGAAGCATTGAGATATCACATCTCATGCTATAGGAAGGGTCTCAGGATTGGAATGGGAAGGAGTTGGATATCACATCTCATGTTATAGGAAGGATCTCAGGTTTGGTATAAGCATTGAGATATCACATCTCTGCTATCGGAAGGGTCTCAGGATTGGAATGGGAAGGAGTTGGATATTCCCATCTCATGTTATAGGGAGGGTCTCAAGTTTGATATTAGAAGCATTGAGATATCACATTTCATGATATCGGAAGGGTCTCAAGATTGGAATGGGAAGGAGTTGGCTATCACATCTCATGATAAAGGAAGGGTCTAAGGTTTGGAAGGGGAAGCATTTGGATATCACATCTCATGTTATAGGACGGGTCTCAGGTTTGGTATTAGAAGCATTGAGATTTCAAGTCTCATGGTATAGGAAGGGTCTCAGAATTGGAATGGGAAGGAGTTGGATATCACATCTCAAGCTATAGGAAGGGTCTCAGGATTAGAATGGGAAGGAGTTTGATATCACATCTCATGCCATAGTATGGGTCTCAGGTTTGGTAGAAGCATTGGGATATCAGATCTCATGCTATCGGAAGGGTATCGGGATTGGATTTGGAAGGAGTTGGATATCCCATCTCATGCTATAGGAAGGGTCTCAGGTTGGAATGGGAAGGAGTTGGGTATCACATCTCATGTTATAGGAAGGGTCTCAGGATTGGAATGGGAAGGACTTGGATATCACATCTCATGCTATAGGAAGGCTCTCAGGTTTGCAAGGGGAAAGAGTTGGATATCACATTTCATGTTAGAGGTAGGATCTCAGGTTTGGTATTAGAAGTATTGAGATATCACATCTCATGCTATCAGAAGGATCTCAGGTTTGGTATAGAAGCATTGAGATATCATATCTTATGCTATCAGAAGAGTCTCAGGATTGGAATGGGAAGGAGTTGGATATCACATCTCATGCTAAAGGGAGGGTCTCAGGTTTGGAAGATAAGGATTTGGATATCACATCTCATGTTATAGGAAGGATCTCAGGTTTGGTATTAGAAGTATTGAGATATCACATCTCATGCTATCGGAAGGATTTCAGGTTTCGTATAGAAGCATTGAGATATCATATCTTATGCTATCAGAAGGGTCTCAGGATTGGAATGGGAAGGAGTTGGATATCACATCTCATGCTAAAGGGCGGGTCTCAGGTTTGGAAGGGGAAGGATTTGGATATCACATCTCATGTTATAGGACGGATCTCAGGTTTGGTATTAGAAGTATTGAGATATCACATCTCATGTTATCGGAAGGATCTCAGGTTTGGCATTAGAAGTATTGAGATATCACCTCTCATGCTATAGGAAGGGTCTCAGGATTGGAATGGGAAGGAGTTGGATATCACATCTCATGCTAAAGGAAGGGTCTCAGGTTTGGTAGAAGCATTGAGATATCACATCTCATGCTATAGGAAGGGTCTCAGGATTGGAATGGGAAGGACTTAGATATCACATATCATGCTATAGGGAGGGTCTCAGTTTTGATATTAGAAGCATTGAGATATCACATCTCATGCTATCGGAAGTGTCTCAGGATTGGAATGGGAAGGAGCTGGATATCACATCTCATGCTAAAGGAAGGGTCTCAGGTTTGGAACGGGAAGGAGTTGGATATCACATCTCATGTTATAGGAAGGGTCTCAGGTTTGGTATAAACATTGAGATATCACATCTCTGCTATCGGAAGTGTCTCAGGATTGGAATGGGAAGGAGTTGGATATCCCATCTCATGTTATAGGACGGGTCTCAGGTTTTTTATTAGAATCATTGAGATATCATATTGCATGCTGTAGGAAGGGTCTAAGGATTGGAATGGGAAGGACTTGGATATCACATCTCATGCTATAGATAGGCTCTCAGGTTTGGAAAGTGAAGGAGTTGGATATCACATTTCATGTTAGAGGAAGGATCTCAGGTTTGGTATTAGAGGCATTGAGATATCACATCTCAGGCTATAGGAAGGGTCTCAGGATTGGAATGGGAAGGAGTTGGATATCACATCTCATGCTATAGGAAGGGTCTCAGGTTTGGTATAAGCATTGAGATATCACATCTCATGCTATAGGAAGGGTCCAGGATTGGAATGGAAGGAGTTGGATATCACATCTCATGTTATAGGAAGGATCTCAGGTTTGGTATTAGAAGCATTGAGACATCACATCTCATGCTATAGGAAGGGTCTCAGGATTGGAATGGGAAGGAGTTGGATATCACATCTCATGCTATAGGAAGGGTCTCAGGATTGGAATGGGAAGGAGTTGAATATGACATCTCATGCCTTAGGAAGGGTCTCAGGTTTGGTATAAACATTGAGATATCACATCTCTGCTATCAAAAGGGTCTCAGGATTGGAATGGGAAGGAGTTGGATATCCCATCTCATGTTATAGGAAGAGTCTCAGGTTTGGTATTAGAAGCATTGAGATATCACATCTCATGCTATAGGAAGTGTCTCAGGATTGGAATGGGAAGGACTTGGATATCACATCTCATGCTATAGGTAGGGTCTCAAGTTTGATATTAGAAGCATTGAGATATCACATCTCATGCTATAGGAAGGGTCTGAGGATTGGAATGGGAAGGAGTTGGATATCACATCTCATGCTATGGGAAGGGTCTCAGGTTTGGTATAAGCAGTGAGATATCACATCTCATGCTATAGGAAGTGTCTCAGGATTGGAATGGGAAGGAGTTGGATATCACATCTCATGTTATAGGAAGGATCTCAGGTTTGGTATAAGCATTGAGATATCACATCTCTGCTATCGGAAGGGTCTCAGGATTGGAATGGGAAGGAGTTGGATATTCCCATCTCATGTTATAGGAAGGGTCTCAGGTTTGGTATTAGAAGCATTGAGATATCACATCTCATGCTATAGGAAGGGTCTCAGGATTGGAATGGGAAGGACTTGGATATCACATCTCATGCTATAGGGAGGGTCTCAAGTTTGATATTAGAAGCTTTGAGTTATCACATCTCATGATATCGGAAGGGTCTCAGGATTGGAATGGGAAGGAGTTGGATATCACATCTCATGATAAAGGAAGGGTCTAAGGTTTGGAAGGGGAAGGATTTGGATATCACATCTCATGTTATATTACGGGTCTCAGGTTTGGTATTAGAAGCATTGAGATATCAAGTCTCATAGTATAGGAAGGGTCTCAGAATTGGAATGGGAAGGAGTTGGATATCACATCTCAAGCTATAGGAAGGGTCTCAGGATTGGAATGGGAAGGACTTGGATATCACATCTCATGCTATAGGAAGGCTCTCAGGTTTGGAAGGGGAAAGAGTTGGATATCACATTTCATGTTAGAGGTAGGATCTCAGGTTTGGTATTAGAGGCATTGAGATATCACATCTCATGCTATCAGAAGGGTCTCAGGAATGGAATGGGAAGGAGTTGGATATCACATCTCATGCTAAAGGGAGGGTCTCAGGTTTGGAAGGGGAAGGATTTGGATATCACATCTCATGTTATAGGAAGGATCTCAGGTTTGGTATTAGAAGCATTGAGATATCACGTCTCATGCTATCGGAAGGATCTCAGGTTTGGTATTAGAAGCATTGAGATATCACATCTCATGCTATCAGAAGAGTCTCAGGATTGGAATAGGAAGGAGTTGGATATCACATCTCATGCTAAAGGGAGGGTCTCAGGTTTGGAAGGGGAAGGATTTGGATATCACATCTCATGTTATCGGAAGGATCTCACGTTTGGTATTAGAAGTATTGAGATATCATATCTCATGCTATAGGAAGGGTCTCAGGATTGGAATGGGAAGGAGTTGGATATCACATCTCATGCTATAGGGAGGGTCTCAGGATTGGAATGGGAAGGACTTAGATATCACATATCATGCTATAGGGAGGGTCTCAGTTTTGATATTAGAAGCATTGAGATATCACATCTCATGCTATCGGAAGTGTCTCAGGATTGGAATGGGAAGGAGCTGGATATCACATCTCATGCCAAAGGAAGGGTCTCAGGTTTGGAACGGGAAGGATTTGGATATCACATCTCATGTTATAGGAAGGGTCTCAGGTTTGGTATAAGCATTGAGATATCACATCTCTGCTATCGGAAGAGTCTCAGGATTGGAATGGGAAGGAGTTGGATATCCCATCTCATGTTATAGGACGGGTCTCAGGTTTGTTATTAGAATCATTGAGATATCATATTGCATGCTGTAGGAAGGGTCTAAGGGTTGGAATGTGAAGGACTTGGATATCACATCTCATGCTATAGATAGGCTCTTAGGTTTGGAAAGGGAAGGAGTTGGATATCACATTTCATGTTAGAGGAAGGATCTCAGGTTTGGTATTAGAAGCATAGAGATATCACATCTCATGCTCTAGGAAGGGTCTCAGGATTGGAATGGGAAGCAGTTGGATATCACATCTCATGCTATAGGAAGGGTCTCAGGTTTGGTATAAGCATTGAGATATCACATCTCATGCTATAGGAAGGGTCTCAGGATTGGAATGGGAAGGACTTGGATATCACATCTCATGCTATAGGGAGGGTCTCAAGTTTGATATTAGAAGCTTTGAGATATCACATCTCATGATATCGGAAGGGTCTCAGGATTGGAATGGGAAGGAGTTGGATATCACATCTCATGATAAAGGAAGGGTCTAAGGTTTGGAAGGGGAAGGATTTGGATATCACATCTCATGTTATATTACGGGTCTCAGGTTTGGTATTAGAAGCATTGAGATATCAAGTCTCATAGTATAGGAAGGGTCTCAGAATTGGAATGGGAAGGAGTTGGATATCACATCTCAAGCTATAGGAAGGGTCTCAGGATTGGAATGGGAAGGACTTGGATATCACATCTCATGCTATAGGAAGGCTCTCAGGTTTGGAAGGGGAAAGAGTTGGATATCACATTTCATGTTAGAGGTAGGATCTCAGGTTTGGTATTAGAGGCATTGAGATATCACATCTCATGCTATCAGAAGGGTCTCAGGAATGGAATGGGAAGGAGTTGGATATCACATCTCATGCTAAAGGGAGGGTCTCAGGTTTGGAAGGGGAAGGATTTGGATATCACATCTCATGTTATAGGAAGGATCTCAGGTTTGGTATTAGAAGCATTGAGATATCACGTCTCATGCTATCGGAAGGATCTCAGGTTTGGTATTAGAAGCATTGAGATATCACATCTCATGCTATCAGAAGAGTCTCAGGATTGGAATAGGAAGGAGTTGGATATCACATCTCATGCTAAAGGGAGGGTCTCAGGTTTGGAAGGGGAAGGATTTGGATATCACATCTCATGTTATCGGAAGGATCTCACGTTTGGTATTAGAAGTATTGAGATATCATATCTCATGCTATAGGAAGGGTCTCAGGATTGGAATGGGAAGGAGTTGGATATCACATCTCATGCTATAGGGAGGGTCTCAGGATTGGAATGGGAAGGACTTAGATATCACATATCATGCTATAGGGAGGGTCTCAGTTTTGATATTAGAAGCATTGAGATATCACATCTCATGCTATCGGAAGTGTCTCAGGATTGGAATGGGAAGGAGCTGGATATCACATCTCATGCCAAAGGAAGGGTCTCAGGTTTGGAACGGGAAGGATTTGGATATCACATCTCATGTTATAGGAAGGGTCTCAGGTTTGGTATAAGCATTGAGATATCACATCTCTGCTATCGGAAGAGTCTCAGGATTGGAATGGGAAGGAGTTGGATATCCCATCTCATGTTATAGGACGGGTCTCAGGTTTGTTATTAGAATCATTGAGATATCATATTGCATGCTGTAGGAAGGGTCTAAGGGTTGGAATGTGAAGGACTTGGATATCACATCTCATGCTATAGATAGGCTCTTAGGTTTGGAAAGGGAAGGAGTTGGATATCACATTTCATGTTAGAGGAAGGATCTCAGGTTTGGTATTAGAAGCATAGAGATATCACATCTCATGCTCTAGGAAGGGTCTCAGGATTGGAATGGGAAGCAGTTGGATATCACATCTCATGCTATAGGAAGGGTCTCAGGTTTGGTATAAGCATTGAGATATCACATCTCATGCTATAGGAAGGGTCTCAGGATTGGAATGGGAAGGACTTGGATATCACATCTCATGCTATAGGGAGGGTCTCAAGTTTGATATTAGAAGCTTTGAGATATCACATCTCATGATATCGGAAGGGTCTCAGGATTGGAATGGGAAGGAGTTGGATATCACATCTCATGATAAAGGAAGGGTCTAAGGTTTGGAAGGGGAAGGATTTGGATATCACATCTCATGTTATATTACGGGTCTCAGGTTTGGTATTAGAAGCATTGAGATATCAAGTCTCATAGTATAGGAAGTGTCTCAGAATTGGAATGGGAAGGAGTTGGATATCACATCTCAAGCTATAGGAAGGGTCTCAGGATTGGAATGGGAAGGACTTGGATATCACATCTCATGCTATAGGAAGGCCCTCAGGTTTGGAAGGGGAAAGAGTTGGATATCACATTTCATGTTAGAGGTAGGATCTCAGGTTTGGTATTAGAGGCATTGAGATATCACATCTCATGCTATCAGAAGGGTCTCAGGAATGGAATGGGAAGGAGTTGGATATCACATCTCATGCTAAAGGGAGGGTCTCAGGTTTGGAAGGGGAAGGATTTGGATATCACATCTCATGTTATAGGAAGGATCTCAGGTTTGGTATTAGAAGCATTGAGATATCACATCTCATGATATAGGAAGGGTCTCAGGATTGGAATGGGAAGCAGTTGGATATCACATCTCATGCTATAGGAAGGGTCTCAGGTTTGGTATAAGCATTGAGATATCACATCTCATGCTATAGGACGGGTCTCAGGATTGGAATGGAAGGAGTTGGATATCACATCTCATGTTATAGGAAGGATCTCAGGTTTGGTATTAGAAGCATTGAGATATCACATCTCATGCTAGAGGAAGGGTCTCAGGATTGGAATGTGAAGGATTTGGATATCACATCTCATGCTAAAGGAAGGGTCTCAGGTTTGGTAGAAGCATTGAGATATCACGTCTCTGCTATCGGAAGGGTCTCAGGATTGGATTGGGAAGGAGTTGGATATCCCTTCTCATGCTATAGGAAGGGTCTCAGGATTTGAATGGCAAGGAGTTGGATATCACATCTCATGCCAAAGGAAGGGTCTCAGGTTTGGTATAAGCATTGAGATATCACATCTCTGCTATCGGAAGGGTCTCAGATTTGGTATAAGCATTGAGATATCACATCTCATGCTGTAGGAAGGGTCTAAGGGTTGGAATGTGAAGGACTTGGATATCACATCTCATGCTATAGATAGGCTCTTAGGTTTGGAAAGGGAAGGAGTTGGATATCACATTTCATGTTAGAGGAAGGATCTCAGGTTTGGTATTAGAAGCATAGAGATATCACATCTCATGCTATAGGAAGGGTCTCAGGTTTGGAATGGGAAGCAATTGGATATCACATCTCATGCTATAGGAAGGGTCTCAGGTTTGGTATAAGCATTGAGATATCACATCTCATGCTATAGGAAGGGTCTCAGGATTGGAATGGGAAGGACTTGGATATCACATCTCATGCTATAGGGAGGGTCTCAAGTTTGATATTAGAAGCTTTGAGATATCACATCTCATGATATCGGAAGGGTCTCAGGATTGGAATGGGAAGGAATTGGATATCACATCTCATGATAAAGGAAGGGTCTAAGGTTTGGAAGGGGAAGGATTTGGATATCACATCTCATGTTATATTACGGGTCTCAGGTTTGGTATTAGAAGCATTGAGATATCAAGTCTCATAGTATAGGAAGGGTCTCAGAATTGGAATGGGAAGGAGTTGGATATCACATCTCAAGCTATAGGAAGGGTCTCAGGATTGGAATGGGAAGGACTTGGATATCACATCTCATGCTATAGGAAGGCTCTCAGGTTTGGAAGGGGAAAGAGTTGGATATCACATTTCATGTTAGAGGTAGGATCTCAGGTTTGGTATTAGAGGCATTGAGATATCACATCTCATGCTATCAGAAGGGTCTCAGGAAAGGAATGGGAAGGAGTTGGATATCACATCTCATGCTAAAGGGAGGGTCTCAGGTTTGGAAGGGGAAGGATTTGGATATCACATCTCATGTTATAGGAAGGATCTCAGGTTTGGTATTAGAAGCATTGAGATATCACATCTCATGCTATAGGAAGGGTCTCAGGATTGGAATGGGAAGCAGTTGGATATCACATCTCATGCTATAGGAAGGGTCTCAGGTTTGGTATAAGCATTGAGATATCACATCTCATGCTATAGGACGGGTCTCAGGATTGGAATGGAAGGAGTTGGATATCACATCTCATGTTATAGGAAGGATCTCAGGTTTGGTATTAGAAGCATTGAGACATCACATCTCATGCTATAGGAAGGGTCTCAGGGTTGGAATGGGAAGGAGTTGGATATCACATCTCATCCAATAGGAAGGGTCTCAGGTTTGGAATAGGAAGGAATTGGATATCAAATCTCATGTTATAGGAAGGATCTCAGGTTTGGTATTAGAAGCATTGAGATATCACATCTCATGCTATAGGAAGGGTCTCAGGATTGGAATGTGAAGGATTTGGATATCACATCTCATGCTAAAGGAAGGGTCTCAGGTTTGGTAGAAGCATTGAGATATCACGTCTCTGCTATCGGAAGGGTCTCAGGATTGGATTGGGAAGGAGTTCGATATCCCTTCTCATGCTATAGGAAGGGTCTCAGGATTTGAATGGCAAGGAGTTGGATATCACATCTCATGCCATAGGAAGGGTCTCAGGTTTGGTATAAGCATTGAGATATCACATCTCTGCTATCGGAAGGGTCTCAGGATTGGATTGGGAAGGAGTTGGATATCCCTTCTCATGCTATAGGAAGTGTCTCAGGTTGGAATGGGAAGGAGTTGGATATCACATCTCATGTTATAGGAAGGGTCTCAGGATTGGAATGGGAAGGATTTGGATATCACATCTCTTGCTATAGGAAGGGTCTCAGGATTGGAATGGGTAGGAGTTGGATATTACTTTCTTGCTATAGGAAGGGTCTCATGTTTGGAATGGGAAGGAGTTGGATATCACATATGCTATAGTTAGTGTCTCAGGTTTGGAACGGGAAGGAGTTGGATATCACATCTCATGTTATAGGAAGGATCTCAGGTTTGGTATTAGAAGCATTGAGATATCACATCTCATGCTATAGGAAGGGTCTCAGGATTGGAATGGAAGGAGTTGGATATCACATCTCATGCTATAGGAAGGATCTCAGGTTTGGTATTAGAAGCATTGAGACATCACATCTCATGCTATAGGAAGGGTCTCAGGGTTGGAATGGGAAGGAGTTGGATATCACATCTCATCCAATAGGAAGGGTCTCAGGTTTGGAATAGGAAGGAATTGGATATCACATCTCATGTTATAGGAAGGATCTCAGGTTTGGTATTAGAAGCATTGAGATATCACATCTCATGCTATAGGAAGGGTCTCAGGATTGGAATGTGAAGGATTTGGATATCACATCTCATGCTAAAGGAAGGGTCTCAGGTTTGGTAGAAGCATTGAGATATCACGTCTCTGCTATCGGAAGGGTCTCAGGATTGGATTGGGAAGGAGTTGGATATCCCTTCTCATGCTATAGGAAGGGTCTCAGGATTTGAATGGCAAGGAGTTGGATATCACATCTCATGCCAAAGGAAGGGTCTCAGGTTTGGTATAAGCATTGAGATATCACATCTCTGCTATCGGAAGGGTCTCAGGATTGGATTGGGAAGGAGTTGGATATCCCTTCTCATGCTATAGGAAGTGTCTCAGGTTGGAATGGGAAGGAGTTGGATATCACATCTCATGTTATAGGAAGGGTCTCAGGATTGGAATGGGAAGCATTTGGATATCACATCTCTTGCTATAGGAAGGGTCTCAGGATTGGAATGGGTAGGAGTTGGATATCCCTTCTCATGCTATAGGAAGTGTCTCAGGTTGGAATGGGAAGGAGTTGGATATCACATCTCATGTTACAGGAAGGGTCTCAGGATTGGAATGGGAAGGATTTGGATATCACATCTCTTGCTATAGGAAGGGTCTCAGGATTGGAATGGGAAGGAGTTGGATATCACATATGCTATAGTTAGTGTCTCAGGTTTGGAACGGGAAGGAGTTGGATATCACATCTCATGTTATAGGAAGGGTCTCAGGTTTGGTATAAGCATTGAGATATCACATCTCTGCTATCGGAAGCGGCTCAGGATTGGAATGGGAAGGAGTTGGATATCCCATCTCATGTTATAGGAAGAGTCTCTGGTTTGGTATTAGAATCATTGAGATATCACATCGCATGCTGTAGGAAGGGTCTAAGGATTGGAATGGGATGGACTTGGATATCACATCTCATGCTATAGGTAGGCTCTCAAGTTTGGTATAAGCATTGAGATATCACATCTCATGCTATAGGAAGGGTCTCAGGATTGGAATGGGAAGGAATTGGATATCACATCTCATGCTATAGGAAGGGTCTCAGATTTGGTATAAGCATTGAGATATCACATCTCATGCTAAAGGAAGGGTCTCAGGATTGGAATGGGAAGGAGTTGTATATCACATCTCAGGCCATAGGAAGGTTCTCAGGTTTGGTATAAGCATTGAGATATCACATCTCTGCTATCGGAAAGGTCTCAGGATTGGAATGGGAAGGAGTTGGATATCCCATCTCATGTTATAGGAAGGGTCTCAGGTTTGGTATTAGAAGCATAGAGATATCACATCTCATGCTATAGAAAGGGTCTCAGGATTGGAATGGGAAGGACTTGGATGTCACATCTCATGCTATAGGGAGGGTCTCAAGTTTGATATTAGAAGCATTGAGATAACAAATCTCATGATATCGGAAGGGTCTCAGGATTGGAATGGGAAGGAGTTGGATATCACATCTCATGATAAAGGAAGGGTCTAAGGTTTGGAAGGGGAAGGATTTGGATATCACATCTCATGTTATAGGACGGGTCTCAGGTTTGGTATTAGAAGCATTGAGATATCAAGTCTCATGGTATAAGAAGGGTCTCAGAATTGGAATGGGAAGGAGTTGGATATCACATCTCATGCCAAAGGAAGGGTCTCAGGTTTGGTATAAGCATTGAGATATCACATCTCTGCTATCGGAAGGGTCTCAGATTTGGTATAAGCATTGAGATATCACATCTCATGCTGTAGGAAGGGTCTAAGGGTTGGAATGTGAAGGACTTGGATATCACATCTCATGCTATAGATAGGCTCTTAGGTTTGGAAAGGGAAGGAGTTGGATATCACATTTCATGTTAGAGGAAGGATCTCAGGTTTGGTATTAGAAGCATAGAGATATCACATCTCATGCTATAGGAAGGGTCTCAGGTTTGGAATGGGAAGCAATTGGATATCACATCTCATGCTATAGGAAGGGTCTCAGGTTTGGTATAAGCATTGAGATATCACATCTCATGCTATAGGAAGGGTCTCAGGATTGGAATGGGAAGGACTTGGATATCACATCTCATGCTATAGGGAGGGTCTCAAGTTTGATATTAGAAGCTTTGAGATATCACATCTCATGATATCGGAAGGGTCTCAGGATTGGAATGGGAAGGAGTTGGATATCACATCTCATGATAAAGGAAGGGTCTAAGGTTTGGAAGGGGAAGGATTTGGATATCACATCTCATGTTATATTACGGGTCTCAGGTTTGGTATTAGAAGCATTGAGATATCAAGTCTCATAGTATAGGAAGGGTCTCAGAATTGGAATGGGAAGGAGTTGGATATCACATCTCAAGCTATAGGAAGGGTCTCAGGATTGGAATGGGAAGGACTTGGATATCACATCTCATGCTATAGGAAGGCTCTCAGGTTTGGAAGGGGAAAGAGTTGGATATCACATTTCATGTTAGAGGTAGGATCTCAGGTTTGGTATTAGAGGCATTGAGATATCACATCTCATGCTATCAGAAGGGTCTCAGGAAAGGAATGGGAAGGAGTTGGATATCACATCTCATGCTAAAGGGAGGGTCTCAGGTTTGGAAGGGGAAGGATTTGGATATCACATCTCATGTTATAGGAAGGATCTCAGGTTTGGTATTAGAAGCATTGAGATATCACATCTCATGCTATAGGAAGGGTCTCAGGATTGGAATGGGAAGCAGTTGGATATCACATCTCATGCTATAGGAAGGGTCTCAGGTTTGGTATAAGCATTGAGATATCACATCTCATGCTATAGGACGGGTCTCAGGATTGGAATGGAAGGAGTTGGATATCACATCTCATGTTATAGGAAGGATCTCAGGTTTGGTATTAGAAGCATTGAGACATCACATCTCATGCTATAGGAAGGGTCTCAGGGTTGGAATGGGAAGGAGTTGGATATCACATCTCATCCAATAGGAAGGGTCTCAGGTTTGGAATAGGAAGGAATTGGATATCAAATCTCATGTTATAGGAAGGATCTCAGGTTTGGTATTAGAAGCATTGAGATATCACATCTCATGCTATAGGAAGGGTCTCAGGATTGGAATGTGAAGGATTTGGATATCACATCTCATGCTAAAGGAAGGGTCTCAGGTTTGGTAGAAGCATTGAGATATCACGTCTCTGATATCGGAAGGGTCTCAGGATTGGATTGGGAAGGAGTTCGATATCCCTTCTCATGCTATAGGAAGGGTCTCAGGATTTGAATGGCAAGGAGTTGGATATCACATCTCATGCCATAGGAAGGGTCTCTGGTTTGGTATAAGCATTGAGATATCACATCTCTGCTATCGGAAGGGTCTCAGGATTGGATTGGGAAGGAGTTGGATATCCCTTCTCATGCTATAGGAAGTGTCTCAGGTTGGAATGGGAAGGAGTTGGATATCACATCTCATGTTATAGGAAGGGTCTCAGGATTGGAATGGGAAGGATTTGGATATCACATCTCTTGCTATAGGAAGGGTCTCAGGATTGGAATGGGTAGGAGTTGGATATTACTTTCTTGCTATAGGAAGGGTCTCATGTTTGGAATGGGAAGGAGTTGGATATCACATATGCTATAGTTAGTGTCTCAGGTTTGGAACGGGAAGGAGTTGGATATCACATCTCATGTTATAGGAAGGATCTCAGGTTTGGTATTAGAAGCATTGAGATATCACATCTCATGCTATAGGAAGGGTCTCAGGATTGGAATGGAAGGAGTTGGATATCACATCTCATGCTATAGGAAGGATCTCAGGTTTGGTATTAGAAGCATTGAGACATCACATCTCATGCTATAGGAAGGGTCTCAGGGTTGGAATGGGAAGGAGTTGGATATCACATCTCATCCAATAGGAAGGGTC
This sequence comes from Ambystoma mexicanum, assembly GCF_040938575.1. Lineage (NCBI taxonomy): Eukaryota > Metazoa > Chordata > Amphibia > Caudata > Ambystomatidae > Ambystoma > Ambystoma mexicanum. Next base: position 1,554,159,803 of record NC_090935.1, on the reverse strand, counting down.
TCAGGTTTGGAATAGGAAGGAATTGGATATCACATCTCATGTTATAGGAAGGATCTCAGGTTTGGTATTAGAAGCATTGAGATATCACATCTCATGCTATAGGAAGGGTCTCAGGATTGGAATGTGAAGGATTTGGATATCACATCTCATGCTAAAGGAAGGGTCTCAGGTTTGGTAGAAGCATTGAGATATCACGTCTCTGCTATCGGAAGGGTCTCAGGATTGGATTGGGAAGGAGTTGGATATCCCTTCTCATGCTATAGGAAGGGTCTCAGGATTTGAATGGCAAGGAGTTGGATATCACATCTCATGCCAAAGGAAGGGTCTCAGGTTTGGTATAAGCATTGAGATATCACATCTCTGCTATCGGAAGGGTCTCAGGATTGGATTGGGAAGGAGTTGGATATCCCTTCTCATGCTATAGGAAGTGTCTCAGGTTGGAATGGGAAGGAGTTGGATATCACATCTCATGTTATAGGAAGGGTCTCAGGATTGGAATGGGAAGGATTTGGATATCACATCTCTTGCTATAGGAAGGGTCTCAGGATTGGAATGGGTAGGAGTTGGATATCCCTTCTCATGCTATAGGAAGTGTCTCAGGTTGGAATGGGAAGGAGTTGGATATCACATCTCATGTTACAGGAAGGGTCTCAGGATTGGAATGGGAAGGATTTGGATATCACATCTCTTGCTATAGGAAGGGTCTCAGGATTGGAATGGGAAGGAGTTGGATATCACATATGCTATAGTTAGTGTCTCAGGTTTGGAACGGGAAGGAGTTGGATATCACATCTCATGTTATAGGAAGGGTCTCAGGTTTGGTATAAGCATTGAGATATCACATCTCTGCTATCGGAAGCGGCTCAGGATTGGAATGGGAAGGAGTTGGATATCCCATCTCATGTTATAGGAAGAGTCTCTGGTTTGGTATTAGAATCATTGAGATATCACATCGCATGCTGTAGGAAGGGTCTAAGGATTGGAATGGGATGGACTTGGATATCACATCTCATGCTATAGGTAGGCTCTCAAGTTTGGTATAAGCATTGAGATATCACATCTCATGCTATAGGAAGGGTCTCAGGATTGGAATGGGAAGGAATTGGATATCACATCTCATGCTATAGGAAGGGTCTCAGATTTGGTATAAGCATTGAGATATCACATCTCATGCTAAAGGAAGGGTCTCAGGATTGGAATGGGAAGGAGTTGTATATCACATCTCAGGCCATAGGAAGGTTCTCAGGTTTGGTATAAGCATTGAGATATCACATCTCTGCTATCGGAAAGGTCTCAGGATTGGAATGGGAAGGAGTTGGATATCCCATCTCATGTTATAGGAAGGGTCTCAGGTTTGGTATTAGAAGCATAGAGATATCACATCTCATGCTATAGAAAGGGTCTCAGGATTGGAATGGGAAGGACTTGGATGTCACATCTCATGCTATAGGGAGGGTCTCAAGTTTGATATTAGAAGCATTGAGATAACACATCTCATGATATCGGAAGGGTCTCAGGATTGGAATGGGAAGGAGTTGGATATCACATCTCATGATAAAGGAAGGGTCTAAGGTTTGGAAGGGGAAGGATTTGGATATCACATCTCATGTTATAGGACGGGTCTCAGGTTTGGTATTAGAAGCATTGAGATATCAAGTCTCATGGTATAAGAAGGGTCTCAGAATTGGAATGGGAAGGAGTTGGATATCACACCTCAAGCTATAGGAAGGGTCTCAGGATTGGAATGGGAAGGAGTTTGATATCACATCTCATGCCATAGTATGGGGCTCAGGTTTGGTAGAAGCATTGGGATATCACATCTCATGCTATCGGAAGGGTATCAGTATTGGATTTGGAAGAAGTTGGATATCCCATCTCATGCTATAGGAAGGGTCTCAGGTTGGAATGGGAAGGAGTTGGATATCACATTTCATGTTATAGGAAGGGTCTCAGGATTGGAATGGGAAGGACTTGGATATCATATCTCATGCTATAGGACGGGTCTCAGGTTTGTTATTAGAATCATTGAGATATCATATTGCATGCTGTAGGAAGGGTCTAAGGATTGGAATGGGAAGGACCTGGATATCACATCTCATGCTATAGATAGGCTCTTAGGTTTGGAAAGGGAAGGAGTTGGATATCACATTTCATGTTAGAGGAAGGATCTCAGGTTTGGTATTAGAAGCATTGAGATATCACATCTCATGCTATAGGAAGGGTCTCAGGATTGGAATGGGAAGTAGTTGGATATCACATCTCATGCTATAGGAAGGGTCTCAGGTTTGGTATAAGCATTGAGATATCACATCTCATGCTATAGGACGGGTCTCAGGATTGGAATGGAAGGAGTTGGATATCACATCTCATGTTATAGGAAGGATCTCAGGTTTGGTATTAGAAGCATTGAGACATCACATCTCATGCTATAGGAAGGGTCTCAGGGTTGGAATGGGAAGGAGTTGGATATCACAACTCATCCAATAGGAAGGGTCTCAGGTTTGGAATGGGAAGGAATTGGATATCACATCTCATGTTATAGGAAGGATCTCAGGTTTGGTATTAGAAGCATTGAGATATCACATCTCATGCTATAGGAAGGGTCTCAGGATTGGAATGTGAAGGATTTGGATATCACATCTCATGCTAAAGGAAGGGTCTCAGGTTTGGTAGAAGCATTGAGATATCACGTCTCTGCTATCGGAAGGGTCTCAGGATTGGATTGGGAAGGAGTTGGATATCCCTTCTCATGCTATAGGAAGGGTCTCAGGATTTGAATGGCAAGGAGTTGGATATCACATCTCATGCCATAGGAAGGGTCTCAGGTTTGGTATAAGCATTGAGATATCACATCTCTGCTATCGGAAGGGTCTCAGGATTGGAATGGGAAGGAGTTGGATATTCCCATCTCATGTTATAGGAAGGGTCTCAGGTTTGGTATTAGAAGCATTGAGATATCACATCTCATGCTATAGGAAGGGTCTCAGGATTGGAATGGGAAGGACTTGGATATCACATCTCATGCTATAGGGAGGGTCTCAAGTTTGATATTAGAAGCTTTGAGATATCACATCTCATGATATCGGAAGGGTCTCAGGATTGGAATGGGAAGGAGTTGGATATCACATCTCATGATAAAGGAAGGGTCTAAGTTTTGGAAGGGGAAGGATTTGGATATCACATCTCATGTTATATTACGGGTCTCAGGTTTGGTATTAGAAGCATTGAGATATCAAGTCTCAGAGTATAGGAAGGGTCTCAGAATTGGAATGGGAAGGAGTTGGATATCACATCTCAAGCTATAGGAAGGGTCTCAGGATTGGAATGGGAAGGACTTGGATATCACATCTCATGCTATAGGAAGGCTCTCAGGTTTGGAAGGGGAAAGAGTTGGATATCACATTTCATGTTAGAGGTAGGATCTCAGGTTTGGCATTAGAGGCATTGAGATATCACATCTCATGCTATCAGAAGGGTCTCAGGAATGGAATGGGAAGGAGTTGGATATCACATCTCATGCTAAAGAGAGGGTCTCAGGTTTGGTTGGATATCACATCTCATGTTATAGGAAGGATCTCAGGTTTGGTATTAGAAGCATTGAGATATCACATCTCATGCTATCGGAAGGATCTCAGGTTTGGTATTAGAAGCATTGAGATATCACATCTCATGCTATCAGAAGGGTCTCAGGATTGGAATGGGAAGGATTTGGATATCACATCTCATGTTATCGGAAGGATCTCACGTTTGGTATTAGAAGTATTGAGATATCATATCTCATGCTATAGGAAGGGTCTCAGGATTGGAATGGGAAGGAGTTGGATATTCCCATCTCATGTTATAGGGAGGGTCTCAAGTTTGATATTAGAAGCATTGAGATATCACATTTCATGATATCGGAAGGGTCTCAAGATTGGAATGGGAAGGAGTTGGCTATCACATCTCATGATAAAGGAAGGGTCTAAGGTTTGGAAGGGGAAGGATTTGGATATCACATCTCATGTTATAGGACGGGTCTCAGGTTTGGTATTAGAAGCATTGAGATATCAAGTCTCATGGTATAGGAAGGGTCTCAGAATTGGAATGGGAAGGAGTTGGATATCACATCTCAAGCTATAGGAAGGGTCTCAGGATTAGAATGGGAAGGAGTTTGATATCACATCTCATGCCATAGTATGGGTCTCAGGTTTGGTAGACGCATTGGGATATCAGATCTCATGCTATCGGAAGGGTATCGGGATTGGATTTGGAAGGAGTTGGATATCCCATCTCATGCTATAGGAAGGGTCTCAGGTTGGAATTGGAAGGAGTTGGATATCACATCTCATGTTATAGGAAGGGTCTCAGGATTGGAATGGGAAGGAGTTGGATATCACATCTCATGCTATAGGAAGGCTCTCAGGTTTGCAAGGGGAAAGAGTTGGATATCACATTTCATGTTAGAGGTAGGATCTCAGGTTTGGTATTAGAAGTATTGAGATATCACATCTCATGCTATCAGAAGGATCTCAGGTTTGGTATAGAAGCATTGAGATATCATATCTTATGCTATCAGAAGATTCTCAGGATTGGAATGGGAAGGAGTTGGATATCACATCTCATGCTAAAGGGAGGGTCTCAGGTTTGGAAGATAAGGATTTGGATATCACATCTCATGTTATAGGAAGGATCTCAGGTTTGGTATTAGAAGTATTGAGATATCACATCTCATGCTATCGGAAGGATCTCAGGTTTGGTATAGAAGCATTGAGATATCATATCTTATGCTATCAGAAGGGTCTCAGGATTGGAATGGGAAGGAGTTGGATATCACATCTCATGCTAAAGGGAGACTCTCAGGTTTGGAAGGGGAAGGATTTGGATATCACATCTCATGTTATAGGATGGATCTCAGGTTTGGTATTAGAAGTATTGAGATATCACATCTCATGTTATCGGAAGGATCTCAGGTTTGGTATTAGAAGTATTGAGATATCACCTCTCATGCTATAGGAAGGGTCTCAGGATTGGAATGGGAAGGAGTTGGATATCACATCCCATGCTAAGGAAGGGTCTCAGGTTTGGTAGAAGCATTGAGATATCACATCTCATGCTATAGGAAGGGTCTCAGGATTGGAATGGGAAGGACTTAGATATCACATATCATGCTATAGAGAGGGTCTCAGTTTTGATATTAGAAGCATTGAGATATCACATCTCATGCTATCGGAAGTGTCTCAGGATTGGAATGGGAAGGAGCTGGATATCACATCTCATGCTAAAGGAAGGGTCTCAGGTTTCGAACGGGAAGGAGTTGGATATCACATCTCATGTTATAGGAAGGGTCTCAGGTTTGGTATAAACATTGAGATATCACATCTCTGCTATCGGAAGTGTCTCAGGATTGGAATGGGAAGGAGTTGGATATCCCATCTCATGTTATAGGACGGGTCTCAGGTTTTTTATTAGAATCATTGAGATATCATATTGCATGCTGTAGGAAGGGTCTAAGGATTGGAATGGGAAGGACTTGGATATCACATCTCATGCTATAGATAGGCTCTCAGGTTTGGAAAGTGAAGGAGTTGGATATCACATTTCATGTTAGAGGAAGGATCTCAGGTTTGGTATTAGAGGCATTGAGATATCACATCTCAGGCTATAGGAAGGGTCTCAGGATTGGAATGGGAAGGAGTTGGATATCACATCTCATGCTATAGGAAGGGTCTCAGGTTTGGTATAAGCATTGAGATATCACATCTCATGCTATAGGAAGGGTCCAGGATTGGAATGGAAGGAGTTGGATATCACATCTCATGTTATAGGAAGGATCTCAGGGTTGGTATTAGAAGCATTGAGACATCACATCTCATGCTATAGGAAGGGTCTCAGGATTGGAATGGGAAGGAGTTGGATATCACATCTCATGTTATAGGAAGAGTCTCAGGTTTGGTATTAGAAGCATTGAGATATCACATCTCATGCTATAGGAAGTGTCTCAGGATTGGAATGGGAAGGACTTGGATATCACATCTCATGCTATAGGTAGGGTCTCAAGTTTGATATTAGAAGCATTGAGATATCACATCTCATGCTATAGGAAGGGTCTGAGGATTGGAATGGGAAGGAGTTGGATATCACATCTCATGCTATGGGAAGGGTCTCAGGTTTGGTATATGCAGTGAGATATCACATCTCATGCTATAGGAAGTGTCTCAGGATTGGAATGGGAAGGAGTTGGATATCACATCTCATGTTATAGGAAGGATCTCAGGTTTGGTATAAGCATTGAGATATCACATCTCTGCTATCGGAAGGGTCTCAGGATTGGAATGGGAAGGAGTTGGATATTCACATCTCATGTTATAGGAAGGGTCTCAGGTTTGGTATTAGAAGCATTGAGATATCACATCTCATGCTATAGGAAGGGTCTCAGGATTGGAATGGGAAGGACTTGGATATCACATCTCATGCTATAGGGAGGGTCTCAAGTTTGATATTAGAAGCTTTGAGATATCACATCTCATGATATCGGAAGGGTCTCAGGATTGGAATGGGAAGGAGTTGGATATCACATCTCATGATAAAGGAAGGGTCTAAGGTTTGGAAGGGGAAGGATTTGGATATCACATCTCATGTTATATTACGGGTCTCAGGTTTGGTATTAGAAGCATTGAGATATCAAGTCTCATAGTATAGGAAAGGTCTCAGAATTGGAATGGGAAGGAGTTGGATATCACATCTCAAGCTATAGGAAGGTTCTCAGGATTGGAATGGTAAGGACTTGGATATCACATCTCATGTTATATTACGGGTCTCAGGTTTGGTATTAGAAGCATTGAGATATCAAGTCTCATAGTATAGGAAAGGTCTCAGAATTGGAATGGGAAGGAGTTGGATATCACATCTCAAGCTATAGGAAGGCTCTCAGGTTTGGAATCGGAAAGAGTTGGATATCACATTTCATGTTAGAGGTAGGATCTCAGGTTTGGTATTAGAGGCATTGAGATATCACATCTCATGCTATCAGAAGGGTCTCAGGAATGGAATGGGAAGGAGTTGGATATCACATCTCATGCTAAAGGGAGGGTCTCAGGTTTGGAAGGGGAAGGATTTGGATATCACATCTCATGTTATAGGAAGGATCTCAGGTTTGGTATTAGAAGCATTGAGATATCACATCTCATGCTATCGGAAGGATCTCAGGTTTGGTATTAGAAGCATTGAGATATCACATCTCATGCTATCAGAAGAGTCTCAGGATTGGAATAGGAAGGAGTTGATATCACATCTCATGCTAAAGGGAGGGTCTCAGGTTTGGAAGGGGAAGGATTTGGATATCACATCTCATGTTATCGGAAGGATCTCACGTTTGGTATTAGAAGTATTGAGATATCATATCTCATGCTATAGGAAGGGTCTCAGGATTGGAATGGGAAGGAGTTGGATATCACATCTCATGCTATAGGGAGGGTCTCAGGATTGGAATGGGAAGGACTTAGATATCACATATCATGCTATAGGGAAGGTCTCAGTTTTGATATTAGAAGCATTGAGATATCACATCTCATGCTATCGGAATTGTCTCAGGATTGGAATGGGAAGGAGCTGGATATCACATCTCAAGCTAAAGGAAGGGTCTCAGGTTTGGAACGGGAAGGATTTGGATATCACATCTCATGTTATAGGAAGGGTCTCAGGTTTGGTATAAGCATTGAGATATCACATCTCTGCTATCGGAAGAGTCTCAGGATTGGAATGGGAAGGAGTTGGATATCCCATCTCATGTTATAGGACGGGTCTCAGGTTTGTTATTAGAATCATTGAGATATCATATTGCATGCTGTAGGAAGGGTCTAAGGGTTGGAATGTGAAGGACTTGGATATCACATCTCATGCTATAGATAGGCTCTTAGGTTTGGAAAGGGAAGGAGTTGGATATCACATTTCATGTTAGAGGAAGGATCTCAGGTTTGGTATTAGAAGCATAGAGATATCACATCTCATGCTATAGGAAGGGTCTCAGGATTGGAATGGGAAGCAGTTGGATATCACATCTCATGCTATAGGAAGGGTCTCAGGTTTGGTATAAGCATTGAGATATCACATCTCATGCTATAGGAAGGGTCTCAGGATTGGAATGGGAAGGACTTGGATATCACATCTCATGCTATAGGGAGGGTCTCAAGTTTGATATTAGAAGCTTTGAGATATCACATCTCATGATATCGGAAGGGTCTCAGGATTGGAATGGGAAGGAGTTGGATATCACATCTCATGATAAAGGAAGGGTCTAAGGTTTGGAAGGGGAAGGATTTGGATATCACATCTCATGTTATATTACGGGTCTCAGGTTTGGTATTAGAAGCATTGAGATATCAAGTCTCATAGTATAGGAAGGGTCTCAGGATTGGAATGGGAAGGACTTGGATATCACATCTCATGCTATAGGAAGTGTCTCAGGATTGGAATGGGAAGGACTTGGGTATCACATCTCATGCTATAGGGAGGGTCTCAAGTTTGATATTAGAAGCATTGAGATATCACATCTCATGCTATAGGAAGGGTCTCAGGATTGGAATGGGAAGGAGTTGGATATCACATCTCATGCTATAGGAAGGGTCTCAGGTTTGGTATAAGCAGTGAGATATCACATCTCATGCTATAGGAAGTGTCTCAGGATTGGAATGGGAAGGAGTTGGATATCACATCTCATGTTATAGGAAGGATCTCAGGTTTGGTATAAGCATTGAGATATCACATCTCTGCTATCGGAAGGGTCTCAGGATTGGAATGGGAAGGAGTTGGATATTCCCATCTCATGTTATAGGGAGGGTCTCAAGTTTGATATTAGAAGCATTGAGATATCACATTTCATGATATCGGAAGGGTCTCAAGATTGGAATGGGAAGGAGTTGGCTATCACATCTCATGATAAAGGAAGGGTCTAAGGTTTGGTATTAGAAGCATTGAGATATCACATCTCATGCTATAGGAAGGGTCTCAGGATTGGAATGGGAAGGACTTGGATATCACATCTCATGCTATAGGGAGGGTCTCAAGTTTGATATTAGAAGCTTTGAGATATCACATCTCATGATATCGGAAGGGTCTCAGGATTGGAATGGGAAGGAGTTGGATATCACATCTCATGATAAAGGAAGGGTCTAAGGTTTGGAAGGGGAAGGATTTGGATATCACATCTCATGTTATATTACGGGTCTCAGGTTTGGTATTAGAAGCATTGAGATATCAAGTCTCATAGTATAGGAAGGGTCTCAGAATTGGAATGGGAAGGAGTTGGATATCACATCTCAAGCTATAGGAAGGTTCTCAGGATTGGAATGGGAAGGACTTGGATATCACATCTCATGCTATAGGAAGGCTCTCAGGTTTGGAATCGGAAAGAGTTGGATATCACATTTCATGTTAGAGGTAGGATCTCACGTTTGGTATTAGAGGCATTGAGATATCACATCTCATGCTATCAGAAGGGTCTCAGGAATGGAATGGGAAGGAGTTGGATATCACATCTCATGCTAAAGGGAGGGTCTCAGGTTTGGAAGGGGAAGGATTTGGATATCACATCTCATGTTATAGGAAGGATCTCAGGTTTGGTATTAGAAGCATTGAGATATCACATCTCATGCTATCGGAAGGATCTCAGGTTTGGTATTAGAAGCATTGAGATATCACATCTCATGCTATCAGAAGAGTCTCAGGATTGGAATAGGAAGGAGTTGGATATCACATCTCATGCTAAAGGGAGGGTCTCAGGTTTGGAAGGGGAAGGATTTGGATATCACATCTCATGTTATCGGAAGGATCTCACGTTTGGTATTAGAAGTATTGAGATATCATATCTCATGCTATAGGAAGGGTCTCAGGATTGGAATGGGAAGGAGTTGGATATCACATCTCATGCTATAGGGAGGGTCTCAGGATTGGAATGGGAAGGACTTAGATATCACATATCATGCTATAGGGAGGGTCTCAGTTTTGATATTAGAAGCATTGAGATATCACATCTCATGCTATCGGAAGTGTCTCAGGATTGGAATGGGAAGGAGCTGGATATCACATCTCATGCTAAAGGAAGGGTCTCAGGTTTGGAACGGGAAGGATTTGGATATCACATCTCATGTTATAGGAAGGGTCTCAGGTTTGGTATAAGCATTGAGATATCACATCTCTGCTATCGGAAGAGTCTCAGGATTGGAATGGGAAGGAGTTGGATATCCCATCTCATGTTATAGGACGGGTCTCAGGTTTGTTATTAGAATCATTGAGATATCATATTGCATGCTGTAGGAAGGGTCTAAGGGTTGGAATGTGAAGGACTTGGATATCACATCTCATGCTATAGATAGGCTCTTAGGTTTGGAAAGGGAAGGAGTTGGATATCACATTTCATGTTAGAGGAAGGATCTCAGGTTTGGTATTAGAAGCATAGAGATATCACATCTCATGCTATAGGAAGGGTCTCAGGATTGGAATGGGAAGCAGTTGGATATCACATCTCATGCTATAGGAAGGGTCTCAGGTTTGGTATAAGCATTGAGATATCACATCTCATGCTATAGGAAGGGTCTCAGGATTGGAATGGGAAGGACTTGGATATCACATCTCATGCTATAGGGAGGGTCTCAAGTTTGATATTAGAAGCTTTGAGATATCACATCTCATGATATCGGAAGGGTCTCAGGATTGGAATGGGAAGGAGTTGGATATCACATCTCATGATAAAGGAAGGGTCTAAGGTTTGGAAGGGGAAGGATTTGGATATCACATCTCATGTTATATTACGGGTCTCAGGTTTGGTATTAGAAGCATTGAGATATCAAGTCTCATAGTATAGGAAGGGTCTCAGGATTGGAATGGGAAGGACTTGGATATCACATCTCATGCTATAGGAAGTGTCTCAGGATTGGAATGGGAAGGACTTGGGTATCACATCTCATGCTATAGGGAGGGTCTCAAGTTTGATATTAGAAGCATTGAGATATCACATCTCATGCTATAGGAAGGGTCTCAGGATTGGAATGGGAAGGAGTTGGATATCACATCTCATGCTATAGGAAGGGTCTCAGGTTTGGTATAAGCAGTGAGATATCACATCTCATGCTATAGGAAGTGTCTCAGGATTGGAATGGGAAGGAGTTGGATATCACATCTCATGTTATAGGAAGGATCTCAGGTTTGGTATAAGCATTGAGATATCACATCTCTGCTATCGGAAGGGTCTCAGGATTGGAATGGGAAGGAGTTGGATATTCCCATCTCATGTTATAGGGAGGGTCTCAAGTTTGATATTAGAAGCATTGAGATATCACATTTCATGATATCGGAAGGGTCCCAAGATTGGAATGGGAAGGAGTTGGCTATCACATCTCATGATAAAGGAAGGGTCTAAGGTTTGGAAGGGGAAGCATTTGGATATCACATCTCATGTTATAGGACGGGTCTCAGGTTTGGTATTAGAAGCATTGAGATATCAAGTCTCATGGTATAGGAAGGGTCTCAGAATTGGAATGGGAAGGAGTTGGATATCACATCTCAAGCTATAGGAAGGGTCTCAGGATTAGAATGGGAAGGAGTTTGATATCACATCTCATGCCATAGTATGGGTCTCAGGTTTGGTAGAAGCATTGGGATATCAGATCTCATGCTATCGGAAGGGTATCGGGATTGGATTTGGAAGGAGTTGGATATCCCATCTCATGCTATAGGAAGGGTCTCAGGTTGGAATGGGAAGGAGTTGGGTATCACATCTCATGTTATAGGAAGGGTCTCAGGATTGGAATGGGAAGGACTTGGATATCACATCTCATGCTATAGGAAGGCTCTCAGGTTTGCAAGGGGAAAGAGTTGAATATCACATTTCATGTTAGAGGTAGGATCTCAGGTTTGGTATTAGAAGTATTGAGATATCACATCTCATGCTATCAGAAGGATCTCAGGTTTGGTATAGAAGCATTGAGATATCCTATCTTATGCTATCAGAAGAGTCTCAGGATTGGAATGGGAAGGAGTTGGATATCACATCTCATGCTAAAGGGAGGGTCTCAGGTTTGGAAGATAAGGATTTGGATATCACATCTCATGTTATAGGAAGGATCTCAGGTTTGGTATTAGAAGTATTGAGATATCACATCTCATGCTATCGGAAGGATCTCAGGTTTGGTATAGAAGCATTGAGATATCATATCTTATGCTATCAGAAGGGTCTCAGGATTGGAATGGGAAGGAGTTGGATATCACATCTCATGCTAAAGGGCGGGTCTCAGGTTTGGAAGGGGAAGGATTTGGATATCACATCTCATGTTATAGGATGGATCTCAGGTTTGGTATTAGAAGTATTGAGATATCAAATCTCATGTTATCGGAAGGATCTCAGGTTTGGTATTTGTTAGGAAAGATTTCGTTATTGTAGGGAACTTTCCTTCCATGTGGCAACCCCTAAACTTTTTGCTATTGTTTTCAACCTGTTTCTTGACTTTGCCAGAGAAGTGCAGCCTTCTGCCGTACTCCTCTGGGCTTTCGCTCCTTTCTTACGGGGAAACTGACATGCCCTTAAGACAGTCAGTACCGGGGAACGCTGTTTCCCGTAGTTTCTTTTATCGTGTCGCCATTTTAGTGCAACACGACACAAGAGGGCACTGTAAGCTAAGTTACAGCTCTCTTGGGTCTCTAGCCTTCTACAGACCCTAGACACTCTTGTAGGATGGTTTTTGGATCGGTGCAAGTCATTCAGGGACTGGGCTGGTGGCAGCGATCATTTGGTTTATTTTGAGCTCCTTTTGCCGTTCTGAGCACCTTTTTGCCGCGAACACAAAAGGGTGGCCCGGCTACCCAAAATGGCCGGACCACGAGGCTCCTTTGTCTCGTCCACTGTCCGTCTTGCTCCCTTTACCTTCCCCCGGGTCAGGCGACCCGGGGCCTTCCTTATTTGGGCATGTAGTTTCCCGCGAAACACGGTTGCTTTCGCGGGCTTCTACATGTCGTTTGAGTGCCCCCAGGATGTGGGCTGGGCTGTCTGGTCCCAATACACATCCTGGGTGCCAGAGAGTCTAGGGTGGTGTGAATGCCTGGGACCACCGTGGTCCGTGATTGGTCCACGTATGGTATGTGTGTTGATGAGCGGATCTCCCATTGGCTCCCCTCCGTTTTGGCGCGAAGGGAACCGTGGATAAGAGGGAGCTGGAAACACCACTGCCATGTCGATCTCCTGAGTTCTTACGAACCCAGGGATACAGGAGCCAAGTATCCTGCGAACACGAGGCTGGACCGAGGAATCGCTGGTGACCCCCTGAAGAACTTCTGCTCCTCATTGCTGTCGTCCGGTGAAGCCCTTTCCACCTAAGATCGAACAAGAAGGCCTGTACTGGCGCTTCGACCTATTGGAATAGCAGGACCAGCTATTCCCGGCACCTTCATCAACTCCTGCTGTAAGCCTTCGGAAGTGTCTCTGGGCCATCCAGTTGACTGACCAGCTTACTAAGGAGGCCTGCTCTGTAATCGCCGACAGGTTGGGTGGTATTCTGAGTCCGGGGCACGCTCACACGCTTCGTTTGCTTAGCAGTCCTAAGCTAGAGGTGAGCGGTGCTCGCTTGGCTTGAATACACCCGGCCGTTCCGTTGCCCTGCTGTGGCGACAAAACTGTGCTTGTTTCTTCGATCGGGACGTCTTTTTACTCTGCACGACGACGAGACGTTCCCTGCTCTTCAGAACCTGCCAGAAGCTGTATCTATCGAGGAGAAGCTCGGGCCTGCTTGCTTCGGGGACCGGTGAGTAGATTAGCTAGGATCTGGTCGCCCTCCTGCAGTGCCCCTTGCTTTTCCCCGCTGTAAATACAGCACCCCTTGTCCGTACTCGCGCCCTGCTTCTGCCTCACAGTGGAGGCTGCGCTAGAGTCGCGGACCGTGTTCTCCTTCATTAGAGCTCCCTACAGAGCTGTTCAACGTCCTCCGAAGAGCTTCACCTTCTGCCCATTGGCACCGGCGTGTGCAGGTACTTTTGAGCGCTAGGCTCCACTCTTCGTAGGGATTGGACTACCATCTAGTTAGGGGCCTCAGAAGGCGGACATATCACACGCATTGGTTCGCACTGCCTGTTTTCCTTCCCCTGCAGGTGGATAACATATTTCGTGCTGCTAATGCTGTGAAACTGTGTATTCTGTATATATATTGGGTGGATAGTGTATGTGTTGGTTTAATATCGTTGTATATTGCTGCTTTTACTGTGGTTATTAGTTTCAAGGCCTTATAATAAATGTGTATCTATTTTTGATATAAACAACTGTTTGGAGTAGTTTGTAAGCGCTCTTGCTTTGTGTGCTCACTGCGGGCTTTCAGTCACCCTCACCCCTCTTGAGACCTAGTCTTGACCGCCGCGATCGCTACCTTGATTGGTCTGGCTTGTCCAGAGGTTACCCTGTTCCAAGTAATTAGGTTGGCCTTCTGAACTTCTGCGCCACCAGGACAGAGTTCAGAAATCCGTCTTAACAAATTGGTGTACAGCGGTGGGATACGACTGAAGGTATCCAGTGTTGCGCACGAGCTAAGGCGTTTTCAGGTTATTCCAACCAGGACACGCAGTAAAGTATTGAATATAACGTTAAAAAGGCCATAGTCCTATCAACAGTATGGAAACGAATACTTTATTAACCTTAAATGCTTCGAAATCTGAAACATTGAAGAAGATGTGTGCGGAGAGAGGGGTTTCCTCTCAAGGCACTAAATTGGAAATGATCCAGAGAATCGTGGCGTGGCAAGAAGCGCAGCTTGACGCTATAACTTCCGAGGACAGTGCAGAAGGTGGTGGGGCTGCTCTCACTGGCAGAACCGACGGTTCTGCCGCTGCACTGATCCATCACGACCACGAGGACAGGGAGGATGTAATGTCTAACGTTTCCTCTGCCAGTGTTGATGGGGAGGCTATGCTTGAATTCAAGAAGCAAGAGCTGCGGTTTAGGCAGCAGGAGCTTGAATTCAGCATAGCCAAACTGAAAATCGACCAGGCAGAAAAACAAAAAGACAGGGATCACCAGTTGGAACTGGCCAAGCTTCAGTTCGCAAATGGGTCCAAGGGTCCTGGACATGGTTCTGGGGCTTCCTCTCATCCACGGTTTCCAAAAGATCTGCTCAGTGTGTATGAGGAACGAAATGACATTATGGACTGGTTGAATGCGTTTGAGTATGCATGCGAGGTTCAAGAGGTTGATAATGCGGATAAGATTGCATGGTTACTCAGCAGACTGCCCCATTCTGGTTGCAGTGCCATTATGGAAATGTCGAAGGCTGAGCGCGCTGATTTTGCAATGTTGAAGCAGACTCTCATTTTAAAGTTTGGGAAGACTCCGACCCAATATTTGAAAAGGTTTAGAGAGTATAAGAAAAAGGAAGGTGGTACTTGGGTGTCGTATGTAGCTGAGTCCCTGAAAAACTTGACTGGCTGGGTTGAAGGTTATAAGGTTTCTACCTTCGAAGGCATGATCAATCTGGTCATGCTGGAACACATTTTTGCTTCTTCTTCCCCGGAGCTTAAGCAGCATTTTGCCGATTCGAAGGAGATAGATCCTAAGAAGCTGGCCATTGCAGCAGACTTATGGGTGTCACATCGAGTGTCCCATAAGGACAAAACTCATCCTGGTAAGCAGGAGGAAGGGAAAAAGTCCAAAGATATGGAGGGTGGGGAATCTGCTAAGTCTTCTCCCCAAAAGGGCCACAAAAAGAAAAATAAGGGTAAGCCATACGAGAACTCACAGGGTAGCGGAGGTTCGCCTCCGAAACAGAACTCTGGTTATAATAAGCCTCCCTACGTAAACAGACCCAATGGGGCTTGTTTTTCTTGTGGAGCAACTGACCATGTGAAGGGGGATCCCCGGTGTAAGGTTAAACCTTTGGGGGTCCACTCCGCTAATCTGGCCTTCTCCTCCTACGAGGAAGAAGAGATTACAGGAGCATCCTTCTCCTCAGACTCGTTTCCCAGCGGGATCGAGGCTGAGGTAGTTTTAGTGTCCCTGGGTTCCTGGGAGCCTAAAGTCGCAGAGGCGTATGCTAGGATTCCGGATAATACCAAGCACTACTTTAAAGACAGTGTGCTGATCAATGGAGTGGATACTCCAGCTCTTAGGGATAGTGGGTGCAGTCGAACTGTAGTGGATTCTACCTTGGTAGACTCAGAGGAAGTTGCCAGAGCTCCTCTGATGCCCACTAAGTTGGCTGATGGCCCCCTCCGTATGTTTCCCGTGATCCCTGTTAATCTAACTTTAAATGGTACAGCAGTTAGGATTCCAGTGAGCATTCAGAGAAACGTCCCGGGAAAGGTCTTGTTGGGCAATGATCTCAGAGCTCTAGGGCTCGTAGGAGACACTGCCGAAAGACCCTACACACGGTCTCAAGCACGGGCAGCATTGGCCAAGTCCAATACGCCGCCCCAGCCGAAGGGGAAACCCAAGGCGAAAGGAGTCAACAAGTCCCGACGGGGGAAAGAGAATATTCCCCCGAGCTCGCCTACCACTGCGGTGGAGGGAGTTGGTCAATCGCCCGAGCCTGACGAGGAGGTGGCGATGCCTGAAGTGTTCGACCCCAACGACCATCCTGAACTAAAAGACTTGTTAGTTGAAGGAGGTCCTGATAGGGACGACTTCAGTAAGGGCCAACGTGAGTGCCCATCTCTGGAAGGCCTAAGGAGACAGGCCTGCTCCCAGCTTGAGGGTGAACCTCCTGGGAAGCATCGGATTTATTGGGAAGGTGGACTCCTGTACAGTGAGCCCACAGAGTCTACAGAAGGAGACCATAGGAGGTTGGTGGTTCCCCTTGCTGTTAGACCCTTCCTCCTGCAGTTGGCGCATGAAGTTCCCCTTGCTGGTCACCTTGGAATGAAGAGGACCAAGCAAAGGTTATCTATGCACTTCTACTGGCCCAAGATGGGGGTGCAAGTAGAAAGTCACTGCAGGAGTTGTGCCTCCTGCCAGTTGTCTGGTAAGGTTGGCGCGACAATCCAAGCTCCGTTGGTACCGCTCCCAGTTGTGGGGGTACCATTTGAAAGGGTAGGGATCGACATGGTTGGTCCCCTTGACCCGCAAACATCCTCAGGCAATAGGTTTATCCTGGTGCTGGTCGACCATGCAACCCGGTATCCTGAGGCCGTCCCATTTACAACTGTAACTGCCAAGCCAGTTGCAGAAGCTTTACTCGGCATGTTTACTAGGGTTGGCTTCCCTAAAGAAGTTGTGTCGGATCATGGCAGCAACTTTATGTCGAAGTATAGACAGGCTATGTGGAAAGAATGTGGGGACACCTACAGGTTCTCTTCTGCATACCGCCCCCAGACCAATGGTCTGGGGGGGCGTCTCAACAGGACGTTAATGAGCATGATTGGGGCTCTGGAGGAGCCTCAGAGAAGCAAATGGGATCTTCTTGTTTCATGCTTACTGTTTGCCTACCGAGAGGTACCACAGGAGGGTGTTGGCTTCAGCCCCTTCGAACTTCTGTTGGGTCATCCCGTACGGGGACCCTTAGCCATTGTCAAGGAGGGATGGGAGATGCCCACTCCCCCTGTTACTACCAATGTAGTTGGTTATGTGCTAGGGCTCAGAAAACGGATGGTACTTCTGATGGGCTTGGCTAGTGATAAATTGAAGGCAGGGCAAGCGCTGGTGAAACATTGGTATGACCAGAAAGCTTCCCTCATCAACTTTACACTTGGTCAGCAAGTCCTGATCATGAATCTCATAAGGCCTCGAGCTTTACAGGACAAATGGTCAGGCCCTTACCCAGTGGTGGAGCCCCTGGGTGAGGTTAACTATTCAGTGGACCTTGGAAGGCCTGGACAGGCTCCCAAAGTGTTTCACATGAATAGGCTGAAGGCTTTCGGCCCAAGCGTCGAAATCGCAGCACTGCTACTGGCTTCAGATGTTGAGGAAGAGGAGTCTGAACCTCTCCCCGACCTGTTCCCAAGCAGTCCTTCAGTTAGCTCTTTTGAGGGTGTCCGAGTGGCCCCTCACCAAAATGGACAAGGCTCAGTGGTTTACCTTGGACATGAAGTAGGTGGAGGGAGGAGACAGCCTCTATCCAGTAAGGTACCAGCGGTACAAGACTGGCCTACCCCCACTACGCAAACCCAAGTGAGAGCCTTCTTAGGACTCACGGGTTATTACCGCAATTTTATGGCAGACTATGGCACCATAGCTGCTCCTCTGACTGCCCTCACAACTCCGAAGAAACCCAAGAAGGTAACTTGGACTGACGAGTGTGAGAAGGCCTTCAATGGCTTGAAAGACTCCTTGTGCCAGGCCCCTGTGCTCAGGGCCCCTGATTATCAAAGACCTTTTATCGTGCAGACGGATGCCTCTGACACTGGGATAGGAGCTGTACTATCACAAGTAGATGAGAAGGGTAAGGAACACCCTATCGGTTTTATTAGTCGCCAGCTTAAGGACAGAGAGCTCAGATGGTCCACGGTAGAGAAAGAATGTTTCTCTGTTGTGTGGGCCCTAAGGAAGCTGCGGCCCTACCTCTATGGGACCCACTTCACTGTGCAGACTGACCATAAGCCGTTAAAGTGGCTAATGAACATGAAGGGGGAGAATCCAAAGTTGCTTAGGTGGTCCATAAGTCTACAAGGCTTCGACTTCACTATTGAGCATAGGCCAGGTGTCCAACATAGCAATGCTGATGGGTTGTCCAGAATGTTTTACCGACCTGAACAAGAGACTCATCCAGGGGTGGATTAGTTCCCCCTGTCCATAGTCTGGGAGGGGCGAGTGTTAGGAAAGATTTCGTTATTGTAGGGAACTTTCCTTCCATGTGGCAACCCCTAAACTTTTTGCTATTGTTTTCAACCTGTTTCTTGACTTTGCCAGAGAAGTGCAGCCTTCTGCCGTACTCCTCTGGGCTTTCGCTCCTTTCTTACGGGGAAACTGACATGCCCTTAAGACAGTCAGTACCGGGGAACGCTGTTTCCCGTAGTTTCTTTTATCGTGTCGCCATTTTAGTGCAACACGACACAAGAGGGCACTGTAAGCTAAGTTACAGCTCTCTTGGGTCTCTAGCCTTCTACAGACCCTAGACACTCTTGTAGGATGGTTTTTGGATCGGTGCAAGTCATTCAGGGACTGGGCTGGTGGCAGCGATCATTTGGTTTATTTTGAGCTCCTTTTGCCGTTCTGAGCACCTTTTTGCCGCGAACACAAAAGGGTGGCCCGGCTACCCAAAATGGCCGGACCACGAGGCTCCTTTGTCTCGTCCACTGTCCGTCTTGCTCCCTTTACCTTCCCCCGGGTCAGGCGACCCGGGGCCTTCCTTATTTGGGCATGTAGTTTCCCGCGAAACACGGTTGCTTTCGCGGGCTTCTACATGTCGTTTGAGTGCCCCCAGGATGTGGGCTGGGCTGTCTGGTCCCAATACACATCCTGGGTGCCAGAGAGTCTAGGGTGGTGTGAATGCCTGGGACCACCGTGGTCCGTGATTGGTCCACGTATGGTATGTGTGTTGATGAGCGGATCTCCCATTGGCTCCCCTCCGTTTTGGCGCGAAGGGAACCGTGGATAAGAGGGAGCTGGAAACACCACTGCCATGTCGATCTCCTGAGTTCTTACGAACCCAGGGATAC
Source organism: Ambystoma mexicanum (assembly GCF_040938575.1). Lineage (NCBI taxonomy): Eukaryota > Metazoa > Chordata > Amphibia > Caudata > Ambystomatidae > Ambystoma > Ambystoma mexicanum. Next base: position 1,554,140,207 of record NC_090935.1, on the reverse strand, counting down.
AGGAGCCAAGTATCCTGCGAACACGAGGCTGGACCGAGGAATCGCTGGTGACCCCCTGAAGAACTTCTGCTCCTCATTGCTGTCGTCCGGTGAAGCCCTTTCCACCTAAGATCGAACAAGAAGGCCTGTACTGGCGCTTCGACCTATTGGAATAGCAGGACCAGCTATTCCCGGCACCTTCATCAACTCCTGCTGTAAGCCTTCGGAAGTGTCTCTGGGCCATCCAGTTGACTGACCAGCTTACTAAGGAGGCCTGCTCTGTAATCGCCGACAGGTTGGGTGGTATTCTGAGTCCGGGGCACGCTCACACGCTTCGTTTGCTTAGCAGTCCTAAGCTAGAGGTGAGCGGTGCTCGCTTGGCTTGAATACACCCGGCCGTTCCGTTGCCCTGCTGTGGCGACAAAACTGTGCTTGTTTCTTCGATCGGGACGTCTTTTTACTCTGCACGACGACGAGACGTTCCCTGCTCTTCAGAACCTGCCAGAAGCTGTATCTATCGAGGAGAAGCTCGGGCCTGCTTGCTTCGGGGACCGGTGAGTAGATTAGCTAGGATCTGGTCGCCCTCCTGCAGTGCCCCTTGCTTTTCCCCGCTGTAAATACAGCACCCCTTGTCCGTACTCGCGCCCTGCTTCTGCCTCACAGTGGAGGCTGCGCTAGAGTCGCGGACCGTGTTCTCCTTCATTAGAGCTCCCTACAGAGCTGTTCAACGTCCTCCGAAGAGCTTCACCTTCTGCCCATTGGCACCGGCGTGTGCAGGTACTTTTGAGCGCTAGGCTCCACTCTTCGTAGGGATTGGACTACCATCTAGTTAGGGGCCTCAGAAGGCGGACATATCACACGCATTGGTTCGCACTGCCTGTTTTCCTTCCCCTGCAGGTGGATAACATATTTCGTGCTGCTAATGCTGTGAAACTGTGTATTCTGTATATATATTGGGTGGATAGTGTATGTGTTGGTTTAATATCGTTGTATATTGCTGCTTTTACTGTGGTTATTAGTTTCAAGGCCTTATAATAAATGTGTATCTATTTTTGATATAAACAACTGTTTGGAGTAGTTTGTAAGCGCTCTTGCTTTGTGTGCTCACTGCGGGCTTTCAGTCACCCTCACCCCTCTTGAGACCTAGTCTTGACCGCCGCGATCGCTACCTTGATTGGTCTGGCTTGTCCAGAGGTTACCCTGTTCCAAGTAATTAGGTTGGCCTTCTGAACTTCTGCGCCACCAGGACAGAGTTCAGAAATCCGTCTTAACAGTATTAGAAGTATTGAGATATCACCTCTCATGCTATAGGAAGGGTCTCAGGATTGGAATGGGAAGGAGTTGGATATCACATCTCATGCTAAAGGAAGGGTCTCAGGTTTGGTAGAAGCATTGAGATATCACATCTCATGCTATAGGAAGGGTCTCAGGATTGGAATGGGAAGGACTTAGATATCACATATCATGCTATAGGGAGGGTCTCAGTTTTGATATTAGAAGCATTGAGATATCACATCTCATGCTATCGGAAGTGTCTCAGGATTGGAATGGGAAGGAGCTGGATATCACATCTCATGCTAAAGGAAGGGTCTCAGGTTTGCAACGGGAAGGAGTTGGATATCACATCTCATGTTATAGGAAGGGTCTCAGGTTTGGTATAAACATTGAGATATCACATCTCTGCTATCGGAAGTGTCTCAGGATTGGAATGGGAAGGAGTTGGATATCCCATCTCATGTTATAGGACGGGTCTCAGGTTTTTTATTAGAATCATTGAGATATCATATTGCATGCTGTAGGAAGGGTCTAAGGATTGGAATGGGAAGGACTTGGATATCACATCTCATGCTATAGATAGGCTCTCAGGTTTGGAAAGTGAAGGAGTTGGATATCACATTTCATGTTAGAGGAAGGATCTCAGGTTTGGTATTAGAGGCATTGAGATATCACATCTCAGGCTATAGGAAGGGTCTCAGGATTGGAATGGGAAGGAGTTGGATATCACATCTCATGCTATAGGAAGGGTCTCAGGTTTGGTATAAGCATTGAGATATCACATCTCATGCTATAGGAAGGGTCCAGGATTGGAATGGAAGGAGTTGGATATCACATCTCATGTTATAGGAAGGATCTCAGGTTTGGTATTAGAAGCATTGAGACATCACATCTCATGCTATAGGAAGGGTCTCAGGATTGGAATGGGAAGGAGTTGGATATCACATCTCATGCTATAGGAAGGGTCTCAGGATTGGAATGGGAAGGAGTTGAATATGACATCTCATGCCGTAGGAAGGGTCTCAGGTTTGGTATAAACATTGAGATATCACATCTCTGCTATCAAAAGGGTCTCAGGATTGGAATGGGAAGGAGTTGGATATCCCATCTCATGTTATAGGAAGAGTCTCAGGTTTGGTATTAGAAGCATTGAGATATCACATCTCATGCTATAGGAAGTGTCTCAGGATTGGAATGGGAAGGACTTGGATATCACATCTCATGCTATAGGTAGGGTCTCAAGTTTGATATTAGAAGCATTGAGATATCACATCTCATGCTATAGGAAGGGTCTGAGGATTGGAATGGGAAGGAGTTGGATATCACATCTCATGCTATGGGAAGGGTCTCAGGTTTGGTATAAGCAGTGAGATATCACATCTCATGCTATAGGAAGTGTCTCAGGATTGGAATGGGAAGGAGTTGGATATCACATCTCATGTTATAGGAAGGATCTCAGGTTTGGTATAAGCATTGAGATATCACATCTCTGCTATCGGAAGGGTCTCAGGATTGGAATGGGAAGGAGTTGGATATTCCCATCTCATGTTATAGGAAGGGTCTCAGGTTTGGTATCAGAAGCATTGAGATATCACATCTCATGCTATAGGAAGGGTCTCAGGATTGGAATGGGAAGGACTTGGATATCACATCTCATGCTATAGGGAGGGTCTCAAGTTTGATATTAGAAGCTTTGAGATATCACATCTCATGATATCGGAAGGGTCTCAGGATTGGAATGGGAAGGAGTTGGATATCACATCTCATGATAAAGGAAGGGTCTAAGGTTTGGAAGGGGAAGGATTTGGATATCACATCTCATGTTATATTACGGGTCCCAGGTTTGGTATTAGAAGCATTGAGATATCAAGTCTCATAGTATAGGAAGGGTCTCAGAATTGGAATGGGAAGGAGTTGGATATCACATCTCAAGCTATAGGAAGGGTCTCAGGATTGGAATGGGAAGGACTTGGATATCACATCTCATGCTATAGGAAGGCTCTCAGGTTTGGAAGGGGAAAGAGTTGGATATCACATTTCATGTTAGAGGTAGGATCTCAGGTTTGGTATTAGAGGCATTGAGATATCACATCTCATGCTATCAGAAGGGTCTCAGGAATGGAATGGGAAGGAGTTGGATATCACATCTCATGCTAAAGGGAGGGTCTCAGGTTTGGAAGGGGAAGGATTTGGATATCACATCTCATGTTATAGGAAGGATCTCAGGTTTGGTATTAGAAGCATTGAGATATCACATCTCATGCTATCGGAAGGATCTCAGGTTTGGTATTAGAAGCATTGAGATATCACATCTCATGCTATCAGAAGAGTCTCAGGATTGGAATAGGAAGGAGTTGGATATCACATCTCATGCTAAAGGGAGGGTCTCAGGTTTGGAAGGGGAAGGATTTGGATATCACATCTCATGTTATCGGAAGGATCTCACGTTTGGTATTAGAAGTATTGAGATATCATATCTCATGCTATAGGAAGGGTCTCAGGATTGGAATGGGAAGGAGTTGGATATCACATCTCATGCTATAGGGAGGGTCTCAGGATTGGAATGGGAAGGACTTAGATATCACATATCATGCTATAGGGAGGGTCTCAGTTTTGATATTAGAAGCATTGAGATATCACATCTCATGCTATCGGAAGTGTCTCAGGATTGGAATGGGAAGGAGCTGGATATCACATCTCATGCTAAAGGAAGGGTCTCAGGTTTGGAACGGGAAGGATTTGGATATCACATCTCATGTTATAGGAAGGGTCTCAGGTTTGGTATAAGCATTGAGATATCACATCTCTGCTATCGGAAGAGTCTCAGGATTGGAATGGGAAGGAGTTGGATATCCCATCTCATGTTATAGGAGGGGTCTCAGGTTTGTTATTAGAATCATTGAGATATCATATTGCATGCTGTAGGAAGGGTCTAAGGGTTGGAATGTGAAGGACTTGGATATCACATCTCATGCTATAGATAGGCTCTTAGGTTTGGAAAGGGAAGGAGTTGGATATCACATTTCATGTTAGAGGAAGGATCTCAGGTTTGGTATTAGAAGCATAGAGATATCACATCTCATGCTATAGGAAGGGTCTCAGGATTGGAATGGGAAGCAGTTGGATATCACATCTCATGCTATAGGAAGGGTCTCAGGATTGGAATGGGAAGGACTTGGATATCACATCTCATGCTATAGGGAGGGTCTCAAGTTTGATATTAGAAGCTTTGAGATATCACATCTCATGATATCGGAAGGGTCTCAGGATTGGAATGGGAAGGAGTTGGATATCACATCTCATGATAAAGGAAGGGTCTAAGGTTTGGAAGGGGAAGGATTTGGATATCACATCTCATGTTATATTACGGGTCTCAGGTTTGGTATTAGAAGCATTGAGATATCAAGTCTCATAGTATAGGAAGGGTCTCAGAATTGGAATGGGAAGGAGTTGGATATCACATCTCAAGCTATAGGAAGGGTCTCAGGAATGGAATGGGAAGGAGTTGGATATCACATCTCATGCTAAGGGAGGGTCTCAGGTTTGGAAGGGGAAGGATTTGGATATCACATCTCATGTTATAGGAAGGATCTCAGGTTTGGTATTAGAAGCATTGAGATATCACATCTCATGCTATCGGAAGGATCTCAAGTTTGGTAATAGAAGCATTGAGATATCACATCTCATGCTATCAGAAGAGTCTCAGGATTGGAATAGGAAGGAGTTGGATATCACATCTCATGCTAAAGGGAGGGTCTCAGGTTTGGAAGGGGAAGGATTTGGATATCACATCTCATGTTATCGGAAGGATCTCACGTTTGGTATTAGAAGTATTGAGATATCATATCTCATGCTATAGGAAGGGTCTCAGGATTGGAATGAGAAGGAGTTGGATATCACATCTCATGCTATAGGGAGGGTCTCAGGATTGGAATGGGAAGGACTTAGATATCACATATCATGCTATAGGGAGGGTCTCAGTTTTGATATTAGAAGCATTGAGATATCACATCTCATGCTATCGGAAGTGTCTCAGGATTGGAATGGGAAGGAGCTGGATATCACATCTCATGCTAAAGGAAGGGTCTCAGGTTTGGAACGGGAAGGATTTGGATATCACATCTCATGTTATAGGAAGGGTCTCAGGTTTGGTATAAGCATTGAGATATCACATCTCTGCTATCGGAAGTGTCTCAGGATTGGAATGGGAAGGAGTTGGATATCCCATCTCATGTTATAGGACGGGTCTCAGGTTTGTTATTAGAATCATTGAGATATCATATTGCATGCTGTAGGAAGGGTCTAAGGGTTGGAATGTGAAGGACTTGGATATCACATCTCATGCTATAGATAGGCTCTTAGGTTTAGAAAGGGAAGGAGTTGGATATCACATTTCATGTTAGAGGAAGGATCTCAGGTTTGGTATTAGAAGCATTGAGATATCACATCTCATGCTATAGGAAGGGTCTCAGGATTGGAATGGGAAGCAGTTGGATATCACATCTCATGCTATAGGAAGGGTCTCAGGTTTGGTATAAGCATTGAGATATCACATCTCATGCTATAGGACGGGTCTCAGGATTGGAATGGAAGGAGTTGGATATCACATCTCATGTTATAGGAAGGATCTCAGGTTTGGTATTAGAAGCATTGAGACATCACATCTCATGCTATAGGAAGGGTCTCAGGGTTGGAATGGGAAGGAGTTGGATATCACATCTCATCCAATAGGAAGGGTCTCAGGTTTGGAATAGGAAGGAATTGGATATCACATCTCATGTTATAGGAAGGATCTCAGGTTTGGTATTAGAAGCATTGAGATATCACATCTCATGCTATAGGAAGGGTCTCAGGATTGGAATGTGAAGGATTTGGATATCACATCTCATGCTAAAGGAAGGGTCTCAGGTTTGGTAGAAGCATTAAGATATCACGTCTCTGCTATCGGAAGGGTCTCAGGATTGGATTGGGAAGGAGTTGGATATCCCTTCTCATGCTATAGGAAGGGTCTCAGGATTTGAATGGCAAGGAGTTGGATATCACATCTCATGCCATAGGAAGGGTCTCAGGTTTGGTATAAGCATTGAGATATCACATCTCTGCTATCGGAAGGGTCTCAGGATTGGATTGGGAAGGAGTTGGATATCCCTTCTCATGCTATAGGAAGTGTCTCAGGTTGGAATGGGAAGGAGTTGGATATCACATCTCATGTTATAGGAAGGGTCTCAGGATTGGAATGGGTAGGAGTTGGATATTACTTTCTTGCTATAGGAAGGGTCTCATGTTTGGAATGGGAAGGAGTTGGATATCACATATGCTATAGTTAGTGTCTCAGGTTTGGAACGGGAAGGAGTTGGATATCACATCTCATGTTATAGGAAGGGTCTCAGGTTTGGTATAAGCATTGAGATATCACATCTCTGCTATCGGAAGCGGCTCAGGATTGGAATGGGAAGGAGTTGGATATCCCATCTCATGTTATAGGAAGAGTCTCTGGTTTGGTATTAGAATCATTGAGATATCACATCGCATGCTGTAGGAAGGGTCTAAGGATTGGAATGGGATGGACTTGGATATCACATCTCATGCTATAGGTAGGCTCTCAGGTTTGGTATAAGCATTGAGATATCACATCTCATGCTATAGGAAGGGTCTCAGGATTGGAATGGGAAGGAATTGGATATCACATCTCATGCTATAGGAAGGGTCTCAGATTTGGTATAAGCATTGAGATATCACATCTCATGCTAAAGGAAGGGTCTCAGGATTGGAATGGGAAGGAGTTGTATATCACATCTCAGGCCATAGGAAGGTTCTCAGGTTTGGTATAAGCATTGAGATATCACATCTCTGCTATCGGAAAGGTCTCAGGATTGGAATGGGAAGGAGTTGGATATCCCATCTCATGTTATAGGAAGGGTCTCAGGTTTGGTATTAGAAGCATAGAGATATCACATCTCATGCTATAGGAAGGGTCTCAGGCTTGGAATGGGAAGGACTTGGATGTCACATCTCATGCTATAGGGACGGTCTCAAGTTTGATATTAGAAGCATTGAGATAACAAATCTCATGATATCGGAAGGGTCTCAGGATTGGAATGGGAAGGAGTTGGATATCACATCTCATGATAAAGGAAGGGTCTAAGGTTTGGAAGGGGAAGGATTTGGATATCACATCTCATGTTATAGGACGGGTCTCAGGTTTGGTATTAGAAGCATTGAGATATCAAGTCTCATGGTATAAGAAGGGTCTCAGAATTGGAATGGGAAGGAGTTGGATATCACACCTCAAGCTATAGGAAGGGTCTCAGGATTGGAATGGGAAGGAGTTTGATATCACATCTCATGCCATAGTATGGGTCTCAGGTTTGGTAGAAGCATTGGGATATCACATCTCATGCTATCGGAAGGGTATCAGTATTGGATTTGGAAGAAGTTGGATATCCCATCTCATGCTATAGGAAGGGTCTCAGGTTGGAATGGGAAGGAGTTGGATATCACATTTCATGTTATAGGAAGGGTCTCAGGATTGGAATGGGAAGGACTTGGATATCATATCTCATGCTATAGGACGGGTCTCAGGTTTGTTATTAGAATCATTGAGATATCATATTGCATGCTGTAGGAAGGGTCTAAGGATTGGAATAGGAAGGACCTGGATATCACATCTCATGCTATAGATAGGCTCTTAGGTTTGGAAAGGGAAGGAGTTGGATATCACATTTCATGTTAGAGGAAGGATCTCAGGTTTGGTATTAGAAGCATTGAGATATCACATCTCATGCTATAGGAAGGGTCTCAGGATTGGAATGGGAAGTAGTTGGATATCACATCTCATGCTATAGGAAGGGTCTCAGGTTTGGTATAAGCATTGAGATATCACATCTCATGCTATAGGACGGGTCTCAGGATTGGAATGGAAGGAGTTGGATATCACATCTCATGTTATAGGAAGGATCTCAGGTTTGGTATTAGAAGCATTGAGACATCACATCTCATGCTATAGGAAGGGTCTCAGGGTTGGAATGGGAAGGAGTTGGATATCACAACTCATCCAATAGGAAGGGTCTCAGGTTTGGAATGGGAAGGAATTGGATATCACATCTCATGTTATAGGAAGGATCTCAGGTTTGGTATTAGAAGCATTGAGATATCACATCTCATGCTATAGGAAGGGTCTCAGGATTGGAATGTGAAGGATTTGGATATCACATCTCATGCTAAAGGAAGGGTCTCAGGTTTGGTAGAAGCATTGAGATATCACGTCTCTGCTATCGGAAGGGTCTCAGGATTGGATTGGGAAGGAGTTGGATATCCCTTCTCATGCTATAGGAAGGGTCTCAGGATTTGAATGGCAAGGAGTTGGATATCACATCTCATGCCATAGGAAGGGTCTCAGGTTTGGTATAAGCATTGAGATATCACATCTCTGCTATCGGAAGGGTCTCAGGATTGGAATGGGAAGGAGTTGGATATTCCCATCTCATGTTATAGGAAGGGTCTCAGGTTTGGTATTAGAAGCATTGAGATATCACATCTCATGCTATAGGAAGGGTCTCAGGATTGGAATGGGAAGGACTTGGATATCACATCTCATGCTATAGGGAGGGTCTCAAGTTTGATATTAGAAGCTTTGAGATATCACATCTCATGATATCGGAAGGGTCTCAGGATTGGAATGGGAAGGAGTTGGATATCACATCTCATGATAAAGGAAGGGTCTAAGTTTTGGAAGGGGAAGGATTTGGATATCACATCTCATGTTATATTACGGGTCTCAGGTTTGGTATTAGAAGCATTGAGATATCAAGTCTCAGAGTATAGGAAGGGTCTCAGAATTGGAATGGGAAGGAGTTGGATATCACATCTCAAGCTATAGGAAGGGTCTCAGGATTGGAATGGGAAGGACTTGGATATCACATCTCATGCTATAGGAAGGCTCTCAGGTTTGGAAGGGGAAAGAGTTGGATATCACATTTCATGTTAGAGGTAGGATCTCAGGTTTGGTATTAGAGGCATTGAGATATCACATCTCATGCTATCAGAAGGGTCTCAGGAATGGAATGGGAAGGAGTTGGATATCACATCTCATGCTAAAGAGAGGGTCTCAGGTTTGGAAGGGGAAGGATTTGGATATCACATCTCATGTTATAGGAAGGATCTCAGGTTTGGTATTAGAAGCATTGAGATATCACATCTCATGCTATCGGAAGGATCTCAGGTTTGGTATTAGAAGCATTGAGATATCACATCTCATGCTATCAGAAGGGTCTCAGGATTGGAATGGGAAGGATTTGGATATCACATCTCATGTTATCGGAAGGATCTCACATTTGGTATTAGAAGTATTGAGATATCATATCTCATGCTATAGGAAGGGTCTCAGGATTGGAATGGGAAGGAGTTGGATATCACATCTCATGCTATAGGAAGTGTCTCAGGATTGGAATGGGAAGGACTTGGATATCACATCTCATGCTATAGGTAGGGTCTCAAGTTTGATATTAGAAGCATTGAGATATCACATCTCATGCTATAGGAAGGGTCTGAGGATTGGAATGGGAAGGAGTTGGATATCACATCTCATGCTATGGGAAGGGTCTCAGGTTTGGTATAAGCAGTGAGATATCACATCTCATGCTATAGGAAGTGTCTCAGGATTGGAATGGGAAGGAGTTGGATATCACATCTCATGTTATAGGAAGGATCTCAGGTTTGGTATAAGCATTGAGATATCACATCTCATGCTATAGGAAGGGTCTCAGGTTGGAATGGGAAGGAGTTGGATATCACATTTCATGTTATAGGAAGGGTCTCAGGATTGGAATGGGAAGGAGTTGGATATCACATCTCATGCTATAGGAAGTGTCTCAGGATTGGAATGGGAAGGACTTGGATATCACATCTCATGCTATAGGTAGGGTCTCAAGTTTGATATTAGAAGCATTGAGATATCACATCTCATGCTATAGGAAGGGTCTGAGTATTGGAATGGGAAGGAGTTGGATATCACATCTCATGCTATGGGAAGGGTCTCAGGTTTGGTATAAGCAGTGAGATATCACATCTCATGCTATAGGAAGTGTCTCAGGATTGGAATGGGAAGGAGTTGGATATCACATCTCATGTTATAGGAAGGATCTCAGGTTTGGTATAAGCATTGAGATATCACATCTCATGCTATAGGAAGGGTCTCAGGTTGGAATGGGAAGGAGTTGGATATCACATTTCATGTTATAGGAAGGGTCTCAGGATTGGAATGGGAAGGACTTGGATATCATATCTCATGCTATAGGACGGGTCTCAGGTTTGTTATTAGAATCATTGAGATATCATATTGCATGCTGTAGGAAGGGTCTAAGGATTGGAATGGGAAGGACCTGGATATCACATCTCATGCTATAGATAGGCTCTTAGGTTTGGAAAGGGAAGGAGTTGGATATCACATTTCATGTTAGAGGAAGGATCTCAGGTTTGGTATTAGAGGCATTCAGATATCACATCTCAGGCTATAGGAAGGGTCTCAGGATTGGAATGGGAAGGAGTTGGATATCACATCTCATGCTATAGGAAGGGTCTTGAGATATCACATCTCATGCTATAGGAAGGGTCTCAGGATTGGAATGGAAGGAGTTGGATATCACATCTCATGTTATAGGAAGGATCTCAGGTTTGGTATTAGAAGCATTGAGACATCACATCTCATGCTATAGGAAGGGTCTCAGGATTGGAATCGGAAGGAGTTGGATATCACATCTCATGCTATAGGAAGGGTCTCAGGATTGGAATGGGAAGGAGTTGTATATGACATCTCATGCCGTAGGGAGGGTCTCAGGTTTGGTATAAACATTGAGATATCACATCTCTGCTATCGAAAGGGTCTCAGGATTGGAATGGAAAGGAGTTGGATATCCCATCTCAGGTTATAGGAAGAGTCTCAGGTTTGGTATTAGAAGCATTGAGATATCACATCTCATGCTATAGGAAGTGTCTCAGGATTGGAATGGGAAGGACTTGGGTATCACATCTCATGCTATAGGGAGGGTCTCAAGTTTGATATTAGAAGCATTGAGATATCACATCTCATGCTATAGGAAGGGTCTCAGGATTGGAATGGGAAGGAGTTGGATATCACATCTCATGCTATAGGAAGGGTCTCAGGTTTGGTATAAGCAGTGAGATATCACATCTCATGCTATAGGAAGTGTCTCAGGATTGGAATGGGAAGGAGTTGGATATCACATCTCATGTTATAGGAAGGATCTCAGGTTTGGTATAAGCATTGAGATATCACATCTCTGCTATCGGAAGGGTCTCAGGATTGGAATGGGAAGGAGTTGGATATTCCAATCTCATGTTATAGGGAGGGTCTCAAGTTTGATATTAGAAGCATTGAGATATCACATTTCATGATATCGGAAGGGTCTCAAGATTGGAATGGGAAGGAGTTGGCTATCACATCTCATGATAAAGGAAGGGTCTAAGGTTTGGAAGGGGAAGGATTTGGATATCACATCTCATGTTATAGGACGGGTCTCAGGTTTGGTATTAGAAGCATTGAGATATCAAGTCTCATGGTATAGGAAGGGTCTCAGAATAGGAATGGCAAGGAGTTGGATATCACATCTCCAGCTATAGGAAGGGTCTCAGGATTAGAATGGGAAGGAGTTTGATATCACATCTCATGCCATAGTATGGGTCTCAGGTTTGGTAGAAGCATTGGGATATCAGATCTCATGCTATCGGAAGGGTATCGGGATTGGATTTGGAAGGAGTTGGATATCCCATCTCATGCTATAGGAAGGGTCTCAGGTTGGAATGGGAAGGAGTTGGATATCACATCTCATGTTATAGGAAGGGTCTCAGGATTGGAATGGGAAGGACTTGGATATCACATCTCATGCTATAGGAAGGCTCTCAGGTTTGCAAGGGGAAAGAGTTGGATATCACATTTCATGTTAGAGGTAGGATCTCAGGTTTGGTATTAGAAGTATTGAGATATCACATCTCATGCTGTCAGAAGGATCTCAGGTTTGGTATAGAAGCATTGAGATATCATATCTTATGCTATCAGAAGAGTCTCAGGATTGGAATGGGAAGGAGTTGGATATCACATCTCATGCTAAAGGGAGGGTCTCAGGTTTGGAAGATAAGGATTTGGATATCACATCTCATGTTATAGGAAGGATCTCAGGTTTAGTATTAGAAGTATTGAGATATCACATCTCATGCTATCGGAAGGATCTCAGGTTTGGTATAGAAGCATTGAGATATCATATCTTATGCTATCAGAAGGGTCTCAGGATTGGAATGGGAAGGAGTTGGATATCACATCTCATGCTAAAGGGAGGGTCTCAGGTTTGGAAGGGGAAGGATTTGGATATCACATCTCATGTTATAGGATGGATCTCAGGTTTGGTATTAGAAGTATTGAGATATCACATCTTATGTTATCAGAAGGATCTCAGGTTTGGTATTAGAAGTATTGAGATATCACCTCTCATGCTATAGGAAGGGTCTTAGGATTGGAATGGGAAGGAGTTGGATATCACATCTCATGCTAAAGGAAGGGTCTCAGGTTTGGTAGAAGCATTGAGATATCACATCTCATGCTATAGGAAGGGTCTCAGGATTGGAATGGGAAGGACTTAGATATCACATATCATGCTATAGGGAGGGTCTCAGTTTTGATATTAGAAGCATTGAGATATCACATCTCATGCTATCGGAAGTGTCTCAGGATTGGAATGGGAAGGAGCTGGATATCACATCTCATGCTAAAGGAAGGGTCTCAGGTTTGGAACGGGAAGGAGTTGGATATCACATCTCATGTTATAGGAAGGGTCTCAGGTTTGGTATAAACATTGAGATATCACATCTCTGCTATCGGAAGTGTCTCAGGATTGGAATGGGAAGGAGTTGGATATCCCATCTCATGTTATAGGACGGGTCTCAGGTTTTTTATTAGCATCATTGAGATATCATATTGCATGCTGTAGGAAGGGTCTAAGGATTGGAATGGGAAGGACTTGGATATCACATCTCATGCTATAGATAGGCTCTCAGGTTTGGAAAGTGAAGGAGTTGGATATCACATTTCATGTTAGAGGAAGGATCTCAGGTTTGGTATTAGAGGCATTGAGATATCACATCTCAGGCTATAGGAAGGGTCTCAGGATTGGAATGGGAAGGAGTTGGATATCACATCTCATGCTATAGGAAGGGTCTCAGGTTTGGTATAAGCATTGAGATATCACATCTCATGCTATAGGAAGGGTCCAGGATTGGAATGGAAGGAGTTGGATGTCACATCTCATGTTATAGGAAGGATCTCAGGTTTGGTATTAGAAGCATTGAGACATCACATCTCATGCTATAGGAAGGGTCTCAGGATTGGAATGGGAAGGAGTTGGATATCACATCTCATGCTATAGGAAGGGTCTCAGGATTGGAATGGGAAGGAGTTGACTATGACATCTCATGCCGTAGGAAGGGTCTCAGGTTTGGTATAAACATTGAGATATCACATCTCTGCTATCTAAAGGGTCTCAGGATTGGAATGGGAAGGAGTTGGATATCCCATATCATGTTATAGGAAGAGTCTCAGGTTTGGTATTAGAAGCATTGAGATATCACATCTCATGCTATAGGAAGTGTCTCAGGATTGGAATGGGAAGGACTTGGATATCACATCTCATGCTATAGGTAGGGTCTCAAGTTTGATATTAGAAGCATTGAGATATCACATCTCATGCTATAGGAAGGGTCTGAGGATTGGAATGGGAAGGAGTTGGATATCACATCTCATGCTATGGGAAGGGTCTCAGGTTTGGTATAAGCAGTGAGATATCACATCTCATGCTATAGGAAGTGTCTCAGGATTGGAATGGGAAGGAGTAGGATATCACATCTCATGTTATAGGAAGGATCTCAGGTTTGGTATAAGCATTGAGATATCACATCTCTGCTATCGGAAGGGTCTCAGGATTGGAATGGGAAGGAGTTGGATATTCCCATCTCATGTTATAGGAAGGGTCTCAGGTTTGGTATTAGAAGCATTGAGATATCACATCTCATGCTATAGGAAGGGTCTCAGGATTGGAATGGGAAGGACTTGGATATCACATCTCATGCTATAGGGAGGGTCTCAAGTTTGATATTAGAAGCTTTGAGATATCACATCTCATGATATCGGAAGGGTCTCAGGTTTGGAATGCGAAGGAGTTTTATATCACATCTCATGATAAAGGAAGGGTCTAAGGTTTGGAAGGGGAAGGATTTGGATATCACATCTCATGTTATATTACGGGTCTCAGGTTTGGTATTAGAAGCATTGAGATATCAAGTCTCATAGTATAGGAAGGGTCTCAGAATTGGAATGGGAAGGAGTTGGATATCACATCTCAAGCTATAGGAAGGGTCTCAGGATTGGAATGGGAAGGACTTGGATATCACATCTCATGCTATAGGAAGGCTCTCAGGTTTCGAAGGGGAAAGAGTTGGATATCACATTTCATGTTAGAGGTAGGATCTCAGGTTTGGTATTAGAGGCATTGAGATATCACATCTCATGCTATCAGAAGGGTCTCAGGAATGGAATGGGAAGGAGTTGGATATCACATCTCATGCTAAAGGGAGGGTCTCAGGTTTGGAAGGGGAAGGATTTGGATATCACATCTCATGTTATAGGAAGGATCTCAGGTTTGGTATTAGAAGCATTGAGATATCACATCTCATGCTATCGGAAGGATCTCAGGTTTGGTATTAGAAGCATTGAGATATCACATCTCATGCTATCAGAAGAGTCTCAGGATTGGAATAGGAAGGAGTTGGATATCACATCTCATGCTAAAGGGAGGGTCTCAGGTTTGGAAGGGGAAGGATTTGGATATCACATCTCATGTTATCGGAAGGATCTCACGTTTGGTATTAGAAGTATTGAGATATCATATCTCATGCTATAGGAAGGGTCTCAGGATTGGAATGGGAAGGAGTTGGATATCACATCTCATGCTATAGGGAGGGTCTCAGGATTGGAATGGGAAGGACTTAGATATCACATATCATGCTATAGGGAGGGTCTCAGTTTTGATATTAGAAGCATTGAGATATCACATCTCATGCTATCGGAAGTGTCTCAGGATTGGAATGGGAAGGAGCTGGATATCACATCTCATGCTAAAGGAAGGGTCTCAGGTTTGGAACGGGAAGGATTTGGATATCACATCTCATGTTATAGGAAGGGTCTCAGGTTTGGTATAAGCATTGAGATATCACACCTCTGCTATCGGAAGAGTCTCAGGATTGGAATGGGAAGGAGTTGGATATCCCATCTCATGTTATAGGACGGTTCTCAGGTTTGTTATTAGAATCATTGAGATATCATATTGCATGCTGTAGGAAGGGTCTAAGGGTTGGAATGTGAAGGACTTGGATATCACATCTCATGCTATAGATAGGCTCTTAGGTTTGGAAAGGGAAGGAGTTGGATATCACATTTCATGTTAGAGGAAGGATCTCAGGTTTGGTATTAGAAGCATAGAGATATCACATCTCATGCTATAGGAAGGGTCTCAGGATTGGAATGGGAAGCAGTTGGATATCACATCTCATGCTATAGGAAGGGTCTCAGGTTTGGTATAAGCATTGAGATATCACATCTCATGCTATAGGAAGGGTCTCAGGATTGGAATGGGAAGGACTTGGATATCACATCTCATGCTATAGGGAGGGTCTCAAGTTTGATATTAGAAGCTTTGAGATATCACATCTCATGATATCGGAAGGGTCTCAGGATTGGAATGGGAAGGAGTTGGATATCACATCTCATGATAAAGGAAGGGTCTAAGGTTTGGAAGGGGAAGGATTTGGATATCACATCTCATGTTATATTACGGGTCTCAGGTTTGGTATTAGAAGCATTGAGATATCAAGTCTCATAGTATAGGAAGGGTCTCAGAATTGGAATGGGAAGGAGTTGGATATCACATCTCAAGCTATAGGAAGGGTCTCACGATTGGAATGGGAA